>NC_086445.1:166364636-166722636 GCF_028390025.1 Pseudophryne corroboree
TATGTATAAGGATGCTACTACTACTGGGGGGGCATTATGTATAAGGACGCTACTATTACTGTTGGGGAGCATTGCATATAACTGCTACTACTACTGGGGGGGCATTATGTATAAGGACACTACTACTATTGTGGGGGCATTACGTATATGGACGCTACTACTACGGGTGGGGCATTACGTATAAGGACGCTACTACTACGGGTGGGGCATTACGTATAAGATGAATAAGATTGTGCTACATTGTGGCGTAATTTTAAATGGGGGTACTATTGTGTGGCCATGCCCCTTAGTTATGAGACCACACCACTTTTCCCGATGCACAACAAAGGAATATGGGAGGGCGCAAAATTCATAGTTTGCAGGGGGGCGCCGAACACCCTAGCACCGGCCCTGGCCACCAGTAGCAAAAGTACACCACGGCCACTGACACTATCTGCAGGGAGGGGAACAGCGCTGATATAGAGGGTACTTGCAGGCAGCGAGTCGCCGCCCGCAGCTCCTCTCCCACCTACACACCATACCTGCCGCCTGACACCCACACCCCAGGGAGAGGGCGCTAGCTCAGGCACCGCTAGATCAGCATCTGCAGCATACAGACAAGGGCTGCCATGCTCAGCGGCAAACGGTGCGGAGCATGTGCAGCGGGACAGCGCCAGGACGGGACACGCACTAATCAACATTGCTGCTGGGCCGGAGCTCCCTTCGTCTGCAGCCTAAGGACGCGCGCCGCACCTCTCCAGGGAAACACCATGCCTGCCCGCCCACAGGGCTCCGGACGCTTACCTATGCTCCGCGATCACAGCAGCTGACGCTGCCATGCAGGATGGAGGAATGACGCCCGTCAGACGGGGCGGACAGTGTGCGGCGGAACGGGGCCAGGAAGGAATGCTGACCACGACCCATTGCTGCTGGGTCTGAGCTCGCTCCCTCTGCAGTCACCATCTCACAGCAGCAGCCTGGAGGTTAGTGGCCACCACGACCCGCACATCCTTACCTCACACATACCTCACACATACCTCACATATACCTCACATATACCTCACATACCTCACACATGAGAGCAAAGGTACACACACTGTGACATCACACCTGTAGCCCACCCCTATATCTGCTAAGTACTCCCTATGCCCTGTCACCCTCATCCTGCTCTCTAACTGCCTGTCTGTGTACTGGCCTTCACCCCTCTCACACCATCACCTACCCTCACTAACTACCACAGAGACTATGTGCACTGATATCTGCCCCTCCACCACCTGCAGCGCCCCTGGACCCCTCCCCATCCCCCGCAAACCCCCGCACCTGCCCCTCCACCACCCGTGGCACCCCCACCCACTGCGCCTTCGGACCCCCTACCCCACCCGCAGTGTCTTCCAAACCCCTCCCCCATCTACAGCAGCCCCTCCCCCATCCGCCACACCCCGCATCTGGCTCTCCCCCGCCCGCTGCACCTTTGGATCCCCTACCCCACCCACGCAGCAGGTCCTTCCCAATCCACATCGCCTACACCATTCGCAACAGCACCGCACCCGCCACTCCCCCACCCACGTTACCCCCGCATCCACCCCTCCCCCACCCACCGCGCCCCCTGGACACCTCCCCCATCCACTGCACACCCGCACCCACCCCTTCCCTATCTGCAGCGCCTTCGGAACCCCTCCTCCATCCGCAACAGCCCTGCAGCTGCCATCCCCCACCTGCGACAACCCTGCTCCTATCCCACCCACAGCGTCTTCATACCCCCTCCCCCATCCGCGGTCCCCACTCCCCAAACCACTTCCTGTTGCAAGGGACTACGCCCCCTTCACCATCGGACGCCCTATCATTGTGCAATATTCAAACACTAACAAAACTAGGTAATACTCCATATATTGAACCCCAGAAAGGCGTGCAGGGGTTAAGGGGGGCGTAGCCCCTTCCGACGGTGTGAAGAGCGCCCGTAGGGTGCGATGAAGCACCTAGTACATATATATATATATATATATATATATATACACAGTATATATATATATATATAAGCACTATTTTTATACTTATTTTATTTTATAAAAGGGGCACTAATTAACCTATTTACTATAAGGCCACAATAAGTTTTAGAATTTTTGAAAAGGGCACAATAATTATTGCTATTTCCTTGGTACCCACAACCCAGGGACATCAGGGTGAGCCCATTGCTTTTTAACATTATACACATTACCTGTATGTAGAGGGATCTATACGTTCCTGGCCTATTCCCCGATGGACTGATCCTGATACTGATACTGACCAGGCTTTTTGTTTTTACTGTACCTATTATTCAACAATTTTTTCTAGTGATAGCATTGCAATAGCTATTTTTGAATGTAACTGAATTTGTATTGAATCTAATTTAATTCTTAGTGTAGTAACATTTAAATTAGACTTTTATTTTTATTTGGGTTCACAATACATTTTATATTAAAAAATGTCACTTTTGCATTTATTAATAACTAATTACACTATTCTCACTTGTGGATATGTCACTTTGTTAAATGATTATATTGTGTACATATAGGGTAGTTTTAATACTAAGTGGGTGATTTATCTAAACATGGAGAGAGATAAAGTACCGACCAATCAGCTCCTAACTGTCATTTTACAGGGTGTGGTAGAAAAATGACAATCTGGCTGGTTACTGTGAGCAACTATTCCATTTTATCTCTCTCCAAGATTTGATAACTCTTCCTCTAAAACTGCTAATAGGCGAGTACTTGGTCACTCCGCTAAGCAAGTACATCAATTTAGGGTGCCCGGAAAGTCAATAGTATATGGTATAAAGATGCACTCCAACATTTGTAGAAAAATTTCAATTTGTTTAATAGGCTTGATAGTAGACAAATCTATGCTGGAAACGTTGTTGATATCTTTGGCTAAAAGCATAATCAGAGCTGGATTATAGGCGGGGTGGACGTGGTGGTCATCCAGCAGTTCACACACTGCAGAAAATATTGCCCCGGCCCAACTGGCCAACTCTACCCCTAACTGGCTGGCTCCTGGCAACAGCGATTTGCGGGTGGGAAGGGGGTGGGACCTAAAGCCATGAAGTTCCCACCCCCATCAGAAACCTGTGCTGAAGCCTAGACAGGCTGTAACAGACAGTGTCTCTCCCCGTTCCTCACTCCCTTTCTCGCTCTCCCTCTCTCACCTGTACCCCTCTCTCTCCCTCTCTTTGTCTCCCCTGTATCCATCTCTATATCCCCCTCTTTGTCTCTCCCTCTCTCCCTGACACTCTCTCTTCCTCTCTTTTGCTCCCCCCTCTTTCTATCTCCCTCCCTCCCTGACACCATTCTCCCTCCCTCCCTGACACCCTATCCCTCTCTCTCACTCACTTCCCCTCCCTCTTTCTCTTGCTCTCCTCTCTCTCTCTCTCTCTCTCTCTCTTTGTCTCTCCCTCTTTCTCTACCTGACATGCTCTCTCTCCCTCCCAATCACTCCCGCTCCTCTGACTGTCACTCCTCTCTCTCTACCTGACACTCTTACTCAACTCTCTCTCTCCCTGACACCCTCTGACTCTCTCCCACTTGATTCCACTCCCCTTCCCTCTCTTCTGACACAATGTCTCTCTCCCTCTCTTGCTCCCCTTTTTCTCTACCCCTCTCTCTCTCCCTGACATTTTCACTCTTTCTTTATCCCCTCTCATCCCTCTCTTCACCACCATCTATGTCTCTGTTGCTCCTCATTTCTGTCTCTCTCCCCTCTCTTCTCTTTATCTCCCTGACACTCTCTCTTTCTCTCGCCCCTATCTTTCTCTCATGTCCTCTTTCCCTGAAACCCTCTTTCTCTCACCAATACCCTCTCTCTCCCTGACTCCCCTTTCTCTCTCCCTGACACCCTGTCTCTTTCTCTCTCTTTCACACTCCTCTCTCTCCCAGACACCCTTTCTCTCTAACACCCTCTTTCTCTATCTCACTCTTTTCTCTTTCTCCCTGATACCGTCTTTCTCCCCTCTCTCCTCCTCTCTTTCCCTTGCTCCCCCCTTTTTCTCTCTCTCCCTGACACCCTCTTTGTCTCTCTCTTCCCTTGCTCTTTCTCCTGCTCCCCTAAGGGGCAAAGCAGTGACAGTATTGGGGTGCAGTGTCAATTTTATTGGTGGGGACACCCACACATTTGTTGCTAAAGGGCTTCCACTAGCCTTAATCCAGCTCTGAGCATAATAAACACATTGATACTGTATTTGTCTGCAAACGTTGGGGTGTCGTGCATCTTTATACTATATATAATTATATAAACAGATAGGCATAGATTCTAAATATAAATGTAAGCTTCAATGGGACAAGAACCGGTGTGAACGTTTATATACTATCCGTACTGCATAATATGATTAGTGCTATGTAAATAAATTATTATGATGATAATATTAACAACTACAAATAACTGCACTCGAGGTTTTTTTCCCCCCCTGTATAACATCTCATAAAGCCACCAACCTAAAGATGTGGGAAGAGATTAAGCTGCCAGTAATGGAAGGAGAAGGTAATACTTAATTATAAGCACAGCTGCATTAGACTGTAAGGTTAACACTTAACAATATACTTTACCTTTATGGGTCACATCTGGAAATTATAATTGTGGGGTTTATTTGTCCTTTTTTGAACTTGACAATACTTTTTTTAATTCCTAGTCATAGCCATCTTATAGATAGCTAAGTTGAAAATCAAACTGTCTCATATATTTTTTACTATAGAAGAGAAAAAAATTCAATGTAAATTTCACTGAACTTGCTTTGGCTTGCTTCAAATCCAGTAATACATTACTTAATAGTGCATGAGATGTGCTCACTTGGGACAAAGTGATTAACCTCTTAATGTGCAGAATATGTTGCATTTATTAGTTAAAACAGATAATCATAAATCATTCCAAATCCACATAAAATATGTATTTTTTATTAAACATGACCTGGGAGAAACCATGCATGAATATTTATGCATAGATAGAAATGGATCACATGTTTTTTTTGCTGTTTAAGATATGAATGAGTCTGTTTGTTCTCATGCCCAAAATGTGTCCTACACTGTCCTGATGTCTGGAACATAATGGAATATAATGTTAGGCCCGGACAGTGGTTATTGAGACGGTGCCAGCCTCACTAATGAACATGTGGTTCCAATAATTATATGACTACTTGTAAGTTGGTCGGCAAGCAGCCAAACACTTCATGTTAAGGGGGCAACAGATGAAGGAAAAATTGAACAAACAACAACAAAAAAATGAAGTACCATCCTTTATGCGGTTTTTAATTTGGGGAGGGGAGGGGGGCGGGAATGAAAGTGAGGACAATCCCTAGTTGACTATTTGAAAATATAAAGGAAAAAAATAAACCAGTAGAACAATAATTAACAAATATTTTTTAGAAGACTTACTACAAGTTTTAAGGGTTTCTTTGTCAAAGATTTACCACTTGAGAGAACAAAGGGTCAGGCAAACAGAGAAATACATTTGAGTTGTGTGATATTCCCACTGCACAGACAGAATATATTTAGTTACATAGTGGTAGCATTAAATGTCATTATGAAGTGAATCCAATGTCTTGAGGCTAGAATTTAAGAAAATCACGATAAGCTTCTTAAAACATTTGAAACAGCTTAATGCAGCTAAAATGCAACATTTGCCAGCCACAGGTTTTGATGAGTTGAAAAGAGTTATTGGGTTCTGTTGATATACACTTCTAGGTTAATCCATTGTTGATACTATTGCCTATATACACTTTGACGTGAATTTTCCAATTTGGTATGACAATCCTATCTTCAGAAGTGAGGTTTTTCTTAACTCTGCTAGAATAATAAGACAGAAAAATAACTATGGCCCTCATTCCGAGTTGTTCGCTCGGTATTTTTCATCGCATCGCAGTGAAAATCCGCTTAGTACGCATGCGCAATGTTCGCACTGCGACTGCGCCAAGTAACTTTACTATGAAGAAAGTATTTTTACTCACGGCTTTTTCTTCGCTCCGGCGATCGTAATGTGATTGACAGGAAATGGGTGTTACTGGGCGGAAACACGGCGTTTCAGGGGCGTGTGGCTGAAAACGCTACCGTTTCCGGAAAAAACGCAGGAGTGGCCGGGGAAACGGTGGGAGTGCCTGGGCGAACGCTGGGTGTGTTTGTGACGTCAACCAGGAACGACAAGCACTGAAATGATCGCACAGGCAGAGTAAGTCTGGAGCTACTCTGAAACTGCTAAGTAGTTAGTAATCGCATTATTGCGAATACATCGGTCGCAATTTTAAGAAGCTAAGATTCACTCCCAGTAGGCGGCGGCTTAGCGTGTGTAACTCTGCTAAATTCGCCTTGCGACCGATCAACTCGGAATGAGGGCCTATATTGCTACGATGGGATAATGTAGAAGAAAGGTTTAAGGCTGAAATAAATATTCCTTTGAAAAGAAACTGCACGGTCCCAAACTGTTTTATATAGTTAGTCTTAGTCTTACTGTGTGTGTCCTTCCAGTATCGGGGGAGGGAAAATGGAAAAAATTAAGGAAGTTCAGATAAATTTATTTTATATTCTCAAAATTCTAGTAGACTATAATGTTTCCGCAAGCCCATTGTTAGCCAAATGAACTGTGTTTGGTAAACCCATTTATTGTCATTTTTGGCAGTGTTGAAACATTTGCAGCATCAGAAATCCTTTTTAGTGATTATTGTGTCTTTTTATTCGGAATATTAAAAATAGGCAAGATAAAAGTCACATCATGGAAACACTTGAATAAACTAGAGAGACCAGACTTATTGCAACATGTTGCGGAAGCTTTATTCTAAAATTACATAGAGAGACATATGCAAAACCCGTAGTTTTGTAGTCTGTGCACGTGTCTAAGTCGCACTCTGCTTGTGCGGCTATGGTTTTGCGACGGCGCCTGCAGAGCGGATTTATGTGTAAAGTGATTGACAGTCAGGGACTATTTGTGGGAGGTAACGGGGAGTGGCTGCAAAAACGCAGGTGTGTTACAATCATGCGACTGTGCTTCCATATGCAGCTGCAAGGTGTGTTGCAACCATGCGACTGTGCTCCCATATGCAAATGCTCTTGCGCCTTATTCCCTGCAGATATGCTCTGCAGTGCACCCATACAGCTACTCAGAGGTTTGTTAATTAATAAGTGATGCTGCATCTTTGTACAAAGGCACTGGGATTTGCACAGCCGCAGGTGAGCGTCTTATACAAATCCAGATGGCTGCAAGATTTGCATATTGTCACATAGCGGCTGCATACACATTTGCATATGTCTCTGAATCAGACCCTGAGATGCCCACTGTCAGTATCTGTACACTGAGATACTGCTGTGGCACCAATGAAATTTGCACCTGCCCTATGGCGGGTGGTGTTTCTCCATCTGAGTATGGCATCCTGTGTAGTGATGTGCACCGGACATTTTTCGGGTTTTGTGTTTTGGTTTTGGATTCGGTTCCGCGGCCGTGTTTTGGATTCGGACGCGTTTTGGCAAAACCTCACCGAAATTTTTTTGTCAAATTCGGGTGTTTTTAAAAAAAAAAACCTAAAAAACAGCTTAAATCATAGAATTTGGGGGTCATTTTGATCCCATAGTATTATTAACCTCAATTACCATAATTTCCACTCATTTCCAGTCTATTCTGAACACCTCACACCTCACAATATTATTTTTAGTACTACAATTTGCACCGAGGTCGCTGGATGGCTAAGCTAAGCGACACAAGTGGCCGACACAAACACCTGGCCCATCTAGGAGTGGCACTGCAGTGTCAATCAAGACAGGATGGCACTTCCAAAAAATTGTCCCCAAACAGCACATGATGCAAAGAAAAAAAGAGGCGCACCAAGGTGGCTGTGTGACTAAGCTAAGCGACACAAGTGGCCGACACAAACACCTGGCCCATCTAGGAGTGGCACTGCAGTGTCAGGCAGGATGGCACTTCCAAAAAATTGTCCCCAAACAGCACATGATGCAAAGAAAAAAAGAGGCGCACCAAGGTGGCTGTTTGACTAAGCTAAGCGACACAAGTGGCCGACACAAACACCTGGCCCATCTAGGAGTGGCACTGCAGTGTCAATCAAGACAGGATGGCACTTCCAAAAAATTGTCCCCAAACAGCACATGATGCAAAGAAAAAAAGAGACGCACCAAGGTGGCTGTTTGACTAAGCTAAGCGACACAAGTGGCCGACACAAACACCTGGCCCATCTAGGAGTGGCACTGCAGTGTCAATCAAGACAGGATGGCACTTCCAAAAAATTGTCCCCAAACAGCACATGATTCAAAGAAAAAAAGAGGCGCACCAAGGTCGCTGTGTGACTAAGCTAAGCGACACAAGTGGCCGACACAAACACCTGGCCCATCTAGGAGTGGCACTGCAGTGTCAATCAAGACAGGATGGCACTTCCAAAAAATTGTCCCCAAACAGCACATGATGCAAAGAAAAATGAACGAAAAAAGAGGTGCAAGATGGAATTGTCCTTGGGCCCTCCCACCCACCCTTATGTTGTATAAACAGGACATGCACACTTTAACGAACCCATCATTTCAGTGACAGGGTCTGCCACACGACTGTGACTGAAATGACTGGTTGGTTTGTGCCCCCACCAAAAAAGAAGCAATCAATCTCTCCTTGCACAAACTGGCTCTACAGAGGCAAGATGTCCACCTCATCATCATCCTCCGATTCCTCACCCCTTTCACTGTGTACATCCCCCTCCTCACAGATTATTAATTCGTCCCCACTGGAATCCACCATCTCAGGTCCCCGTGTACTTTCTGGAGGCAATTGCTGCTGGTGAATGTCTCCACGGAGGAATTGATTATAATTCATTTTGATGAACATCATCTTCTCCACATTTTCTGGAAGTAACCTCGTACGCCGATTGCTGACAAGGTGAGCGGCTGCACTAAATACTCTTTCGGAGTACACACTGGAGGGAGGGCAACTTAGGTAGAATAAAGCCAGTTTGTGCAAGGGCCTCCAAATTGCCTCTTTTTCCTGCCAGTATACGTACGGACTGTCTGACGTGCCTACTTGGATGCGGTCACTCATATAATCCTCCACCATTCTTTCCATGGTGAGAGAATCATATGCAGTGACAGTAGACGACATGTCAGTAATCATTGGCAGGTCCTTCAGTCCACACCAGATGTCAGCACTCGCTCCAGACTGCCCTGCATCACCGCCAGCGGGTGGGCTAGGAATTCTTAGCCTTTTCCTCGCACCCCCAGTTGCGGGAGAATGTGAAAGAGGAGATGTTGACGGGTCACGTTCCGCTTGACTTGACAATTTTCTCACCAGCAGGTCTTTGAACCTCTGCAGACTTGTGTCTGCCAGAAAGAGAGATACAACGTAGGTTTTAAATCTAGGATCGAGCACGGTGGCCAAAATGTAGTGCTCTGATTTCAACAGATTGACCACCCGTGAATCCTGGTTAAGCGAATTAAGGGCTCCATCCACAAGTCCCACATGCCTAGCGGAATCGCTCTGTTTTAGCTCCTCCTTCAATGTCTCCAGCTTCTTCTGCAAAAGCCTGATGAGGGGAATGACCTGACTCAGGCTGGCAGTGTCTGAACTGACTTCACGTGTGGCAAGTTCAAAGGGTTGCAGAACCTTGCACAACGTTGAAATCATTCTCCACTGCACTTGAGTCAGGTGCATTCCCCCTCCTTTGCCTATATCGTGGGCAGATGTATAGGCTTGAATGGCCTTTTGCTGCTCCTCCATCCTCTGAAGCATATGGAGGGTTGAATTCCACCTCGTAACCACCTCTTGCTTCAGATGATGGCAGGGCAGGTTCAGGAATGTTTGGTGGTGCTTCAGTCTTCTGTACGCGGTGCCTGAATGCCGAAAGTGGCCCGCAATTCTTCGGGCCACCGACAGCATCTCTTGCACGCCCGTGCCGTTTTTTAAATAATTCTGCACCACCAAATTCAATGTATGTGCAAAACATGGGGCGTGCTGGAATTTGCCCAGATGTAATGCACGCACAATATTTGGCGTTTGCGAGATGCTGCTACTGGTGCCGCTGCTGCTGTTCTTGCTGCGGGAGGCAATACATCTACCCAGTGTGCAGTCACAGTCATACAGTCCTGAGTCTGCCCTGCTCCACTTATCCACATGTCCGTGGTTAAGTGGACATTGGGTACAACTGCATTTTTTAGGACACTGGTGAGTCTTTTTCTGAGGTCTGTGTACATTTTCGGTATCGCCTGCCTAGAGAAATGGAACCTAGATGGTATTTGGTACCGGGGACACAGTACCTCAATCAAGTCTATAGTTGCCTCTGAATTAACGATGGATACCGGAGACACGTTTCTCACTGCCCAGGCTGCCAAGGCCTGAGTTAACTGCTTTGCAGCAGGATGACTGCTGTGATATTTCATCTTCCTCGCAAAGGACTGTTGGACAGTCAATTGCTTACTGGTAGTACAAGTGGTCTTCCGACTTCCCCTCTTGGATGACGATCGACTTCCAGCAGCAACAGCAGCAGCGCCAGCAGCAGTAGGCGTTACACTCAAGGATGCATCGGAGGAATCCCAGGCAGGAGAGGACTCGTCAGACTTGCCAGTGACTTGGCCTGCAGGACTATTGGCTTTCCTGGGTAAGGAGGAAATTGACACTGAGGGAGTTGGTGGTGTGGTTTGCAGGAGCTTGGTTACAAGAGGAAGGGATTTAGTGGTCAGTGGACTGCTTCCGCTGTCACCCAAAGTTTTTGAACTTGTCATTGACTTATGATGAATGCGCTGCAGGTGACGTATAAGGGAGGATGTTCCTAGGTGGTTAACGTCCTTACCCCTACTTATTACAGCTTGACAAAGGCAACACACGGCTTGACACCTGTTGTCCGCATTTGTGTTGAAATAATTCCACACCGAAGAGCTGATTTTTTTTGTATTTTGACCAGGCATGTCAATGGCCATTTTCCTCCCACGGACAACAGGTGTCTCCCCGGGTGCCTGACTTAAACAAACCACCTCACCATCAGAATCCTCCTTGTCAATTTCCTCCCCAGCGCCAGCAACACCCATATCCTCATCCTGGTGTACTTCAACAGTGACATCTTCAATTTGACTATCAGGAACTGGACTGCGGGTGCTCCTTCCAGCACTTGTAGGTGGCGTGCAAATGGTGGAAGGCGCAAGCTCTTCCCGTCCAGTGTTGGGAAGGTCAGGCATCGCAACCGACACAATTGGACTCTCCTTGGGGATTTGTGATTTAGAAGAACGCACAGTTATTTGCTGTGCTTTTGCCAGCTTAAGTCTTTTCTTTTTTCTAGCGAGAGGATGAGTGCTTCCATCCTCATGTGAAGCTGAACCACTAGCCATGAACATAGGCCAGGGCCTCAGTCGTTCCTTGCCACTCCGTGTCGTAAATGGCATATTGGCAAGTTTACGCTTCTCATCAGACGCTTTTAATTTAGATTTTTGGGTCATTTTACTGAACTTTTGTGTTTTGGATTTTACATGCTCTCTACTATGACATTGGGCATCGGCCTTGGCAGACGACGTTGATGGCATTTCATCGTCTCGGCCATGACTAGTGGCAGCAGCTTCAGCACGAGGTGAAAGTGGATCTTGATCTTTCCCTATTTTAACCTTCACATTTTTGTTCTCCATTTTTTAATGTGTGGAATTATATGCCAGTATCAATAGCAATGGCCTACTACTATATTTACTGCGCACAACTGAAATGCACCACAGGTATGGATGGATAGTATACTTGACGACACAGAGGTAGGTACAGCAGTGGCCTACCGTACTGCTATATATAGTATACTGGTGGTCACTGTGTCAGCAAACTGCAAAACTAAAATGCACCACAGGTATAGAATGTAGATGGATAGTATACTTAATGGATGACGACACAGAGGTAGGTACAGCAGTGGCCTACCATACTGCTATATATAGTATACTGGTGGACACTGTGTCAGCAAACTGCAAAACTAAAATGCACCACAGGTATAGAATGTAGATGGATAGTATACTTAATGGATGACGACACAGAGGTAGGTACAGCAGTGGCCTACCGTACTGCTATATATAGTATACTGGTGTACACTGTCAGCAAACTGCAAAACTAAAATGCACCACAGGTATAGAATGTAGATGGATAGTATACTTAATGGATGACGACACAGAGGTAGGTACAGCAGTGGCCTACCGTACTGCTATATATAGTATACTGGTGGACACTGTCAGCAAACTGCAAAACTAAAATGCACCACAGGTATAGAATGTAGATGGATAGTATACTTAATGGATGATGACACAGAGGTAGGTACAGCAGTGACCTACCGTACTGCTATATATAGTATACTGGTGGACACTGTGTCAGCAAACTGCAAAACTAAAATGCACCACAGGTATAGAATGTAGATGGATAGTATACTTAATGGATGACGACACAGAGGTAGGTACAGCAGTGGCCTACCGTACTGCTATATATAGTATACTGGTGGACACTGTCAGCAAACTGCAAAACTAAAATGCACCACAGGTATAGAATGTAGATGGATAGTATACTTAATGGATGACGACACAGAGGTAGGTACAGCAGTGGCCTACCGTACTGCTATATATAGTATACTGGTGGTCACTGTGTCAGCAAACTGCAAAACTAAAATGCACCACAGGTATAGAATGTAGATGGATAGTATACTTAATGGATGACGACACAGAGGTAGGTACAGCAGTGGCCTACCGTACTGCTATATATAGTATACTGGTGGACACTGTCAGCAAACTGCAAAACTAAAATGTACCACAGGTATAGAATGTAGATGGATAGTATACTTAATGGATGACGACACAGAGGTAGGTACAGCAGTGGCCTACCGTACTGCTATATATAGTATACTGGTGGACACTGTCAGCAAACTGCAAAACTAAAATGCACCACAGGTATAGAATGTAGATGGATAGTATACTTAATGGATGACGACACAGAGGTAGGTACAGCAGTGGCCTACCGTACTGCTATATATAGTATACTGGTGGACACTGTCAGCAAACTGCAAAACTAAAATGCACCACAGATATAGAATGTAGATGGATAGTATACTTAATGGATGATGACACAAAGGTAGGTACAGCAGTGACCTACCGTACTGCTATATATAGTATACTGGTGGACACTGTGTCAGCAAACTGCAAAATTAAAATGCACCACAGGTATAGAATGTAGATGGATAGTATACTTAATGGATGACGACACAGAGGTAGGTACAGCAGTGGCCTACCGTACTGCTATATATAGTATACTGGTGGACACTGTCAGCAAACTGCAAAACTAAAATGCACTACAGGTATAGAATGCAGATGGATAGTATACTTAATGGATGACGACACAGAGGTAAGTACAGCAGTGGCCTACCGTACTGCTATATATAGTATACTGGTGGTCACTGTGTCAGCAAACTGCAAAACTAAAATGCACCACAGGTATAGAATGTAGATGGATAGTATACTTAATGGATGACGACACAGAGGTAGGTACAGCAGTGGCCTACCGTACTGCTATATATAGTATACTGGTGGACACTGTCAGCAAACTGCAAAACTAAAATGCACCACAGGTATAGAATGTAGATGGATAGTATACTTAATGGATGACGACACAGAGGTAGGTACAGCAGTGGCCTACCGTACTGCTATATATAGTATACTGGTGGACACTGTGTCAGCAAACTGCAAAACTAAAATGCACCACAGGTATAGAATGTAGATGGATAGTATACTTAATGGATGACGACACTGAGGTAGGTACAGCAGTGGCCTACCGTACTGCTATATATAGTATACTGGTGGACACTGTGTCAGCAAACTGCAAAACTAAAATGCACCACAGGTATAGAATGTAGATGGATAGTATACTTAATGGATGACGACACAGAGGTAGGTACAGCAGTGGCCTACCGTACTGCTATATATAGTATACTGGTGGACACTGTCAGCAAACTGCAAAACTAAAATGCACCACAGGTATAGAATGTAGATGGATAGTATACTTAATGGATGACGACACAGAGGTAGGTACAGCAGTGGCCTACCGTACTGCTATATATAGTATACTGGTGGACACTGTCAGCAAACTGCAAAACTAAAATGCACCACAGGTATAGAATGTAGATGGATAGTATACTTGATGACGACACAGAGGTAGGTACAGCAGTGGCCTACCGTACTGCTATATATAGTATACTGGTGGTCACTGTGTCAGCAAACTGCAAAACTAAAATGCACCACAGGTATAGAATGTAGATGGATAGTATACTTAATGGATGACGACACAGAGGTAGGTACAGCAGTGCACTCTGCACTGTACTCCTCCTATATAATATTAATTATACTGGTGGTCCCCAGTCCCCACAATAAAGCAGCACACTGAGCACAGATATGGAGTGTTTTTCAGGCAGACAACGTATACTGGTGGTCACTGTCAGCAAAACTCTGCACTGTACTCCTGCTATAGCTGCTCCCCAGTCCCCACAATTAAGCAGTGTGAGCACTCAGCACAGATATATTATGCAGCACACTGAGCACAGATATGGTAGGTATGGAGCTTTTTTTTCAGGCAGAGATCGGATAAAAACTGGTGGTCACTTATCAGCAAAACTCTGCACTGTACTCCTCCTAACAGCTGCTCCCCAGTCCTCCCCACAATTAAGCAATAAACCAATCAACTTCAACAATAAACGGAGAGGACGCCAGCCACGTCCTCTCCCTATCATCTCCAATGCACGAGTGAAAATGGCGGCGACGCGCGGCTGCTTATATAGAATCCGAATCTCGCGAGAATCCGACAGCGGGATGATGACGTTTGGGCGCGCTCGGGTTAGCCGAGCAAGGCGGGAAGGTTCGAACCTGCCTCGGACCCGTGTAAAAAGGGTGAAGTTCGGGGGGGTTCGGTTTCTCGGAAACCGAACCCGCTCATCTCTAATCCTGTGTGACCTATTCAATGTCTTTCTACATACCCACTTTCAGGGACACGCCTGGGACGCCTCCATAAAACACAACATCTTTGTTGTCACCATCTAGGATTGGCCCATACATTTCTGATGCTGTGCATCCAAATCTGTACCATGAGGTCTGTTCATGAAGCAGTGAAAGAGTAGAAAAGTGAGATCGTGGAAAAGTTGCTCATGGCAACCGAACAGCTTTTAAGTAACATTTTTCAAGTACGTTCTATACATAGCAGCTGATCGGTTGCCATAGGCAACTTCTCCACTACCTCACTTCTCCACTCTTTCATCTTTATGAATAGTACGTCTCTGTATGCAGGGCCGGCCCAAGTTTAAAAATTTTGGTAAGCGAATTTAGAATTTAGCGCCCCTTGATGGGATCAAATTTTAAAAGAGGTGTGGTCTCACAAGGAAGGGGCGTGGCCACACAATAGTTTCCCCAGGGGTACAGGGAGATTGTCGATGACAGGGAGAAAGTGCGTGACTGGGTGGCAGAGGTGATGGAGATAGTGGGTGACTGAGGAGGCTGGGGTGACAGGGAGATAGTGGGTGACAGGGAAGGCTGGGGTGACAGGGAGCAGTGATCGTGCTGAGCCCCCCAAAAAAGTGGGTCCCAGGACCCCTCACTTTTAAAAATTGGGGTCCTACCTGTCCTTTTCTGGGTCTCATCGGAATGAAGGTTCTTATTAATCTTATTAATGATTAAAATATAAAAATACAGACTTGATTTGGACAGTACAAAAGTGTTGCAAGGGGAGGAGGGTGGGTGACAATGCTGCTGGGCTGTGTAGCATGCAGGACACTCTGCCCCAGAGCTGTAACTAGGCATTTCAGTGCCCTTTGGCAGAAAGTGAATAGGTGCTCCACTTCCTAGATAGCACAGAATAGACAGTACGCGCCGAGGGCGCGCTGAAAAAAATTGGGGCGTGGCTTTGTGGGGAAGGGCCGTGGCCACATAATAGTGCCAATTCACATTACACCACACAGTAGTGCCGCTTATACACCTTGCACCAAGTAGAACCTCATAAACACATTGCGCCAGATAGAGCACGTTATACACACTGCGCCAGATAGAGCACGTTATACACACTGCGCCAGATAGAGCATGTTATACACAATGCGCCAGGTAGAGCACGTTATACACATTGCACCAGGTACAGCACGTTATACACAGTGCGCCAGGTAAAGCACGTTATACACAGTGCGCCAGGTAAAGCACGTTATACACAGAGCGCCAGGTAGAGCACGTTATACACAGTGCGCCAGGTAGAGCACGTTGTACACATTGCGCCAGGTAGAGCACGTTATACACATTGCGCCAGGTAGAGCACGTTATACACAATGCGCCAGGTAGAGCACGTTATACACATTGCGCCAGGAAGAGCACGTTATACACAATGCGCCAGGTAGAGCACGTTATACACAATGCGCCAGGAAGAGCACGTTATACACAATGCGCCAGGTAGAGCACGTTATACACACCTCAGCCCCTCAGTCGTCCACCGCAGACAGCGACGCTGGAACCCCCTACAGTAAGCCCATCCACCACCCTACAAAGCCTGCTGAAGTGCGCAGACACACATGCCGCTGGGGTCACAGGGCAGATGCACTCACCGTTGCGCAGGTCTCATGGTGCTTGCGGCGGCGCCCAGGGTCAGCATGCCGGCAGCCTTTTCATTATGCTCTGGTTCAAGCTGCAGGCAGCCCACCCAACGCCTGTAGGAACACAGCTCTGGAGGGAGGGGGGCACAGCACTGCAGCAGCAGCTTCTCCTCAGGCTCAGGCAGGGGGGGAGAGCCACTGACAGCGCGGGCGGGTGGGGGGGGGAGAGCCACTGACAGGGCGGGCGGGCAGGGGAAGAGACACTGACAGCGCAGGCGGGAGGGCGGTCGAGAAAGCCACTGACAGCGCGGCCGGCCACCCAGGCAGGAGACAGCAACTTCAGCAGAGTGCGGCGTGACGGCGCATGCGCGGTGCAGGCTGCCGGCGCCTTCCTCACTGTGGCGCCTTACTCGTACGCGTACTCCGCGTAACGGGCGGGCCGGCCCTGTCTGTACGTTTAGAATCAGGATGCATGCACAGTGTGACTTAGATTGTCCATTTTCTTTAATGTCAGTATACTGTAGCAAGCAAATCTGAATTAGATCCACAATCTGCATGGAACAGTTACTGTATATAAACAGTCAGGCTTGGACTGACCCACAGGGGTACAGGGTAAACCACCGGTGGGCCCCACTGCCTGGTGGCCCACCTCCTGCTCTAAGGATCAGGTTCCAGACTGTGCATTTGAAATATACATTATACATATGTTACCTTATACTGGACTATGGTGTATTTTCTACAGTGTATTGCTGTTGTTAATCTGTTATTAATCTGGTACATTATCATGCATGCAGAAGAATTTACTGTATATATTTATGAAGGGGCCCAGACGTTGCACTCTCTAATGGTTAGTAAAACCAGTGAGGTGGCAGGCCACACCCCCTCTGCAGACTCACCACACCCCTAAACATGGGCCCCTACCACTGCATTCCCCCGGTGGGCCCTAAATGCCCCAGTCCGACACTGTAAACAGCTGACATCTGCAGAAGTTTGTCTAATCAGCTTTTCAGCAATTGTTCTGTTCAGTCTGTGTGCTTGAAATCCCAGTAAAGAAACTGATGTCGCCTTAGCTGAGTAGCTCCTATACAATAGGGGTGTTGGGCAGGTGTTATATTCCTGACAGTTATTTGAGTTCTCTGACAATTTGAGGTTTAAATGGCTTTCATATCCATTTAGCTCTAAAATATATAACAATCTGAAGAGGCTTTATAATATTATTATGTACTCCGTATATTACATACCTCCAAACTTTCTTGACAGGGAAGTCGGGACTCTTGCGTGGCAAAGCCACCAAAAAAATGGGACTGTCCCACGAAAATCGGGACAATTGGGAGGTATATTACACAATATTTTTAGAAGAATGCTATTGTTAGCCATTTCCCCATATATCACTGGGAAGTTGGCTCCGACCCAGGAGGGGAGACCCACTTACCAGAGCAGACATGGTAGGAACTTGTTGCCTCCCCCACATGACCACCCCCCTAACCTCCCTTGATTTGAATGGCATCCACCCTGGAGCGCGCAAGACTGCTCTGCAGCACCGCAATTAATATATTTCTTTATATCGATTATTTTTAGGAAGCGTAGACATGCCCCTTATAGGCCACACGCCCCATGCCAGTTCCGGTGCCCCGCGTGGCTCTTTACGGCCCTGAGCATTGGAATTAGAGATGAGCGGGTTCGGTTTCTTTGAATCCGAACCCGCACGAACTTCACTTTTTTTTTCACGGGTCCGAGCGACTCGGATCTTCCCGCCTTGCTCGGTTAACCCGAGCGCGCCCGAACGTCATCATGACGCTGTCGGATTCTCGCGAGACTCGGATTCTATATAAGGAGCCGCGCGTCGCCGCCATTTTCACACGTGCATTGAGATTGATAGGGAGAGGACGTGGCTGGCGTCCTCTCCATTTAGATTAGATTTAGAAGAGAGAGAGAGAGAGAGATTGCTGTGATACTGTAGATTAGAAGAGAGTGCAGAGTGCAGACAGAGTTTAGTGACTGACGACCACAGTGACCAGTGACCACCAGAGACAGTGCAGTTGTTTGTTTTATTTAATATATCCGTTCTCTGCCTGAAAAAAACGATACACAGTCACACAGTGACTCAGTCTGTGTGCACTGCTCAGCCCAGTGTGCTGCACATCAATGTATTGTATATAAAGCTTATAATTGTGGGGGAGACTGGGGAGCACTGCAGGTTGTTATAGCAGGAGCCAGGAGTACATGATAAATAATATTATATTAAAATTAAACAGTGCACACTTTTGCTGCAGGAGTGCCACTGCCAGTGTGACTAGTGGTGACCAGTGCCTGACCACCAGTATATTAGTAGTATTGTATACTATCTCTTTATCAACCAGTCTATATTAGCAGCAGACACAGTACAGTGCGGTAGTTCACGGCTGTGGCTACCTCTGTGTCGGCACTCGGCAGGCAGTCCGTCCATCCATAATTGTATTATAATATATACCACCTAACCGTGTTTTTTTTTCGTTCTTTATACCGTCGTCATACTAGTTGTTACGAGTATACTACTATCTCTTTATCAACCAGTGTACAGTGCGGTAGTTCACGGCTGTGGCTACCTCTGTGTCGGAACTCGGCAGGCAGTCCGTCCATCCATAATTGTATTATAATATATACCACCTAACCGTGGTTTTTTTTTCGTTCTTTATACCGTCGTCATACTAGTTGTTACGAGTATACTACTATCTCTTTATCAACCAGTGTACAGTGCGGTAGTTCACGGCTGTGGCTACCTCTGTGTCGGCACTCGGCAGGCAGTCCGTCCAACCATAATTGTATTATATACCACCTAACCGTGTTTTTTTTTTCATTCTTTATACCGTCGTCATACTAGTTGTTACGAGTATACTACTATCTCTTTATCAACCAGTGTACAGTGCGGTAGTTCACGGCTGTGGCTACCTCTGTGTCGGCACTCGGCAGGCAGTCCGTCCAACCATAATTGTATTATATACCACCTAACCGTGGTTTTTTTTTCATTCTTTATACCGTCGTCATACTAGTTGTTACGAGTATACTACTATCTCTTTATCAACCAGTGTACAGTGCGGTAGTTCACGGCTGTGGCTACCTCTGTGTCGGCACTCGGCAGCCCGTCCATAATTGTATATACCAGTGACCTAACCGTGGTTTTTTTTTCTTTCTTTATACATACATACTAGTTACGAGTATACTATCTCTTTATCAACCAGTCTATATATTAGCAGCAGACACAGTACAGTGCGGTAGTTCACGGCTGTGGCTACCTCTGTGTCGGCACTCGGCAGCCCGTCCATAATTGTATATACCACCTAACCGTGGTTTTTTTTTCTTTCTTTATACATACATACTAGTTACGAGTATACTATCTCTTTATCAACCAGTCTATATATTAGCAGCAGACACAGTACAGTGCGGTAGTTCACGGCTGTGGCTACCTCTGTGTCGGCACTCGGCAGCCCGTCCATAATTGTATATACCAGTGACCTAACCGTGGTTTTTTTTTCTTTCTTTATACATACATACTAGTTACGAGTATACTATCTCTTTATCAACCAGTCTATATATTAGCAGCAGACACAGTACAGTGCGGTAGTTCACGGCTGTGGCTACCTCTGTGTCGGCACTCGGCAGCCCGTCCATAATTGTATACTAGTATCCAATCCATCCATCTGCATTGTTTACCTGAGGTGCCTTTTAGTTGTGCCTATTAAAATATGGAGAACAAAAATGTTGAGGTTCCAAAATTAGGGAAAGATCAAGATCCACTTCCACCTCGTGCTGAAGCTGCTGCCACTAGTCATGGCCGAGACGATGAAATGCCAGCAACGTCGTCTGCCAAGGCCGATGCCCAATGGCATAGTACAGAGCATGTCAAAACCAAAACACCAAATATCAGTAAAAAAAGGACTCCAAAACCTAAAATAAAATTGTCGGAGGAGAAGCGTAAACTTGCCAATATGCCATTTACCACACGGAGTGGCAAGGAACGGCTGAGGCCCTGGCCTATGTTCATGGCTAGTGGTTCAGCTTCACATGAGGATGGAAGCACTCAGCCTCTCGCTAGAAAACTGAAAAGACTCAAGCTGGCAAAAGCACCGCAAAGAACTGTGCATTCTTTGAAATCCCAAATCCACAAGGAGAGTCCAATTGTGTCGGTTGCGATGCCTGACCTTCCCAACACTGGACGTGAAGAGCATGCGCCTTCCACCATTTGCACGCCCCCTGCAAGTGCTGGAAGGAGCACCCGCAGTCCAGTTCCTGATAGTCAGATTGAAGATGTCAGTGTTGAAGTACACCAGGATGAGGAGGATATGGGTGTTGCTGGCGCTGGGGAGGAAATTGACCAGGAGGATTCTGATGGTGAGGTGGTTTGTTTAAGTCAGGCACCCGGGGAGACACCTGTTGTCCGTGGGAGGAATATGGCCGTTGACATGCCAGGTGAAAATACCAAAAAAATCAGCTCTTCGGTGTGGAGGTATTTCACCAGAAATGCGGACAACAGGTGTCAAGCCGTGTGTTCCCTTTGTCAAGCTGTAATAAGTAGGGGTAAGGACGTTAACCACCTCGGAACATCCTCCCTTATACGTCACCTGCAGCGCATTCATAATAAGTCAGTGACAAGTTCAAAAACTTTGGGTGACAGCGGAAGCAGTCCACTGACCAGTAAATCCCTTCCTCTTGTAACCAAGCTCACGCAAACCACCTGGGATTCCTCCGATGCATCCTTGCGTGTAACGCCTACTGCTGCTGGCGCTGCTGTTGTTGCCGCTGGGAGTCGATGGTCATCCCAGAGGGGAAGTCGTAAGCCCACTTGTACTACTTCCAGTAAGCAATTGACTGTTCAACAGTCCTTTGCGAGGAAGATGAAATATCACAGCAGTCATCCTACTGCAAAGCGGATAACTGAGTCCTTGACAACTATGTTGGTGTTAGACGTGCGTCCGGTATCCGCCGTTAGTTCACAGGGAACTAGACAATTTATTGAGGCAGTGTGCCCCCGTTACCAAATACCATCTAGGTTCCACTTCTCTAGGCAGGCGATACCGAGAATGTACACGGACGTCAGAAAAAGTCTCCTAAAAAATGCAGTTGTACCCAATGTCCACTTAACCACGGACATGTGGACAAGTGGAGCAGGGCAGGGTCAGGACTATATGACTGTGACAGCCCACTGGGTAGATGTATGGACTCCCGCCGCAAGAACAGCAGCGGCGGCACCAGTAGCAGCATCTCGCAAACGCCAACTCTTTCCTAGGCAGGCTACGCTTTGTATCACCGCTTTCCAGAATACGCACACAGCTGAAAACCTCTTACGGCAACTGAGGAAGATCATCGCGGAATGGCTTACCCCAATTGGACTCTCCTGTGGATTTGTAGCATCGGACAACGCCAGCAATATTGTGTGTGCATTAAATATGGGCAAATTCCAGCACGTCCCATGTTTTGCACATACCTTGAATTTGGTGGTGCAGAATTTTTTTAAAAACGACAGGGGCGTGCAAGAGATGCTGTCGGTGGCCAGAAAAATTGCGGGACACTTTCGGCGTACAGGCACCACGTACAGAAGACTGGAGCACCACCAAAAACTACTGAACCTGCCCTGCCATCATCTGAAGCAAGAAGTGGTAACGAGGTGGAATTCAACCCTCTATATGCTTCAGAGGTTGGAGGAGCAGCAAAAGGCCATTCAAGCCTATACAATTGAGCACGATATAGGAGATGGAATGCACCTGTCTCAAGTGCAGTGGAGAATGATTTCAACGTTGTGCAAGGTTCTGATGCCCTTTGAACTTGCCACACGTGAAGTCAGTTCAGACACTGCCAGCCTGAGTCAGGTCATTCCCCTCATCAGGCTTTTGCAGAAGAAGCTGGAGGCATTGAAGAAGGAGCTAAAAGGGAGCGATTCCGCTAGGCATGTGGGACTTGTGGATGCAGCCCTTAATTCGCTTAACAAGGATTCACGGGTGGTCAATCTGTTGAAATCAGAGCACTACATTTTGGCCACCGTGCTCGATCCTAGATTTAAAGCCTACCTTGGATCTCTCTTTCCGGCAGACACAGGTCTGCTGGGGTTGAAAGACCTGCTGGTGACAAAATTGTCAAGTCAAGCGGAACGCGACCTGTCAACATCTCCTCCTTCACATTCTCCCGCAACTGGGGGTGCGAGGAAAAGGCTCAGAATTCCGAGCCCACCCGCTGGCGGTGATGCAGGGCAGTCTGGAGCGACTGCTGATGCTGACATCTGGTCCGGACTGAAGGACCTGACAACGATTACGGACATGTCGTCTACTGTCACTGCATATGATTCTCTCAACATTGATAGAATGGTGGAGGATTATATGAGTGACCGCATCCAAGTAGGCACGTCACACAGTCCGTACTTATACTGGCAGGAAAAAGAGGCAATTTGGAGGCCCTTGCACAAACTGGCTTTATTCTACCTAAGTTGCCCTCCCACAAGTGTGTACTCCGAAAGAGTGTTTAGTGCCGCCGCTCACCTTGTCAGCAATCGGCGTACGAGGTTACATCCAGAAAATGTGGAGAAGATGATGTTCATTAAAATGAATTATAATCAATTCCTCCGCGGAGACATTGACCAGCAGCAATTGCCTCCACAAAGTACACAGGGAGCTGAGATGGTGGATTCCAGTGGGGACGAATTGATAATCTGTGAGGAGGGGGATGTACACGGTGATATATCGGAGGGTGAAGATGAGGTGGACATCTTGCCTCTGTAGAGCCAGTTTGTGCAAGGAGAGATTAATTGCTTCTTTTTTGGGGGGGGTCCAAACCAACCCGTCATATCAGTCACAGTCGTGTGGCAGACCCTGTCACTGAAATGATGGGTTGGTTAAAGTGTGCATGTCCTGTTTTGTTTATACAACATAAGGGTGGGTGGGAGGGCCCAAGGATAATTCCATCTTGCACCTCTTTTTTCTTTTCTTTTTCTTTGCATCATGTGCTGATTGGGGAGGGTTTTTTGGAAGGGACATCCTGCGTGACACTGCAGTGCCACTCCTAAATGGGCCCGGTGTTTGTGTCGGCCACTAGGGTCGCTAATCTTACTCACACAGTCAGCTACCTCATTGCGCCTCTTTTTTTCTTTGCGTCATGTGCTGTTTGGGGAGGGTTTTTTGGAAGGGACATCCTGCGTGACACTGCAGTGCCACTCCTAGATGGGCCCGGTGTTTGTGTCGGCCACTAGGGTCGCTAATCTTACTCACACAGCTACCTCATTGCGCCTCTTTTTTTCTTTGCGTCATGTGCTGTTTGGGGAGGGTTTTTTGGAAGGGACATCCTGCGTGACACTGCAGTGCCACTCCTAGATGGGCCCGGTGTTTGTGTCGGCCACTAGGGTCGCTAATCTTACTCACACAGCTACCTCATTGCGCCTCTTTTTTTCTTTGCGTCATGTGCTGTTTGGGGAGGGTTTTTTGGAAGGGACATCCTGCGTGACACTGCAGTGCCACTCCTAGATGGGCCCGGTGTTTGTGTCGGCCACTAGGGTCGCTAATCTTACTCACACAGTCAGCTACCTCATTGCGCCTCTTTTTTTCTTTGCGTCATGTGCTGTTTGGGGAGGGTTTTTTGGAAGGGCCATCCTGCGTGACACTGCAGTGCCACTCCTAGATGGGCCCGGTGTTTGTGTCGGCCACTAGGGTCGCTAATCTTACTCACACAGTCAGCTACCTCATTGCGCCTCTTTTTTTCTTTGCGTCATGTGCTGTTTGGGGAGGGTTTTTTGGAAGGGCCATCCTGCGTGACACTGCAGTGCCACTCCTAGATGGGCCCGGTGTTTGTGTCGGCCACTAGGGTCGCTAATCTTACTCACACAGCTACCTCATTGCGCCTCTTTTTTTCTTTGCGTCATGTGCTGTTTGGGGAGGGTTTTTTGGAAGGGACATCCTGCGTGACACTGCAGTGCCACTCCTAGATGGGCCCGGTGTTTGTGTCGGCCACTAGGGTCGCTTATCTTACTCACACAGCGACCTCGGTGCAAATTTTAGGACTAAAAATAATATTGTGAGGTGTGAGGTATTCAGAATAGACTGAAAATGAGTGTAAATTATGGTTTTTGAGGTTAATAATACTTTGGGATCAAAATGACCCCCAAATTCTATGATTTAAGCTGTTTTTTAGTGTTTTTGGAAAAAAAACACCCGAATCCAAAACACACCCGAATCCGACAAAAATAATTCGGTGAGGTTTTGCCAAAACGCGTTCGAACCCAAAACACGGCCGCGGAACCGAACCCAAAACCAAAACACAAAACCCGAAAAATTTCAGGCGCTCATCTCTAATTGGAATACTGCAATAATATCATGAAGCATAATAATTTAATGTATGCCAACAAAATACCAACAAACCTGCTAAATGTCAATAATGCTCTTAAATAAACATATTAATTGTATTATTTATATAGTAGATGTTGCATGCATAAAAATACTGTCATTGTTTCAGTGTTTTGTTTATTCACTTTTTTACAGGTAAAGCAAAAGTAATGAAAAGCAACAATAAGACATACATATATTACAAATATTTGTAGAATTAAATGGAATGTGATAAAAGAACTCAGTTGGTAATGATACAAGGCATTAGGATGTACAGACAATTAGAAGATCCACACCATTAATCAGAATTAGAGATAAGCGGGTTCGGTTCGTCGAGATCCGAACCCCCCCGAACTTCACGTATTTTACACGGGTCCGAGGCAGCCTCGGATCTTCCCGCCTTGCTCGGTTAACCCGAAAGAGGCCGAACGTCATCATCACGCTGTCGGATTCTCGCGAGATTCGTATTCCATATAAAGAGCCGCGCGCCGCTGCCATTTTCACTCGTGCATTGGAGATTGAACAGAGAGAACGTGGCTACGTTCTCTCCCTGAAAAGCTCCATATCTGTGCTCAGTGTGCTGAAAATATCTGTGCTCAGTGTGCTGCATTGTGGGGACCACCAGTATATAATAGTAATACAGTACAGTAGGCCATTGCTGTATCTTGCGGCTCTGTGTCAGACTCAGTTCTAGACAGTATCCTGATCAGTGCTCAATATCTGCTGCATTATTGAGAACCAGTATACTATATAGTAGTACAGTGCAGCATTTTGGTGACCACCTGTATAGTACAGTACAGTAGGCCATTGCTGTATCTTGCAGCTCCATGTCACTTCAAGTATCCATTCCATATCTGTGCTGCATTATTGTGAGCAGTATATATAGTAGTACAGTGCAACATTTTGGTGACCAAAAGTATATAGTTGTACAGTACAGTAGGCCATTGTTGTATTTTGCAGCTCCGTGTCACTTCAAGTATCCATATCTGTGCTGTATTGTTGTGAGCAGTATATATAGTAGTACAGTGCATCATTTTGGTGACCAACAGTATATAGTTGTACAGTACAGTAGACCATTGCTGTATCTTGCAGCTCCATGTCACTTCAAGTATCCATATCTGTGCTGCATTGTTGTGAGCAGTATATATAGTAGTACAGTGCAGCATTTTGGTGACCAACAGTATATAGTTGTACAGTACAGTAGGCCATTGCTGTATCTTGCAGCTCCGTGTCACTGCAAGTATCCATATCTGTGCTGCATTGTTGTGAGCAGTATATATAGTAGTACAGTGCAGCATTTTGGTGACCAACAGTATATAGTTGTACAGTACAGTAGGCTATTGCTGTATCTTGCAGCTCCGTGTCACTGCAAGTATCCATATATGTGCTGCATTGTTGTGAGCAGTATATATTGTAGTACAGTGCAGCATTTTGGTGACCAACAGTATATAGTTGTACAGTACAGTAGGCTATTGCTGTATCTTGCAGCTCCGTGTCACTGCAAGTATCCATATCTGTGCTGCATTGTTGTGAGCAGTATATAGTAGTACAGTGCAGCATTGTGGTGACCAGTATACTACAGTACAATAGTCCAGTGCTGTTCTCACTGCTCAGTGTCAGTTCTCCATAGTATCATCAGTGCTCAGTAAATTCAGTGCTCAGTATTATCAGTGATTGATCAGTATAATCAGTTCTCAGTATAATTAGTGCGCTGTTAGACGTGTGCCCGTTTTCCGCCATTAGTGCATTGGGATTTTGTCATTTTCTTCCAGTGACTTGGACCAATACCATTGATTAAAACAAATAATTCCTGTGATTTTGTCATTTTCTTCCAGTGATTTGGACCAATAATACCATTGATTAGAACGAATAATTCCTGTGATTTTGTCATTTTCTTCCAGTGATTTGGACATATAATACCATTGATTAGAGCGAATAATTCCTGTGATTTTGTCATTTTCTTCCAGTGATTTGGACTAATAATACCATTGATTAGAATGAATAATTCCTGTGATATTGAGGTGTTTGTGTTGCTTAGCTTAGCCGTCCAGCGACCACAGTGCACCTCTTTTTCTCTTTTCTTTGCATCATGTGCTGTTTGGGGCCAATTTTTTTAAGTGCCATCCTGTCTGACACTGCAGTGCCACTCCTAGATGGGCCAGGTGTTTGTGTCGCTTAGCTTAGCCATCCAGCGACCGCCATCCAGCGACCTTGGTGCACCTCTTTTTTTCTTTGCATCATATGCTCTTTGGGGCCAATTTTTTTAAGTGCCATCCTCTCTGACACTGCAGTGCCACTCCTAGATGGGCCAGGTGTTTGTGTCGCTTATCTTAGCCATCCAGCGACCTTGGTGCACTTCTTTTTTTCTTTGCATCATGTGCTGTTTGGGGCCAGGTGTTTGTGCCGGCCACTTGGGTCGCTTAGCTTAGTCATCCAGCGACCTCGGTGCAAATTTTAGGACTAAAAATAATATTGTGAGGTGTGAGGTGTTCAGAATAGACTGGAAATGAGTGGATATTGTGGTTATTGAGGTTAATAATACTATATGATCAAAATTACCCCCAAATTCTATGATTTAAGCTGTTTTTGAGGGATTGTTGAAAAAAAAAACACCCGAATCCAAAACACACCCGAATCTGACAAAAAAATTTAAGGGAGGTTTTGCCAAAATGCATCCGAATCCAAAACACGGCCACGGAACCGAATCCAAAACCAAAACACAAAACCCGATAAATGTCCGGTGCACATCTCTAATCAGAATATGATGTATTCTCAAAATAGATTGTAAGCATGCGAGCAGGGCCCTCCTACCTCTGTGACTGTTTGTTATAACTTATTACCCAGTTTTGTCTTATCATTGTGTCCAGTTGTAAAGCGCAACGGAATTTGCTGCGCTATATAAGAAACTGTTAATAAATAATAAATAAATCTCAAAATGTTATGTACTTTTGTACTTTGACTCTGCAGTTGCAATAAACAAAGTAAATCTTTTAGCCAAAAGTGTGCATTTCTTCTAATTGGTTGCATACATAAAGTCAGGGCCGAAACTAGAATTTTCATCACCCAGGGCGAGTAAGCAGGGATCAGCCACCACACACAGCAGATCACTTGCAGAGGAGGTGGGCGCAGCAGAGAATGGATACACTCACTGATACTCGGCCCGCCTCCTCTCCTCCAGCCGGACTGCCTATAGGGGACTGGAAGCTCGCTGCCCAAGAGCTGGGACAGCGTGCAGGGAGAGAGCAGCGTGTAACGGCGGCTTTGGCAGGCGGAGTATCGAGGGTGAGTGGCAGCTGTAAGAGATGGACTCGGGAGGCTCGGCTTCAACCAGTGCTCCAAGTAGAGCCCGGCATCTGTGTCACTGTCACAGCTCCATCCCGGGTCCGCCTCTCACAGCTGCACAGCTTCGTGTTCCCATTCACTGACAGGCACCAAGAGGGGCTGCGCTTATATCGCAGCTGCTGCCTGGGACTGTCCCCAGGTCTCTCTCTCAGCGCCCTCTAAATCCTGCGCCCAGGTCACATGCCCCCCTAGCCCCCCCTAGTTGCGGCCATGATAAAGTTGTGTAGATTCAGCGTTGTTCTACCCTGAAGTCGTACACCATCATAAGGCAATGGTATGAATGTTCTAGAATACTAGAGAGTTAGGAAGCTGCTTGATATCTATGCTGTCTATTATTATTATTATTATTATTATTAAATGCATATTTTATTAATAAAGCGCCACAAGGTTTCTGTAGTGCTGTACCAGGAAATAAAACTGTCAACAAGGAATATAAGTACAGACTAATACAAACAGTACATACTCACCTACATCAGTGGTTCCCAAACTGTGTGCCATGGCACCCTATGGTGCCCTGGGGCCCTTGCAGAGGTGTCACAGGTTGGTGACCCAGAACCAAATCATATTGTTTATAGTCAATGTAATAGGCAACATCAGTGCTGGTAGCTGCCAGGCATAAAATATGTTAACAAACAGATGCACAGCCCTTCCCACACCACATAACTGACCCTACGGATAACATACGATATTCATATAAGCATAATTAACTTACTTTAATAATTTTTGCTGAATTCCTCAATAAGAAACTTTTGGCCAGGGGTGCAGTGGAAAAAATGCTGATGCTCCAGTGCGCTGTGATTCAAGATAGTTTGGGAACCACTGACATAGATACATAAATAAGTAATGAGTTTTAAGGGCACGCTTAAAGCCAGGAGGATGGGTGAAAGTCAAACGGAACATAAGAGGGCATTCCAGAGGATGGAGCAGCCTGGGAGAAATAAATCCTAACGTGAAAAGTGCTGATCAGGAGGAGGTGAGGCGGCAATAATTAGAAAAGCAAAGTGAGAGGTAGGAGGCAAGAGCACCAGAATGTTTTTAGGTCGGGGGGGTGGGGGTGCTGTGAGGCAGTGTGGTGGATAGTGCCGTGTGGGGTGGGGGAGGATCATTTGAAGTGGGAGGTGAGAAGGGTCCAGCCCACAGTAACTAGCCAAACACTGGTCGGCGCTTGGTATAGGATACAAACTGCTTCCCAGACACAAAGCTGGTAAGACCACTATGAATAATTCTGAAAATCCCCTCCTAGATAGTTAGCAAAGACTTTTTAGCCATCATTCGCTAATGATATTGACCTGTCGGATCACAGTCAAAAGTGTCTTTGCATGGATTGAGTAAAGAGGATCACAACACAATGCAATACACTGCACGTGGCACTGTACCATGTTGTTTTGAAATGCTGATTGATAAGATTTAAATAATCTTAGAAAGAATATCTCTGTAGATATAGATATAATCACTAACCCATTTATTCCATCAAATTACCAATATTTCCCCACTGGCATCTTGTATTTCTTCTAAACACACCTCAGCCTCTAGCGGAGTAAAATGCTCCTCAGATAGTGTTGGAATGACTGTATCTGACAGGTTATTAAGTATTTATATTTTGTGAGTTTTATGGAGAAGGGTAATAACGCACAAAGCAGTCATCTATTTCAGCACACATGATAAATTTTGCACGGAAAACACAATCCAGACGGCTCCCTTACAATATGTGCCAGTATATGTAACAGATTAGTCACCTCATTTGAATAGGATTTTGAGAGAAAAGTTTTGCACAAGACCTTCTCTTCTAAAAGATGGGAATCTTACCTTTGTAGCGAGACATTTAACTAAAGCATACTCAGGAGGGGCTTGTAAGTTTTTACGTTCTGCTACAGAGCACAGCCAGGAAAGGTAATCCTTCCCTTTAGTGCTGCCATTATAATGTATAATATAATCGGTATTGTATCCCATATAGGCAATGACAGCCCCCTGATATTTGACAATATATAGACAATTTGACTGGAATGCAATCTGGGAGTGGCAGGACAATGAGATAAAACATGGTTAATCTCTATACTTTCTGGTCCAAATGTAAGTGACGAAGCAATGGAGAGCAATCATATACAGTATTCCCATTAGGAGCTGTATATGTAATGGGTGATGAGCACTGTGAGTTTAGTAAGGAATATGTAGTGATATCAAGGGTGTGGTATATTTTGCCCACATTCAGAAAGTCAACACCAACATAATGTTGCCAAAACCAGAATATCAACATTGTGAATTTTCGTCAGTTGGCATGTTGACAATGGGGGTAATTCCAAGTTGATCGCAGCAGGAATTCTGTTAGCAACTGGGCAAAACCATGTGCACTGCAGGGGGGGCAGATATAACATGTGCAAAGAGAGTTAGATTTGGGTGTGGTGTGTTCAATCTGCAATCTAATTTGCAGTGTAAAAATAAAGCAGCCAGTATTACCCTGCACAGAAATAAAATAACCCACCCAAATCTAACTCTCTCTGCAAATGTTATGTCTGCCCCCCCTGCAGTGCACATGGTTTTGCCCAACTGCTAACAAATTTCCTGCTGCGATCAACTTGGAATTACCCCCAATGGTATTTCCCATTCACTTCTACTCTAGACCCACCCCTATTTCAATCTCTAGCCTAAAACTAACCCTAACCTTAATCTAACCCTAATTACAGCCTAACCCTAACCATAAAAGGGCATGTCGACATTCACAATGCTGATATTATGTTCATGTTGACATTGTGAGCGTCAGCATTTCGACTGTCGACATTCTGTATTGAGACCATATTAATATTGTGGTGTCGACATTCTCACTACAAACCAACATCAAGCATGTCAACTAGAAACATGTGCAGGCCCCAGTGTTGATAATCAAATTACTCCAGGCATCTTTCTACATTTACTCCAAAGGCAAATTACAGTTAGCTGGAGTATTAGAAGATGTATTGCTGGCATATGAAATCTATCTATTAAAGTCACCCATACAGGAGTGTACCAGGCCAGAGGGTCTCAAATGCGGTCCTCAAGGCACCACAATGGTCCAGGTTTTACATTTATCCATGCATGGCCGCAGGAGGCTTAATTAGCACCTTAGTCAATTTAATTTACTCATCTGTGCTGAGATATGGATATACCTAAAACCTGGACCATTGGGGTGCCTTGAGGACCTTTTTTGAGTACATCTGTACCAGGCTATAATATAACAACAGAAATAGCTTTTCTCTAAACCGAAAAAGAGCTGGGAGAGTACATATAACCACAGCAATTCTCTCTCTGTCATAGCCGCTAATAATAACAGGATCTGTTTCTACTAGGGTCACTTGAAAATAGTTTTAGTTTTTCCCAAAATAATCATTTCTAAAGAATGTTTTTGGCTAGTTTTTTTGTGCGGAGGGGATTATGGATGATTCTATTTCGCAAAAGGAGTTGGGGATCATCATATGCCTTCACACTTTGGTGGAGAAGCAGATTTCCAATTGCATTTTGAATACTGTAGCTAAAACCTTGACACACACAAATTTAGTACATGTACTAAACACCGTCCTCAAGTCCCCAACCTCTGATGATTTATATATGTCATAAAATTAAGCTAAATCGAGCAGTATTTAAAAATTGAAAGGTTTATAGTTTATTTTATTGAAAGTGGATTACATGGAGCCTAAGAAGGTTGGGCTTTGATGGAATTTGATCATTATTCAGTCTTGAAATTTCAGTACTTCTTTTACAAAATCACTTCTAAAAGATGTCCTTCTGTGTTATTTTTGTGAGCATATAAAGATTTTTTGGGCGGTTATCTTATTGGAAGTCATAGCTTGAAAATGCTGTTCCACTGGACAGTCAGTCTGTTCATAAAGCAAATCTGTTGAGCCAAGAACCCATATCCCGTGGTGTCCTGGTACTTGTAGTTCTAATCTTTTTCCATTTGAAGAAAGCATATTTCAGGACACACTGGAATAGCATACACTTGGCTTCTTTCCTTCTTCTCCAACCTTAAGCCAGTTGGCAAATCATTCAGAGATCTTCATGTTCCCATTTGTGAAAATTGATTTTTTTCTATATCTTATTGAACTGGATACATTAGACTCTGATTTCTTGATAGGTAACTGTTTTCATAATAAGAGGAAAATTGTTCAAAGTGTGCAAAACATCGTATTGGTTGTGCCCCAACTATATAAACGGTCAAATCACAAAAGTCATAGTAGCTCACAAATGATAACAGTAATAAATCACATAAAAGAAACCATTACTCTCCATATTTCCAAATGTCTAAAGTCATTTATCAGATCTCCACATTTGTATTGTTAGCATCTTCCTTAAACTCCAAACAGGTAAATAGAACATTTACAAAAGTATTCTCAAGTGAACAGTGTTGGACAGTGTTGGACATAGGCACAAATTAGACACCAGCAAATCAAAAAGTTTGTTTAAGATGGGGTGTTCAACAGGCTTTCCATCTATTAAAATTGTTATTTTTTTTTACTAACAATCCACAATTTGTACTGATACCTTACTTATGTAATTCTAATATATAATGTGGCAGGTTGTCCTTCAGAGTATGACCTACAATGTGAGTGATTATGCATCCATGTCAGTCACATGTCCGTGACACTTTCATAACACGCCCATAAGACTGACTAGCTCTGCATCTGTATAGCCACCTCCCCATCACCACCCAGGAATGCCCAATATATTTTTAATAAGACCATATATCTCAATCTGTACTGCGACTCTGCGCTTGTGCTCTGGACATGTGCACAGAGTGACTTTGAAGGATGCACTGTAGAAAGAAATTGCTCAATTCCGTCGGACATCGACATTATGTTCATCTAAGAATCTAGATCTCCCCTCTATTTCTGTGACTTTTCCAGTAATTGACACAGAGAAACATGATGCTGCCACCACCACCACAGTGCATCACAGTGGAAGACATGTCTTCTACTTAGCACCAGAGATCACATACTATAACACTGTTCCAGCATCCTGCACTGCTACCCATTTGCCGTATACACTCCTCACTTGGCGATCTATATAAAACTCCACTTCGCTCAAGTACCGCTCCATCACCAGTGTACATGTAACAGTGAGTACAGCTGTACCTACTATCAATAAACCAACACCCCTGGTTAAGTAACTGGGATGTTCATAGTTCCCGTCATCTGCTGGTGTGTGCCTATATAACTCTGCAATGTCAATACCTGCACACAAATCATCTCAAACAGTATTTAGGCCACTATATAATCTATTAGTGCATAGTTCACATATACAATTGACATTTTTATTCTTAATGTGAAGCACCCTTTAAAAAATAGACTCCATCCATGGAAACACTAGCCTTGTCCTTGTATACGTTCCGATTTAATGTGCAATAATTGGAACATTTTTAATCTCAGAAGTCCTGTACTTGCCTTTGCATGCCATGTACTTAATTTGTGGCAGAAGACATGTGCAATGTTCTGCTGTCCTTTCTGTATACACAAGCGTTAAATACAAAGCTAAAATATTACTGATCTGAGGAGAGTATTAATAAGCATCAGTTTTGTTCTTCGCAGCGGGAAACAGGTGTGAGTGTAGACCCATGTGGAATTTTTATTAATGTTTTAGTCATAATTATGGGGTGGGGTGAGAACACTGTGACATCACCTTTCCTAACTCAGAATTGTAATATAAACAGCTGGTAAATTTGGGATAGCTACCGCATTACTTCATGGCAAACAAAAAGACTGAAGAAAGTGCTCATTCATATGTGATTTAGCCTAAATCCATGTTTTATAAATATGTGTTAATAAACTACATAAACCACTCCAATATAGCAGAAACAACTCACTGTATCGGGTGTTCAAACAAAATTAGCTGAAACATGCACAAAATATATAAATTAATGCAATGAACAAATCACTAATCAACATAGCCTTCACCATTCTTTTACAAGCATATATGCATGTTTTTCCTGGAATGCTTGTTTAAAATGTTCCACATATATGTAGAGATAAACAGTGAGAGCTACACCAGTTTGCGTAGAGTAACATGCGTCATTTTGGGATGTAGTTTATATCCCGGAACTCGTGATCCAGATGGTCAGAATGCCGATAGACGCAACCCAACTGATCTGACGGATCCCAGCGGTAAGTACTGGGGTTAGGTTAGTTTTAGGGTTAGAATTAGACACTAGGGGGAGGGATAGGGTCTGGCTGCGGGGGGCATGGTTAGATTTAGGATGTGAGAGGGGACAGTTAGGGTTAGGCTGCAGAAGGGTGGGTTAGGGGTAGGCTGCGGGAGGGGTGGGTTAGGGTTAGTGATAGTGTTAAAATACTTACCAAAATCCGTTGGGATGCCACCATCAGCATTCTGAATGTTGGGTCCTGTGCACCGGGATATCAATACCAACCATAATTTCTCTCTGTACATGACTGGGGATGACAATATGTGTTAATGTCAGTCCCTCCATTGGTAACCAGTATTCTGACATATTTAATATAACATGCTGTTACTTATACATAAGGCTAGTAAACAAATTGTACCAACGTACATCTCTTCCCTTTTCTCAAAATATCTCCCTACCCGACCTCTCTGCTCTGTACAAAATCTACGTCAATCATCCACACGCATTACTCGCTCCCACACATGATTACAGGACTTTTATCGGGCTGCACCACCTCTGTGGAATGCCCTCCCACAAACAATAAGACTCACCTTCAATCTCCAAATTTTCAAGCGTTCCTTGAAAACTTACCTATTCAGAGTCAGACAAGCTTATCAGATTCCAGATCTGCCCACATAAACTTCATAATGTATCCTACCCAATTACATCCCCTCTATATAGTCCATACATATTTTGTCTAGAGATGAGCGGGTTCGGTTCTCAGAGAAACGAACCCCCCCCCCCGAACTTTGGCTTCCGAGTCCGGATCCGAGCCAGGCTCGGATTTTCCATCTTGACTCGGAAACCCGAACGTGACCCGCTGTCGGATTCTAACGGGATTTGGATTCCATATAAGGAGCCGCGCGTCGCGGCCTTTTTCACTCCAGTCTCGGAGAATGTAGTGAGATGACGTGTCTCCGTCCTCAGTGTCTGTGTGGTGGCGGTAAAGTGGCGTGGCGAGTCTACTTACTGCTGTCTTGTGCGGCTCAGTCCAGTCCAGTGTAGTCAGTGTCTTATGCTGCATCAGTCCAGCCAGTCATAGTGTTGGTGTCCTCTGCTGCTATATGTCCCCAGTGCTGCTGGCTGCTATAAAAGTCCCTTGCATTTTAGCTGTGTTGTCTTGCATCAGACCAGGGGTAGTGTCTTGTACAGCACCAGTCCAGTGACCAGTCACAGTGGTGGTGTCCTCTGCTGCCATATATCCGGTGTAGCTGTATAAGTCCCTTTCAGTGGTGCTGTGTTGTCTTGCATCAGACCAGGGGTAGTGTCTTGTGCAGCATCAGTCCAGTGACCAGTCACAGTGGTGGTGTCTTCTACTGCCATAGATCCAGTGTTACTGCCGTATAATTCCCGTGATACTGGCGTATAATTCTTGTGATATTGCTGTATAATTCCTGTGATATTGCCGTATAATTCTCGGTATACTGGCGTATAATTCCTGTGACATTGTGTCGTATAATTCTCGGAATACTGGCGTATAATTCATGTGATATTGCCGTATAATTCCTGTGGTATTGCCATATAATTCTCGGAATACTGGCGTATAATTCCTGTGACATTGCCGTATAATTCTCTGAATACTGACGTATAATTCCTGTGACATTGCCGTATAATTCCTGTGAAATTGCCGTATAATTCCTGTGATACTGGCGTATAATTCCTGTGACATTGCCGTATAATTCCTGTGATATTGCCGTATAATTCCTGTGATACTGGCGTATAATTCCTGTGAAATTGCCGTATAATTCCTGTAATAATGCCGTATAATTCTCGGAATACTGTGCATGTCCTGTTTATACAACATAAGGGTGGGTGGGAAGTCCCAAGGACAATTCCACCTTGCACCTCTTTTTCTTTTTTGTATCATGTGCTGTTTGGGGACTAGTTTATTTTGTACCATACTGTCTGTAACTGCAGTGATGGGCCAGGTGTTTGTGCCGCACACTTGTTTTCTTTTTTGATGGGGGCCCAAACAAACCAGTCATTTCAGCCACAGTTGTGTGGCAGATCCTGTCGCTGAAACGATTGGTTTGTTAAAATGCATGTCCTGTTTATACAACAAAAGGGTGCGTGGGAGGGCCCAAGGACAATTCCATCTTGCATCTCTTTTTCTTCTTTGCATCATGTGCTGTTTGGGGACTAGTTTTTGAATAGTGCCATCCTGTCTGCCACTGCAGTGCCACTCCTAGATGGGCCAGGTGATTGTGCCGCACACTTGTGTCGCTTAGCTTAGTCATACAGCCACCTCTGTAGTGATGTGCACCTGAAATTTTTCGGGTTTTGTGTTTTGGTTTTGGGTACGGTTCCGTGGCCGTGTTTTGGGTTCGGACGCGTTTTGGCAAAACCTCACCGAATTTTTTTTGTCGGGTTCGGGTGTGTTTTGGATTCGGGTGTTTTTTTCAAAAGACCCTAAAAAACAGCTTAAATCATAGGATTTGGGAGTCATTTTGATCCCATAGTATTAACCTCAATAACCATAATTTCCACTAATTTTCAGTCTATTCTGAACACCTCACACCTCACAATATTATTTTTAGTCCTAAAATTTGCACCGAGGTCGCTGGATGGCTAAGCTAAGTGACCCTAGTGGCCGACACAAACACCTGGCCCATCTAGGAGTGGCACTGCAGTGTCCCGCAGGATGGCCCTTCCAAAAAAATACTCCCCAAAAAGCACATGACGCAAAGAAAAAAAGAGGCGCAATGAGGTAGCTGTGTGACTAAGCTAAGCGACCCTAGTGGCCGACACAAACACCTGGCCCATCTAGGAGTGGCACTGCAGTGTCACGCAGGATGGCCCTTCAAAAAAATACTCCACAAACAGCACATGACGCAAAGAAAAATGAAAGAAAAAAGAGGTGCAAGATGGAATTGTCCTTGGGCCCTCCCACCCACCCTTATGTTGTAAAAACATGACATACACACTTTAACGAACCCATCATTTCAGCGACAGGGTCTGCCACACGACTGTGACTGAAATGACTGGTTGGTTTGGGCCCCCACCAAAAAAGAAGCAATCAATCTCTCCTTGCACAAACTGGCTCTACGGAGGCAAGATGTCCACCTCCTCCTCATCGTCCGATTCATCACCCCTTTCACTGTGTACATCCCCCTCCTCACAGATTATTAATTCGTCCCCCCTGGAATCCACCATCTCAGGTCCTCGTGTACTTTCTGGAGGCAATTGCTGCTGGTGAATGTCTCCATGGAGGAATTGATTATAATTCATTTTAATGAACATCATCTTCTCCACATTTTCTGGAAGTAACCTCGTACGCCGATTGCTGACAAGGTGAGCGGCGGCACTAAACACTCTTTCGGAGTACACACTGGAGGGAGGGCAACTTAGGTAGAATAAAGCCAGTTTGTGCAAGGGCCTCCAAATTGCCTCTTTTTCCTGCCAGTATACGTACGGACTGTCTGACGTGCCTACTTGGATGCGGTCACTCATATAATCCTCCACCATTCTTTCAATGGTGAGAGAATCATATGCAGTGACAGTAGACGACTTGTCAGTAATCGTTGGCAGGTACTTCAGTCCGGACCAGATGTCAGCATCAGCAGTCGCTCCAGACTGCCCTGCATCACCGCCAGCGGGTGGGCTCGGAATTCGTAGCCTTTTCCTCGCACCCCCAGTTGCGGGAGAATGTGAAGGAGGAGATGTTGACGGGTCGCGTTCCGCTTGACTTGACAATTTTGTCACCAGCAGGTCTTTGAACCTCTGCAGACTTGTGTCTGCCGTAAAGAGAGATCCAAGGTAGGTTTTAAATCTAGGATCGAGCACGGTGGCCAAAATGTAGTGCTCTGATTTCAACAGATTGACCACACGTGAATCCTGGTTAAGCGAATGAAGGGCTCCATCCACAAGTCCCACATGCCTAGCGGAATCGCTCTGTTTTAGCTCCTCCTTCAATGCCTCCAGCATCTTCTGCAAAAGCCTGATGAGGGGAATGACCTGACTCAGGCTGGCAGTGTCTGAACTGACTTCATGTGTGGCAAGTTCAAAAGGTTGCAGAACCTTGCACAACGTTGAAATCGTTCTCCACTGCGCTTGAGACAGATGCATTCCACCTCCTTTGCCTATATCATGGCCAGATGTATAGGCTTGAATGGCCTTTTGCTGCTCCTCCATCCTCTGAAGCATATAGAGGGTTGAATTCCACCTCGTTACCACCTCTTGCTTCAGATGATGGCAGGGCAGGTTCAGGTGTTTTTGGTGGTGCTCCAGTCTTCTGTACGCGGTGCCTGTACGCCGAAAGTGTCCCGCAATTCTTCTGGCCACCGACAGCATCTCTTGCACGCCCCTGTCGTTTTTTAAATAATTCTGCACCACCAAATTCAAGGTATGTGCAAAACATGGGACGTGCTGGAATTTGCCCAGATGTAATGCACTCACAATATTGCTGGCATTGTCCAATGTCACAAATCCCCAGGAGAGTCCAATTAGGGTAAGCCATTCTGCGATGATCTTCCTCAGTTGCCGTAAGAGGTTTTCAGCTGTGTGCCTATTCTGGAAAGCGGTGATACAAAGCGTAGCCTGCCTAGGAACGAGTTGGCGTTTGCGAGATGCTGCTACTGGTGCCGCCGCTGCTGTTCTTGCAGCGGGAGGCAATACATCTACCCAGTGGGCTGTCACAGTCATGTAGTCCTGAGTCTGCCCTGCTCCACTTGTCCACATGTCCGTGGTTAAGTGGACATTGGGTACAACTGCATTTTTAAGGACACTGGTGAGTCTTTTTCTGACGTCCGTGTACATTCTCGGTATCGCCTGCCTAGAGAAGTGGAACCTAGATGGTATTTGGTAACGGGGGCACACTACCTCAAGAAATTGTCTAGTTCCCTGTGAACTAACGGCGGATACCGGACGCACGTTTAACACCAACATAGTTGTCAAGGCCTCAGTTATCCGCTTTGCAACAGGATGACTGCTGTGATATTTCATCTTCCTCGCAAAGCACTGTTGGACAGTCAATTGCTTACTGGAAGTAGTACAAGTGGTCTTCCGACTTCCTCTCTGGGATGACGATCGACTCCCAGCAGCAACAACAACAGCGCCAGCAGCAGTAGGCATTACACTCAAGGATGCATCGGAGGAATCCCAGGCAGGAGAGGACTCGTCAGACTTGCCAGTGACATGGCCTGCAGGACTATTGGCTTTCCTGGGTAAGGAGGAAATTGACACTGAGGGAGTTGGTGGTGTGGTTTGCGCGAGCTTGGTTACAAGAGGAAGGGATTTACTGGTCAGTGGACTGCTTCCACTGTCGCCCAAAGTTTTTGAACTTGTCACTGACTTATTATGAATGCACTGCAGGTGACGTATAAGGGAGGATGTTCCGAGGTGGTTAACGTCCTTACCCCTACTTATTACAGCTTGACAAAGGCAACACACGGCTTGACACCTGTTGTCCGCATTTCTGTTGAAATACTTCCACACTGAAGAGCTGATTTTTTTGGGTATTTTCACCAGGCATGTCAATGGCCATATTCCTCCCACGGACAACAGGTGTCTCCCCGGGTGCCTGACTTAAACAAACCACCTCACCATCAGAATCCTCCTTGTCAATTTCCTCCCCAGCGCCAGCAACACCCATATCCTCATCCTGGTGTACTTCAACACTGACATCTTCAATTTCACTATCAGGAACTGGACTGCGGGTGCTCCTTTCAACACTTGCAGGGGGCGTGCAAATGGTGGAAGGCGCAAGCTCTTCTCGTCCAGTGTTGGGAAGGTCAGGCATCGCAACCGACACAATTGGACTCTCCTTTGGGATTTGTGATTTCGAAGAACGCACAGTTCTTTGCTGTGCTTTTGCCAGCTTAAGTCTTTTCTTTTTTCTAGCGAGAGGATGAGTGCTTCTATCCTCATGTGAAGCTGGACCACTAGCCATGAACATAGGCCAGGGCCTCAGCCGTTCCTTGCCACTCCGTGGCGTAAATGGCATATTGGCAAGTTTACGCTTCTCATCAGACGCTTTTAATTTAGATTTTTGGGTCATTTTTTTACTGAACTTTTGTGTTTTGGATTTTACATGCTCTGTACTATGACATTGGGCATCGGCCTTGGCAGACGACGTTGATGGCATTTCATCGTCTCGGCCATGACTAGTGGCAGCATCTTCAGCACGAGGTGGAAGTGGATCTTGATCTTTCCCTATTTTTTTAACCTCCATATTTTTGTTCTCCATATTTTGCGCACAACTAAAAGCCACCACAGGTATACAATGTAGATGGATGGATAGTATAGTATTACTTATACTTATGGATGACGAGTGACGACACAGAGGTAGGTACAGCCGTGGCCTACCGTACTGCTGCTTAGTGCTTATATATAAATATAATATACTGTATAACGGACCTGGTGGACAGTGTCAGCAGCAGACTGCTAAACTAGTATGAAGAAAGAAAAAAAAAAACACAGGTATACAATGTAGATGGATGGATAGTATAGTATTACTTATACTTATGGACGACGAGTGCACTGACGACACAGAGGTAGGTACAGCCGTGGCCTACCGTACTGCTGCTTAGTGCTTATATATAAATATAATATACTGTGTGTATAACGGACCTGGTGGACAGTGTCAGCAGACTGCTAAACTAGTATGAAGAAAGAAAAAAAAAACACCACAGGTATACAATGTAGATGGATGGATAGTATAGTATTACTTATACTTATGGACGAGTGACGACACAGAGGTAGGTACAGCCGTGGCCTACCGTACTGCTGCTTAGTGCTTATATATAAATATAATATACTGTATAACGGACCTGGTGGACAGTGTCAGCAGCAGACTGCTAAACTAGTATGAAGAAAGAAAAAAAAAAAACACAGGTATACAATGTAGATGGATGGATAGTATAGTATTACTTATACTTATGGACGACGAGTGCACTGACGACACAGAGGTAGGTACAGCCGTGGCCTACCGTACTGCTGCTTAGTGCTTATATATAAATATAATATACTGTGTGTATAACGGACCTGGTGGACAGTGTCAGCAGACTGCTAAACTAGTATGAAGAAAGAAAAAAAAAACACCACAGGTATACAATGTAGATGGATGGATAGTATAGTATTACTTATACTTATGGACGAGTGACGACACAGAGGTAGGTACAGCCGTCGCCTACCGTACTGCTGCTTAGTGCTTATATATAAATATAATATACTGTATAACGGACCTGGTGGACAGTGTCAGCAGCAGACTGCTAAACAAGTATGAAGAAAGGAAAAAAAAACACCACAGGTATACAATGTAGATGGATGGATAGTATTACTTATACTTATGGACGACGAGTGACGAGTCGACACAGAGGTAGGTACAGCCGTGGCCTACCGTACTGCTGCTTAGTGCTTAATTATATATATAATATACTGTATAACGGACCTGGTGGACACTGCAGTGTCAGCAGACTGCTAAACAAACTAGCATGAAGAAAGAAAAAAAAAAAAACACCACAGTGTTTTTCAGGCAGACAAACGTATACTGGACTGGTGGTCACTGTCAGCAAAACTGTGCACTGTACTCCTGCTATAACTGCTCCCCAGTCCCCACAATTAGGCAGTGTGAGCAGTGCACTCAGCACAGATATATCATGCAGCAGTGCAGCACACTGAGTGAGCACAGATATGGTGGAGCGTTTTTTTTTTCAGGCAGAGAAACAACGGATTAAACTCAAAACCCTGCACTGTACTCCCTAACAGCTGCTCCCCGTCCCCAATCCTCCCCACAATTATAACTAACTAAGTTCTAATATAATACAACGGACTCGGAGAGGACGCCAGCCACGTCCTCTCCCTATCAAGACAACGGGATGATGACGTTCGGGCGCGCTCGGGTTAACCGAGCAAGGCGGGAGGATCCGAGTCGCTCGGACCCGTGTAAAAAAAAGGTGAATTTCGGGCGGGTCGGATTCCAAGGATCCGAACCCGCTCATCACTACACCTCTGTGCAACTTTTAGGCCTAAAAACAATATTGTGAGGTGTGAGGTGTTCAGAATAGACTGGAAATGAGTGGAAATGATTGTTATTGAGGTTAATAATACAGTAGGAACAAAATTACCCCCAAATTCTGTGATTTTAGCTATTTTATGGTTTTTTTTAAAAAATCATCCAGATCCAAAACCAAAACACGAAATGGGTGGTTTTGGCAAAACCAAGCCAAAACCAAAACACGAAAATGGAATTAGAACCAAAACCAAAACACGAAAAGTGCCAGCCGCACATCTCTAATTTTGTCTTTATTCACTTTCACATCCTGGTGTTAGTGGGGATTGGTTGTAAAAACGCAGGCGTGTCATGGCCGTTTTTGGGGTGTGCAACTGGCATCAGCTGCGAACGCTGATGTACAAAAACATGGCGCCTGCATGACTACTATCTGGTCCAGTCTGCGTAGCCATGATAGAACTACCCTTAAGCTAGATGTTCCTTGTTCTTGCATATAGGCTGCGTATGTCTATGCAATTGCGAGTAAGTTGCGGTAGCCCGGAGGGCGTTTCTTTTCATTTATGGGTGGCAGCCTCATTTAGCAGTTGCGAGGCTGAATCGCACTTGCAATTGCATTTGGGTCTATCTCTGAATCAGGCCCTCTATCTTGCAGCCTCTTTTGTGACATTTAAACCACTTGAGCCTAATTTAGCAATTGTGGGGCTAGTCGCACTTAATGTTGGTAATTATTTATGCAGTACCCACAAAATGACACCTTGTTTTTTCAGAAGGCTTTTAGTTTTCAGAAAAAAGCATTAGTTTGCTAATTTCTTCTTTTACTGCAAAAGCAATTTTCCCTACAATGGCCAAAAAAGGTACAGAGGCTGATAGTTGGGATTGCAATTTGAGAGAGAGATTTAGTCAGAAATTCACAGCTTGCTTGAATATCAGTAGAGAGAAATGTCTTTTTTTATTTTTTATTTTTATTGGGATAAGCACAGGATACAGGGTTGGACTGATTTGTAAGGGTATATGATTAAGACAAGAGTATGAATATAAGAAGAGATTATATACTTCTATAATATATATATATATATATATATATATATATATATAATCTTCATTTATAGGATCAAAGGAAGAGATCTTGTTTGATGGTTCAGGGAAGGAATTGAGCAGGTTGCTAAAATGAGGAATAACATTATTTCATGCCAGCCGTCAATGAAGTTATTCCAGCTACCCAACACACTCCATGTAGACTTAAGGGCGGTATTCAATTCTTTTCACCATCTTCCACACCCATTCTGTTTCTGCTGATGGGCATGGTATAATCATTTCAGATTGCTACCCCTGCGGTAGCGAGGGCTCCAACCCGTTACGCAGCTAAACCTGATTACTATTGGTGCAATATGCGCGATAACGGGGATCACTTTAGAAAGGAAATTGGGCGTGATATATCATTTGAATACCACCCAAAGAGTAAATTCTAAAGTAACAAGACACTAGCAAATATTCTCTTGTCAAGTAGAACATCAGTGGTATAAATCTCATACCTCAAGTGACTTGGTCACATATAAAATTATCTACCACTCCTTTCGGAAGGTTCTGGTCAATGCCAAACAAACATGTTTCAATTTTCTAATCTCTGCTCAAGCTTTTAACCCCAAGTGATTGTTTAATACATTTAACACTCCCACACCCAACCTATCAAGTACTATCATTGCACAAGATCTTGCTTCCCATTTTTAAAGACAAATTTTCTAGATTTGAAATTAAATGTTATGCTATTCTTCAGCAAGCACCGTGCTCAGTTCCTTCCCTGAACTCGCTGGTACATTCTTTTCATTAGACATATCCATCCTTTCATCTTCCTACTTTACTACCTCTCCTCTTGATCCTATACCTTCACAAATCAGCAGATCTCTGTCTCCCGTGCTCATCCCAATCTTACTGCAACAGAAATCTGTAATCTTTCAATTTTGGTATCTTTCCATAATTATTCAAGCAATCAATGATTACCACTAATCCCAAAAAACACATTCTGACCCTAATTACTGTCCCATCTCCCCACTCCCCTGGTTTGTTGATTGTCTAACTTGGAAACACTCTGCAACTTTACCTTCTCTTATAAATCTCAGGTGGAGGTGCTACACCCCAAGAGAAACAGGGATAAGTATCCGCACAATATGATTTTGACAATGGTGTACATTAAGGGACTATACAATGTTTTGTTTTAAGTACAGATGGGTCCAGATTTATCTTGACCTTTAATAGGATTAACTGAGACTGGCCAGTCGGATTTAATCCCCTGCTGTAATTACTTAATCCCCTGCTGTATTGTTCTCTGTATTGTATTGCAGCTGAGAACAATAGATGAAGGGTTTATGCTAATAAGTCATGATGTGCCTAAGTGCAGAAAACTAGTCAAGATAACCGTGGACCCATCTGTACTACATATCTGTGAATCAACAGAGTACAGGTTATCTAGCAGTGACAAATAAAAAATAATGCACATAATAATTCACATTGCATTGCCTACAACTAGCCAAAGCGGAGAGATTCCTAGTGACCTACAAACAAAAAGCATCCTAGTGACCGCTATAGCATACAGAGAGCATTCCAGTTCCGGTGTGAATACAAATTACTTTTTTTTTATAAATGGAGCGTTATCTGCCAATAACATGCATGCTTTATAAATCTGAAATGGCTTATTCATGGACTGAAATACTAAGCCTTTAAAGTGGGGCATCCATATATTTATATTAGCCTACCATTTATTATTGAAATATGTGAGTGGATAGAATATACGTGAAAAACATATAGGTCATTCCATGTGACTCACGTTACATTCCATGTTGATTTTTAGAAATTTAAATGCACTACACACAAGAATGAAGCTGAAATTCAACATTTTAAAAATATGTCAATATATGGGGTAGGTGCTCATAATTAATGCACAGAAGCAGAAAAAAATGTATAATCTTAGTAGTTACATTTGTTTACATACGTGACTCATTTTACAATAGAATGGACATAAGAACTGAGGGGACTTACTGTTTATATTTATTTAAACCTGCTTTCCTAATTATTTGTACAATATGATTGTTATACTTTACACTTATAAGACCCTAAACTTATGATTGGCACAAACAAAAAAATTAATATTAACCAGATTATAGTTTAAAATTAATTTTGACATGTGACTCATGTTACATACGTATATGACTCACATTACAGTTCTGTCCCCAATCACAGGGCTCTGATACAAATGACTTAAACCTATCTCACTGATTAACTGTGAAGCTGTATAAAATATTTCATCTGTTGTGAAGGCCATGTAGAATAGGTTTTATAAAATCCATGGAAATTAGCCATTGTTGCATCCACTACAACAACTTCCATATATGCTCATTGTTTACATTGATATGCAATAAATATATTGATTTTCAATTATCACACCATATATAAAGATCTTTTAGAAGCGTAAAGATACTAGAACGTTAGCAATTATGTAAAATACAATTTTCATGTATTGTGTCCCAGTGCTGTAACTAGACATTTTAGCGCTGTGTGCATGAAACGGCATCGGCGCCCCCCCCACCTCATATTTAAAACATGACCAGTGCGCGCCGTAGGTGCGTTGCAAAAATAAGAGAATGGGCGTGGCCGCAAAATAATATTAATTCATATTACGCTGCACAGTAGTCTCCATTATTCAAATTACGCCACACAGTAGCACCACTTACACACATTACACCAGGTAGAACCCATCACACATTACACCAGGTAGAGCCCCATTTTACACATTATGGCAGCAGACTCCCCCTTTTTGCACATTACAGCAGCAGAGTCCCTCTGTTTACAAATTAGGCAGGTAGAGCCCCCTTTTACACATTACAGCAGCAGAGTCCCCCTTTTTACACATTACAGCAGCAGAGTCCCCTTTTAATACAATATGGCAGGCAGAGTCTCCTTTTTACACATTACAACAGCAGACTCCCCCTTTTTACACATTACAGCAGCAGAGTCCCTCTGTTTACACATTAGGCAGGTAGAGCCCCCTTTTACACATTACAGCAGCAGAGTCCCCCTTTTTACACATTACAGCAGCAGAGTCCCCTTTTAATACATTATGGCAGATATACGTATATTATATATGTGTGTGTGTTTTGCACATAACCACTTTGAAGCTAAAATATATGCTCTGTGTACACCACCCCTATAACAGTTTACACAGCAAGCGATCAGTGCTATCTGCCTATAAGCAGTATGTGTGTTCCATAAAGGGTCACACAGGGGTTTCCCAGCATCACATATTCTCCTCTGTAAGCCCATGTCAGGCTCGCTCCCCCAGTGGGTCCCCCGGCTTGTGCACGGACCTACCACTCACCCATCTTTCCTCTTGACTTTCAACACATCTTTGCAGCCCTTATGCTGAACAGGTCTTCCGTCTGCTCCCCCGTCAGCTTCACCTTGAAGTCATAGAGCATCGTGAGCATGTGGCGCTGTGCCAGGGGAATAGGAGCCATGCGATCCGCTGCAGCAGCAGACAGTCTCTTGTCATGCACGGCAGCCGGTATCAACACTGTGCACATGGAGAGGGGCTGCACGGTCCTCAGCAGCCAGTCTCTTATTATGCACGGCAGCCGAGGGAGAACACTCTACAGAGGGAGAAGGGCAGCAACGTCTGCAGCAGATGGTCCTCTCATGCACGGCAGCCGGGTGAGAACACTGTGCACATGGAGAGGATCCGCATGGTCCGTAGCAGCAGCAGCAGCCAGTCTCTTTTTATGCACGGCAGCCAGGGGAGAACACTCTGCACAGGGAGAAGGGCAGCACGGCCTGCAGCAGCTGGTCCTCTCATGCACGGCAGCCAGGTGATACCTGACGGCGGGCCTAGAGGTAGGCAGGGGGAGAGAGCGGGCAGCAACCGTGCGGGTTGTGCTGCCAGATGGTGCGCCCACAGTGCAGTTGCGCTGTGTGCAAGGCTCCACTGGCACACACCTAGTTACGGCCCTGTTGTGTGTTATATTTCATGGAATGACCCATATAATGATACGTGTCATTCAGTAGTAACATGAACATTTGCTACAAGATGGATAGAAAATGAACTATCATCACTAACACATATGAGCTTACACAAGTTATATGAAAGCTCTGGAGCAGATCACCATCTGGCTGGAAAGCTTTCCCTAGCGAGGTCTGTCTTTACTACTGTAGGTAAAGAGCTCTGCAGGGCCACTTTGCAATGTCAGCAAAAGAGCAAGCCACGTCACTGGTCCCTGATGAGTCCAGACAATCAAGGCAGCCTCGGCCATGCAAATTCTCTAGGCATTCTACATTAATAGTCCCCAGCAGTCTCCACTTTTCATAAACAACCTTTATAGCTTTAATAGTTCCCATTACATTAAATTACACTAATAGCTTCTTCAAGCCCCTCTTTTCATTTATAGCTCCATTTATAACTATAATAGCCCCCATTGTATTTGAGTACACATACATTACATAAATGCTATACCATCACACCCAAAACCCCAGACACATATATTAATGCCACACCCCTTTACACACACATAATATTAATACCACTATCACTAAACACATTATTTTAATACCATCATCTATGCTCTATATTTACTACTTAACCTGTTTATTTTCCCCCAAAAAATGTCTCAGAAATTGTCATTGTTATTATTGAATTAGGTCAAGTACATCTATTTAACATGTCTTCAAACACAATTGCTTTTTTTAAAATCAAGTTTTCTACTTTTATTAAACTGTGTGTTTAAACTAAAATCTAAATTGCAGTGTAAAAATAAAGCAGCCAGTATTTACCCTGCACAGAAACAAAATAACCCACCAAAATCTAACTTTCTCTGCACATGTTATATCTGCCCCCTTGCAGTACACATGGGCCCTCATTCCGAGTTGATCGGTCGCAAGGCGAATTTAGCAGAGTTACACACGCTAAGCCGCCGCCTACTGGGAGTGAATCTTAGCTTCTTAAAATTGCGACCGATGTATTCGCAATATTGCGATTACTAACTACTTAGCAGTTTCAGAGTAGCTCCAGACTTACTCTGCCTGTGCGATCAGTTCAGTGCTTGTCGTTCCTGGTTGACGTCACAAACACACCCAGCGTTCGCCCAGGCACTCCCACCGTTTCTCCGGCCACTCCTGCGTTTTTTCCGGAAACGGTAGCGTTTTCAGCCACACGCCCCTGAAACGCCGTGTTTCCGCCCAGTAACACCCATTTCCTGTCAATCACATTACGATCGCCGGAGCGAAGAAAAAGCCGTGAGTAAAAATACTTTCTTCATAGTAAAGTTACTTGGCGCAGTCGCAGTGCGAACTTTGCGCATGCGTACTAAGCGGATTTTCACTGCGATGCGATGAAAAAGAACGAGCGAACAACTCGGAATGAGGGCCATGGTTTTGCCCATTAGAGAACAGTCTTGCTGCTGCGATCAGGTCTGAATTAGGCCCAATGTTTTGTGGAGTTCTTTAATCATGCTTAGGTGAGTTAATCTATTGGGTCAGTAATTATTCCACCTGCTTCCACACACATATCCACAAAACATGGACCTGTTGAGAAAACTTGAGGGTTGAGGCTGAGAACCACCACTTTAAAACAATTTAGAAATTATATAAACCTTACAGTAATTTCACACAAAATGTCTGATTTTTTTTTTTTTTGGTGTTGGGAAAGATGTTGAAACACAGCAGAGTTCGAAGTCCAACATCATTAGGCCTAATACAGATCTGTTTGCAGCAGCAAATTTGTTAGCTAATGGACAAAACCATGGCCCTCATTCCGAGTTGTTCGCTCGTAAGCGGATTTTAGCAGATTTGCTCATGCTAAGCCGCCGCCTACTGGGAGTGAATCTTAGCATCTTAAAATTGCGACCGATGTATTCGCAATATTGCGATTTCACACCTCGTAGCAGTTTCTGAGTAGCTCCAGACTTACTCGGCATCTGCGATCAGTTCAGTGCTTGTCGTTCCTGGTTTGACGTCACAAACACAACCAGCGTTCGCCCAGACACTCCCCCGTTTCTCCAGCCACTCCTGCGTTTTTTCCGGAAACGGTAGCGTTTTTTCCCACACGCCCATAAAACGGCCTGTTTCCGCCCAGTAACACCCATTTCCTGTCAATCACATTACGATCGCCTGAACGATGAAAAAGCCGTGAGTAAAATTACTAAGTGCATAGCAAATTTACTTGGCGCAGTCGCAGTGCGGACATTGCGCATGCAGCGGAAAATCGCTGCGATGCGAAGATTTTTACTGAGCGAACAACTCGGAATGAGGGCCCATGTGCACTGCAGTTAACTATATAATATAGTTATATTGATCTGGGCTCCCACAAGTTTTTTGCCCCGAGGCCTCCACAAGCCATAATCCGGTCCTGTTGCCAGTATATGTAATACTGGGCAATATACAGCCCAAATTTGCTCCACACAACATATTGTATACATTTATTGTCCTAATTCAGACCCCGTCGCTGATGTGTGAAAATCGATATGAAGCGATTTTTGCACATCTGCGCATGCGCGTACGCTGGTACGCACGTGTGCAAGGTCCTAAACTGCATTTTCTTCAGAATGCAGCTTAAGACCTGGAGGGTGCAGGAATGGGGCATCGACGCCGCGTTTTGTTGGCGTCGATGCTCTGTTTAAGTAGCACAGTCCGGACAATGGAAGAGTTTCTGGACCACTGCTGGGGCGGGTCACAGCAGCTGTGTGACATCATACGTAGCTGCTGCGACTAAAAGCATGGTGGGTAGCCTTCTGCCTTCGCAGCTAGGCTGCGCAGGAAGAGGGCTACTCGAAACATGCGAAAGCATCACATGCCCCCACTTTCGCATGTCTGCAGTGGGGGCAGAACCCGGCATGTTGGGCGGACTTGCCCTGTGCTGGGCGTCCCCCGCATGTCAAAGAATTTGATCGTAGATGTGCGTTTTTTCTAGAGATGTGCAGCGGGCATTTTTCGTGTTTTGTGTTTTGGTTTTGGATTCGGGTCCACGGTCGTGTTTTGGATTTGGACCCGTTTTGGCAAAACCACCCTTTCGGGTTTTGGATTCAGATGTGTTTTGGATTCAGGTGATTTTAAAAAAAAACCCTCAAAAACAGCTAAAATCATATAATTTGGGAGTAATTTTAATCCTATAGTATTATTAACCTCAATAACAATAATTTCCACTCATTTCCAGTCTATTCTGAACACCTCACAATATTATTTTTAGTCCTAAAATTTGCACAAAGGTCACTGGGTGACTAATCTAAGCGACCCAAGTGGGCGGCACAAACACCTGGCCCATCTAGGAATGGCACTGCAGTGTCAGACAGGATGGCACTTAAAAAACTAGTCCCCAAACAGCACATGATGCAAATAATAAATAAAAAAAGAGGTGCAAGATGGAATTGTCCTTGGGCCCTCCCACCCACCCTTATGTTGTATAAACAGGACGTGCACACTTTAACAAACCAATCATTTCAGCGACAGGGTCTGCCACACGACTGTGGCTGAAATGATTGGTTTGTTTGGGCCCCCCCAAAAAAGAAGAAATTAATCACCCCACCAAAAAAGAAGGAATTCACCTCTCCTTGCACAAACTGCCTCTACAGAGGCAGGATGTTGTCCTCATCCTCACCCTCACCCTCAGATTCCTCACCCCTTTCAGGGTGTAGCTCCTCCTCCTCCTCCTCATCATCACAAATTATTAATTCGTCCCCACTGGAATCCATCATCACAGGTCCCTGTGTACTTTCTAGAGGCAATTGCTGGTAAATGTCTCCTCGGAGAAATTTATAATTCATTTTGATGAACATCATCTTCTCCACATTTAGTGGAAGTAACCTCCTACACCGATCGCTGACAAGGTGACCGGCTGCACTAAACACTCTTTCGAAGTACACACTGGAGGGGGGGCAACTTAGGTAAAATAAAGCCAGTTTGTGCAAGGGCCTCCAAATTGCCTTTTTTTTTTTCTGCCAGTATACAGTACATACGGACTGACTGACATGCCTACAGTGATGCTGTCACCCATATAATCCTCCACCATTCGTTCAATGGCGACAGAATCATATGCAGTGACAGTAGACGACATGTCAGTAATCGTTGGAAGGTCCTTCAGTCCGGACCAGATGTCAGCACTTGCTCCTGACTGCCCTGCATCACTGCCAGTGGGTGGGTTTGGAAATGTTATCCTTTTCCTGGCAGCTCCAGTTGCGGTAGAAAATGAAGGAGGAGCTGTTGACGGGTCACGTTCCGCTTGACTTGACAATTGTCTCACCAGCAGGTCTTTGAACATCTGCAGACTTGTGTCTGCCAGAAAGAGAGATACAACGTAGGCTTTAAATCTAGGATTGAGCACGGCGGCCAAAATGTAGTGCTCTGATTTCAACAGATTGACCACCCATGAATCCTGGCAAAGAAAATGAAGGGCTCCATCCACAAGTCCCACATACTTTGCGGAATCGCTCCGTCTTAGCTCCTCCTTCAATCTCTCCTGCTGCTTCTGCAAAAGCCTGATGAGGGGAATGACCTGACTTAGGCTGGCAGTGTCTGAACTGACTTCACGTGTGTCAGGTTCAAAGGGTTGGAGAACCTTGCAAACCCACGGAAATCACTCTCCACTGCACTTGAGTCAGGTGCATTCCCCCTCCTTTGCCTATATATCGTAGGTGGATGTATAGGCTTGAATGGCCTTTTGCTGCTCCTCCATCCTCTGAAGCATATAGAGTGTTGAATTCCACCTCATTACTACCTCTTGCTTCAGGTGATGGCAGGGCAGGTTCAGGAGTGTTTGCTGACGCTCCAGTCTTCAGCACGCAGTGGCTGAATGCCGAAAGTGGGCCGCAATTTTTCGGGCCACCGACAGCATCTCCTGCACGCCCCTGTCGTTCTGCACCACCAAATTAATTGTATGTGCAAAACATTGGACGTGCTGGAATTTGCCCACATGTAATGCACGAACAATATTGGTGGCGTTGTCCGCTATCAAAAATCCCCAGGAGAGTCTAAGTGGGGTAAGCCAATGGGCAATGATGTCCCTCAGTTTCCGTAACAGGTTGTCAGCGGTGTGCCTCTTATGGAAAGCAGTGATACAAAGCGTAGCCTGCCTAGGAACGAGTTGGCGTTTGCGAGATGCTGCTACTGGTACCGCCGCTGTTGTTGCTGCGGGAGGCAATGCATCTACCCAGTGGGCTGTCACAGTCATATAGTCCTTAGTCTGCACTGCTCCACTTGTCCACATGTCCGTGGTTAAGTGGACAGTGTGTACAACTCCATTTTTTACGACACTGAGGACACTTTTTCTGCCGTCTGTGTACATCAGTGATTTTCAACCTTTTTAAACTCGTGGCACACTAAACAAGATTTTAAAATTGCCAAGGCACACCATCAGTTTTTTTAATCAAATATAATAAATATAATAATAAATATCGACATACATTTAATATATGTTGATATTTGTTATTATTTCTCTTAAAATTAGTAGAAATAAATAGGTTTTACTTACATAAGATTATCAGTGGGAAACCTGTGCTTGGTGATGTCTCATGATGTCTCTTGTCCGAGGACGGATGGTTGATGTGGAATTACAATGGGGACGTGTGGAATTACAATGGGGACATGTGTAAAATTACGCTGGGGGGCAGCCCCAGCGTAATTTTACACACGTCCCCATTGTAATTCCACACGTCCCCATTGTAATTCCACACATATGTTTCTCATTGTAATTCCACACATGCCCCCCAGTGTAATTATACACACATATCCCCATTGTAATTCCACACACATGCACCCCATTGTAATTCCACACACATGCACCCCATAGTAATGCCACACACATGCCCCTCATTATATTTCCACACACCTGCCCGCCCATATTAATGCAACACACCTGCCTCCCAGTAATGCCACACACCGTCACACCCCCAAGTAATGCCACACACATGCCCTCATATTTCCACGCACCAGCTCCCCACTTAGTAATTCCACACACATGCCCCCCCTTAGTTATTCCACACACCTGCCCCTCATACTTCAATACACCTTCCTCCCCCCTTAGTAATTCCTCACACCAGCTTCCCCTTAGTAATTCCTCACACCAGCTTCCCCCTTACCAGCCCCCCCCTTAGTAATTCCTCACACCAGCTTCCCCTTAGTAATTCCTCACACCAGCTTCCCCCTTACCAGCCCCCCCCCCTTAGTAATTCCTCACACCAGCTCCCCCTTACCAGCTCCCCCCTTAGTAATTCCTCACACCAGCTCCCCCTTACCAGCTCCCCCCTTAGTAATTCCTCACACTTGCCCTTCCCTTAGTTATTCCACACACCTACCCCTCATATTTTCAAACACCTTCCTCACCCCTTAGTAGTTCAAAATGTGCTTTATATAAAGAATAGTGGTGAGGAGCGCCTGGAGCTCACCACGGAGCAGCAAGCAGAGCAGGGTGTGAGTGGGCGGCTGCAGCGACAGCCAGACCGTGCTCTATGGGGAGTCATAGGTCACGGTCCTGGATATGAACAGGGCTTGGATGCTGCAGGTCTGTGAGACGGACGGGCGGGGGGCGCCGCTCGGCGATCTGCTTGGCGCTAGTGACAGGTCTTGCTGGCGGCAGCGTGTGGGTCTGTGCGGCGTAGGCGGGCGCCGTGCGGCGGCACACCTAGCAACTGGTAGTGTGCCGCGGCACACCAGTTGAAAAAGGCTGGTGTACATTCTCGGTATCGCCTGCCTACTGAAGTGGAACCTAGATGGGATTTGGTACTGGGGACACACTACCTCAAGCAATTCTCTAAGTCCCTGTGAATTAACGGTGGATACCGGATGCACGTCTATCACCACCGTAGCTGCCAAGGCCTGAGTTATCCGCTTTGCAGCAGGATGACTGCTGTGATATTTCATCTTCCTCGCAAAGGACTGTTGGACAGTCAATTGCTTACTGGAAGTAGTACAAGTGGTCTTCCGATTTCCCCTCTGGGATGACGATCGACTCCCAGCAGCAACAACAGCAGCGCCAGCAGCGGTAGGCAGTACACTCAAGGATCATTCGGAGGAATCCCAGTTAGGAGAGGACTCGTCAGTCTTGCCAGTGACATGGCCTGCAGGACTATTGGCTTTCCTGTCTAAGGAGGAAATTGACACTGAGGGAGTTGGTGGTGTGGTTTGCAGGAGCTTGGTTACAAGAGAAAGGGATTTAGTTGTCAGTGGACTGCTTCCGCTGTTGCCCAAAGTTTTTGAACTTGTCAATGACTTCTGATGAATGTGCTCCAGGTGACGTATAAGGGAGGCTGTACCTAGGTGGTTAACGTCCTTACCCCTACTTATTACAGCTTGACAAAGGCAACACACGAATTGACACCTGTTGTCCGCATTTGTGTTAAAATAATTCCACACCGAAGAGGTGATTTTTTTTGTAATTTGACCAGGCATGTCAATGGCCATATTCGTCCCACGGACAACAGGTGTCTCCCCGGGTGCCTGACTTAAACAAACCACCTCACCATCAGAATCCTCCTTGTTAATTTCCTACTCAGCGCCAGCAACACCCATATCCTCATCCTGGTGTACTTCAACAGTGACATCTTCAATTTGACTATCAGGAACTGGACTGCTGGTGCTCCTGATCCACGAACAAGGGTGTGACTCCGCACCAGTCCTCAAAATTCAAACGATAATTTATAGAACCAGAATTATGATCATATGTATAGTAGGTATACTTCCTAATAATTGTACCTGGTGGTGCACCCAGAGTCAGGGAGAAACTAGAGAAAAAACAACTTTGCAGAAGACTCTTGTGTGGGTGCACTCTTGTTTTTGTTATATGACTAATAATTAAAATATAACTTTTATTAACTCATTTAAGATAAATCCTCACTCTCATAGTCCACCATGTTTGGTTAATGAGATATATTTATATCTATACACACAAGTGCTTCAAAAAAATTGGAAATGTTCTGGTTAGTCTATCACCAAAAGACTTGTAGGGGGATGTAGACACTATGGCTCTACACCCGATTCCTAACCAACCAGCACAAGCAAAGCTTGTTTTAATGAGTCCTCAATGGGTCATGATTGACCGGACCATTCTTATCAGGAGTATGTATCCTAACAACAATGTGTGCACATATGGGGGTGCCTGCTAAATTCCCCCGTGATTTGAAGATAATAGGTTTAGCTGATTTTAGCTTTAGATATCTAGAAGAAGAAAGAAGACAGAAGATAAGAGGAAAAAGAAAGAAAAAGGAAAAAAGGGGGAGAAAAAGTGGTGATCCTGCTGTTGGTATCTGGTCGGAATGGGTCATTAATTACAACACCGGGTATTCTCTGGGGGTCGCCCTCACAGATACTGACCCAGCCCACCACCTTTTTGCTTCCAAGATCGGACGAGATCGGGCTCTGTCGGTGGGGTATGGTAGTAACTTTTAGACGCAATTGCTCGACTCACCAATGAGAGTGCGCCGATTTAAAGATTTCAGAAGAAAGGCAAGGCAAACTGCGGATCTGCTGTCTACGTTAGGCGCAGGTTTTCACCTGTGAATCATAGATGAGAGTCCGCTGATACAGAGAAAATTATAGGTAAGATAAAGGTAAACGTTTGCTGAAGAAGCTATATTACAAAGACAAAATAGGCCAGATCAGTATATGCTGACTATAACCTATGCTAAATTTACCCCAATTGATCCTACCTATAGCGCAATGTATTATATCACTAGGCAGGTAAGAAAATACTGAAAAATCAATATCATACTTGAATCTGGTATTGTTTTAAATTGTTGGGTAAACACTGTCAATTTGTTTGATAACTTAGACACACATTTTTTATATATATAGAGCCCCTGCTGTGGGCTAAATTAGACTAGAACGGCTATAGCATATGCACCAAAAAATCCCACATAAAAAATATGATCATAAATACAACCCAAGGTGTGGGGCCGTTATACTGGGGAAACCAGCCATTAGAGAGGGGTGTGTCTAAACAACAAAATTATCAACTGCTCCCAGTTGTCTATAGGGCAACAAAAAATTGTAAAGAAAAAACAGAATATGGAAAAACAGATACAATTGTTATATCACGTCTATAACAGGCAAAATTAACACTGTATCAATCTGATAAATCAGAATAGGTTTTAGTGCTGCTAACAGATATTGGTTTCAGAAAGTTGAAAAAATGTACACAAAAATTATAGAATTGTATGTGGAGAGATACAGAAAAATACCAGTCCCTGCCCAGGTCCCTGGGTCAATGCTGCATTGGAAGTGAGCAAGCCCGCAGGACGGGTGAAACGCGTTTTCCTCTTCTGACCAAGGACATCAGGAGTATGATGCAGATCTTCCTAACTCCAGACTGACCCAGGGACCTGGGCAGGGACTGGTATTTTTCTGCATCTCTCCACATACAATTCTATAATTTTTGTGTACATTTCTTCAACTTTCTGAAACCAATATCTGTTAGCAGCACTAAAACCTATTCTGCTTTATCAGATTGATACAGTGTTAATTTTGCCTGTTATAGACGTGATATAACAATTGTATCTGTTTTTCCATATTCTGTTTTTTCTTTACAATTTTTTGTTGCCCTATAGACAACTGGGAGCAGTTGATAATTTTGTTGTTTAGACACACCCCTCTCTAATGGCTGGTTTCCCCAGTATAACGGCCCCACACCTTGGGTTGTATTTATGATCATATTTTTTATGTGGGATTTTTTGGTGCATATGCTATAGCCGTTCTAGTCTAATTTAGCCCACAGCAGGGGCTCTATATATATAAAAAATGTGTGTCTAAGTTATCAAACAAATTGACAGTGCTTACCCAACAATTTAAAACAATAACAGATTCAAGTATGATATTGATTTTTCAGTATTTTCTTACCTGCCTAGTGATATAATACATTGCGCTATAGGTAGGATCAATTGGGGTAAATTTAGCATAGGTTATAGTCAGCATATACTTGTCTGGCCTATTTTGTTTTTGTAATATAGCTTCTTCAGCAAACGTTTACCTTTATCTTTACCTATAATTTTCTCTATATCAGCGGACTCTCATCTATGATTCACAGGTGAAAACCTGCGCCTAACATAGACAGCAGATCCGCAGTTTGCCTTGCCTTTCTTCTGAAATCTTTAAATCGGTGCACTCTCATTGGTAAGTCGACCAATTGCGTCTAAAAGTTACTACCATACCCCACCGACAGAGCCCGATCTCGTCCGATCTTGGAAGCAAAACGGTGGCGGGCTGGGTCAGTATCTGTGAGGGCGACCCCCAGAGAATACCCGGTGTTGTAATTAATGACCCATTCCGACCAGATACCAACAGCAGGATCACCACTTTTTCTCCCCCTTTTTTCCTTTTTCTTTCTTTTTCCTCTTATCTTCTGTCTTCTTTCTTCTTCTAGATATCTAAAGCTAAAATCAGCTAAACCTATTATCTTCAAATCACGGGGGAATTTAGCAGGCACCCCCATATGTGCACACATTGTTGTTAGGATACATACTTCTGATAAGAATGGTCCGGTCAATCATGACCCATTGAGGTCTCATTAAAACAAGCTTCGCTTGTGCTGGTTGGTTAGGAATCGGGTGTAGACTAGAGTCATAGTGTCTACATCACCCTACAAGTCTTTTGGTGATAGACTAACCAGAACATTTCCAATTTTTTTGAAGCACTTTTGTGTGTATAGATATAAATATATCTCATTAACCAAACATGGTGGAGTATGAGAGTGAGAATTTATCTTAAATGAGTTAATAAAAGTTATGTTTTAATTATAAGTCATATAACAAAAACAAGAGTGCACCCACACAAGAGTCTTCTGCAAAGTTGTTTTTTTTCTGCTGGTGCTCCTTCCAGCACTTGCAGGGGGCGTGCAAATGGTGGAAGGCGCAACCTCTTCCCGTCCAGTGTTGGGAAGGTCAGGCATCGCAACCGACACAATTGGACTCTCCTTGGGGATTTGTGATTTTGAAGAACGCACAGTTCTTTGCTGTGCTTTTGCCAGCTTAAGTCTTTTCATTTTTCTAGCGGGAGGATGATGCTTCCATCCTCATGTGAAGCTGAACCACTAGCCATGAACATAGGCCAGGGCCTCAGCCGTTCCTTGCCACTCCGTGTCGTAAATGGCATATTGGCAAGTTTACGCTTCTCATCAGACGCTTTTAATTTAGATTTTTGGGTCATTTTACTGAACTTTTGTTTTTTGGATTTTACATGCTCTCTACTATGACATTGGGCATCGGCCTTGGCAGACGACGTTGATGGCATTTCATGGTCTCGGCCATGACTAGTGGCAGCAGCTTCAGCACGAGGTGGAAGTGGATCTTGATCTTTCCCTATTTTAACCTATTTGTTCTCCATTTTTTAATGTGTGGAATTATATGCCAGTAATATATCAATAGCAATGGCCTACTGTACCGTACTGCTAGATATATATATATATATATATATATATATATATACACATACACATACATACATACATACTGGTGGTCAGCAAAATTCTGCACTGTCCTCCTACTATATATACTGCGCACAACTACAATGCAGCACAGATATGGATGGATAGTATACTTGACGACACAGAGGTAGAGCAATGGACTACTGTACCGTACTGCTATATATATATATATATAACAGGCAAAATGTTCCTATTAGAGGTGGTGAAATATCAGTCCAATCCCCCAATCATAAGAACAGGCGGCACTCCTGGGTCTTGGTGAAAATAAATTCAGGTGTATTGACAAAATCAATTAGAAAGATGGCACATTACGCCAACGTTTCAGCGCCGCGCAGGGCGCTTTTTTCAAGGCTGTGTGCTGTGGCTGCAAACGAAACACACAGCCACAGCACACAGCCTTGAAAAAAGCGCCCTGCGCGGCGCTGAAACGTTGGCGTAATGTGCCATCTTTCTAATTGATTTTGTCAATACACCTGAATTTATTTTCACCAAGACCCAGGAGTGCCGCCTGTTCTTATGATTGGGGGATTGGACTGATATTTCACCACCTCTAATAGGAACATTTTGCCTGTTATTCATCACCTCTGTGGAAGGCACCCGGGCAGATGTGGATTTAACAGAGTGCCTACCAAACCAAGTTCATATATATATATATATATATATATATATATATACTGGTGGTCAGCAAAATTCTGCACTGTCCTCCTACTATATACTGCGCACAACTACAATGCAGCACAGATATGGATGGATAGTATACTTGACGACACAGAGGTAGAGCAATGGACTACTGTAACGTACTGCTATATATATACTGGTGGTCAGCAAAATTCTGCACTGTCCTCCTACTATATACTACAATACAGCACAGATATGGAGCGTTTTCAGGAAGAGAACGTAGATATTTGCAGCACACTGAGCACAGATATTTGCAGCACACTGAGCACAGATATTTGCAGCACACTGAACACAGAAACTGAGAGAACGCAGCCACGTCCTCTCGCTATCATCTCCAATGCACGAGTGAAAATGGTGGCGACGCGCGGCTCTTTATATGCAATACGAATCTCGCGAGAATACGACAGCGGGATGATGACGTTCGGGCGCGCTCGGGTTTACCGAGCAAGGCGGGTAGATCCGAGGCTGCCTCGGAACCGTGTAAAATAGGTGAAGTTCGGGGGGGTTCGGATCCCGAGGAACTGAACCCGCTCATCTCTACTACTGAGCAGTGATACTGAGCACTGATGATACTACTGAGCAGTGATACTGAGAACTGACACTGAGCAGCACAATGCAGTACAAGACACTGAGCACTGACCAGTGATACTGAGCAGTGATGATACTACTGAGCAGTGATACTGAGCACTGATTATACTACTGAGCAGTGATACTGAGCACTGATACTACTGAGAACTGACACTGAGCAGCACGATGCAGCACAAGACACTGAGCACTGACCAGTGATACTGAGCACTGATGATACTACTGAGCAGTGATACTGAGCACTGATTATACTACTGAGAACTGACACTGAGCAGCACAAGACACTGTACTAGTTTTAGTATTAGTGAACAGCACAAAAGCACTCTGGAATTGTCACCCCCCAGATACCACTGTGACTGGAATGATGATGACCGATGCACAGGACACTACTACCACAGCACCCTACAGCAGCAAGATGCAGCACAAGACACTGTACTAGTATTACTGAGCAGCATGATGCAGCACAAGACAATGAGCACTGATACTGAGACCTGACACTGAGAGAACATAGCCACGTCCTCTCTGTACTCTCTACAATGCCCGAGTGAAAATGGTGGCAACGCGCGGCTCTTTATATGGAATACGAATCTCGCGAGAATCCGACAGCGGGATGATGACGTTTTGCCGCGTTCGGGTTTTCCGAGTCAGGCGGGAATAACCGAGCCAGGCTCGGAACCGTGTTTGACGCGTTGAGTTCGGTAGGGTTTGGTTCGCCGAGAACCGAACCCGCTCATCTCTAGTTTTTTCGCACATCTATGATCAGGTCTGAATTACTGTCTATATTTGAAATCTCTACATTTTTTTATGGTATATATTGTTTCCACCTCAGTGCACAGAAGCAGATTTTTGGCACTGAAAGGCATTTTCTTCAGCCTGATGATCTGCAAACTGTAGAAATCTTATAGCGAATAAAGCATCTGTGGGACATCACTGTTGGAGAAAAATCTTTGCTCCCTGAGAACTGGCTTGGAGTTGTCTCCTCTATGCTTTGATCAGCAAACTCATTTATATCCTTATGGGCCCTACACAGTGGGCGATATTACTGAAAGATATGACCAATCTCGTTCATTAATACCGTTCACATCTTTCAGTGTGGCGGCAGCAACGATGAACGATGCGCGGCCCCGTCGCTTGTGCATGCAGGCCAATATGGACGATCTCGTCCATATTTGCAATTTTGCATGCACTGCTATGGAGCAGGGTGATGGGGGGAGTGAAGAAACTTCACTCCCCCTGTCACCTCCCCCCCGCCACCGGGTCGCCTGTCTCCCATATCGGCGGTCGGGTAGCTCGGCGGCTGGTTGCGCAGTGTGTAGGGCCCATTAGTTATTACATAGTGGTCTTAAAACAACCGGAAGCAGCAGAGAAACCCAGTTTTGTTGCGTGGTTTACCTGTAATGGCAAAACTTGGTGGCGGTGTGCTACAGTTCTGCACATCATATTTGGAACAGATCAGCAAATATTGATTCTTCCTGAGACACATCCAGAATCATTTCTTTTCCATCACTGGAATACATTTTACTTCCAGAATCCTCATTCACATCTTTGATTTACGACATTCTAGTACTCTACGGATGGGGCCGGATGGATAATAAATGTAATGGGTAATAAAGCTTTCACCAAAATGGGGCTTCTGGTGTATTATTGTGATGGTCACTGTGCTGGCACACACATTAGATTGGTCTATAACTTTCTCATACTGTAACAATGGTATCTCTTCACTTGTCAGTCACTGCTGTATCTCTCCTTTGGTACACTCTCACATCACAGTACTTCACAGAACTTTGAGAAAACAAGCCAGCAGCAGGGGATTCTTCCTGCAGTGACAGGTGGTTGATCCCTTGTGTATCACGGATAGCTGTGGGTGGGAGTGAGTGGTGCAGTCTGGGAGAAAGCCTCTGCTGCAGAGGGTCCATGAGGTCTCTGTGAGACTGGAGGCTCCAAGAAGACACACACACACACACACACACACACACACACACACACACACACACATACACATACACTCACATAATGTTATTCAAATATACAAACACATGACATTAAAATCTCACCACACTCGAGTCATGGCCACCAATAATTTGGGAGGACCTGGTGGGTGACGTGGGGGCTGGATGACGACTATGACCCTTCATATACATTACTATGGTGCATAACACTGGCGAGCATGATCACAGTATCGCAGGGGGGCATGGTTACTCCTTTCCTGCACTCTCAGGCTCTTAGGGCCAGATGTACTAAGCCTTGAAAAGTGATACATTTCACAGTGATAAAGTGCCAGCCAATCAGCTTCTAACTGCCATGTTACAGGCTAGGTTTGAAAAATGACAGTTAGAGGCTGATTGGCTGGTACTTTATAACCGTGAAATGTATCACTTTTCAAGGCTTAGTACATTAGAGAGGCCCAGGTCATCTGTATCTCAATATCCCCCACCCAGAGCCGGCCATAGGCATAGGCAAACTAGGCAATTGCCTAGGGCATTTGATATGCCTAGGGGCATCAGCAGCTTCTGCTGATTAAAATGATATGCTGCATGCCTATATTCTGTGTGTAGCATTTCATATGCAGATACAGCCACAGTCTCACACAGTATATAGGCATGCTGCATATCATTTTAATTAGCAGAAGCTGCTTATGCATCCTAGCCACATAGCAATGCAAATAAGATGCATTTTCATAAAAAAAGGTGTGCTCGACGTTAGCATTGATTCAAGATTTATGAGGACACATCTGTATCCAAGCAGAGGCAGAGGTCACAGTGTTAGTGGCAGTGTGAGTGCTGTGTGCATGTGAGTGGGTTGGTTGTGCAGTAGTGTTTGGAATATGTGTAAGGAGCATTATGTGTGTCATGTGAAAATTCAGTAATGTGCAACATATGTGTAAGGGGCACTATGTGTGTCCTTATGTGTATAAGGGCATTAATAATGTGCGGCACATGTGTAACAGGGTACTACTGTATGTGTGTCATTATGTGTATAGGGGCACTAATAATGTGCAGTAAATGTGTAGGGGGCACTATGTGTGTCATTATGTGTATAAGGCATTAATAATGTGCGGCATATGTGTAAGGGACATTATGTGTAAAAGGGCATTAAAAAAGGTTGTCATAATGTGTAAGGCGCATTATGTTTATAAGGACATTAATAAGGTGTCTCATACTGTATGTGTAAGGGGCATTACTGTGTGGAATTAGGTGTATAAATGCATTACTAATGTGTGGCATTGTGTGTATAAGGTGCTCTACTATGTGGCGTTGCATATAGAAAGGGCACTACTGTGTCGTCTAATGTGAATAAAGAGCAATAGCGTGTGGTATAATGTGAATAAGGAGCAATTCAGTGTGATGTCATGTGAATAAGGGGCTCTACTGTGAGGAGTAACGTTTATAAGGTATAGTGATACTGCTGTGGGATGTAATATGAATTATGGACACTATCGCATGATCAAATGTGAATAAAGTTGCAGTACTGTGTGGCGTAATTGGAATTAGAGTTACTATTGTGTGGCCATGCCCCTTGCCAGCAAAAACACACCCCTTTTTGGGCTGTGCGCCAAATGTGCAAACTGTTCCTATTTAAAATATAGGGGGTACAAACACCAAAATAAGGACTGCTATAGGTGAGGGGTGATGGTGCTGGGAAAGAGGTGCAAGGTCAGAGGCGAAACCAGCGGTGGTGCTAGGGGACACCAGCCAAAATCTTGCCTAGGGCATCATATTGGTTAGGGCCGGCTCTGCCCCCACCCCTTGGTGGCCCTGACAACACTTACTTGATCTGCAGATAACTGTTGTGTGCAGTCACATGTGTCTAGCATACGAGTGGACTCATCCATGTGGAGGAGGGGGAGAAGCAGCAGGTTGGGGGAAAAACAGGAAGTGAGCAGTCAGATCACCAGGGGGTGAGTCTGGATAAGTCCCCTGCCCTGACTGACTGCATACATACACTGCATACTTGCCTACTTTTGAAAACTAGTTTCAGGGAGATTCTGATAGCGTGCAGTGCGCTCTTAAGGGGCATGTCATGCTCCGCCCAAAGGGAATGTCTAGTTTCACCTGTGGACATATCTATTGCCGCTCGGGACTGTATTCACCACCTGTTTGCCTGGATCACAGTTATGTTCACATACCATCTCTATCGCATTTGCGCACGCGCTGTCCAGATTCGTGACAGGGCAGTAAAGAAACGGCAGTTAACCAGGATTCTCTCACAGGATGTGGGAGGGAATGCAACCCTGGTTTATTTATAAAGTTCTGTAAATCTTGTATTCTACCCTGTCACCTTCATTATAACGAGCTAGCTGCAAGTGTGTAGGTAATTTAGTATGTAAATTCCTCAGAAACATACTAAAACATACTCAGGGACATTCTTCAAGATGCATACTAAAAATAGGATTTTAATTACCTACAGGTAAATCCTTTTCTCGTAGTCCGTAGAGGATACTGGGGTCCACATTAGTACCATGGGGTATAGACGGGTCCACTAGGAGCCATGGGCAATTTAAGAATTTGATATTGTGGGCTGGCTCCTCCCTCTATGCCCCTCCTACCAGACTCAGTCTAGGAAACTGTGCCCGAGGAGACGGACATACTTTGAGAGGATAGAAAAGATAGTGGTGAGATTCCGAACCAGCACACACAAACTAGAGGAAAGCCAAACTTTAAACCAGGAACAGCAACCGCTGAACCAACAATACTTAACCAAGTAACAATGCAGGAATAAACAAAGCACTGGGCGGGCGCCCAATGGGGGTAATTTCAGGTTGATCGCAGCAGGATTTTTTATAGCAATTGGGCAAAACCATGTGCACTGCAGGGGAGGCAGATATAACATGTGCAGAAAGAGTTAGATTTGGGTGTGGTGTGTTCAATCTGCAATCTAATTTGCAGTGTAAAAATAAAGCAGCCAGTATTTACCCTGCACAGAAATAACATAACCCACCCAAATCTAACTCTTTCTGCACATGTTATATCTGCCTCCCCTGCAGTGCACATGGTTTTGCCCAATTGCTATCAAAACTCCTGCTGCGATCAACTTGGAATTACCCCCAATATCCTCTACAGACTATGAGAAAAGGATATATTTTTTGTGTTGTACTTTAAGGCTTCAGCTCACCCCTCAGAGTGGAACACACATAGGCCCTCATTCCGAGTTGTTCGCTCGCAAGGCGATTTTAGCAGTATTGCACACGCTAAGCCGCCGCCTACTGGGAGTGAATCTTAGCTTCTTAAAATTGCGAACGAAAGATTCGCAATATTGCGATTACACATCTCGTAGCAGTTTCAGAGTAGCTTCAGACTTACTCGGCATCTGCGATCAGTTCAGTGCTTATCGTTCCTGGTTTGACGTCACAAACACACCCAGCGTTCGCCCAGACACTCCTCCGTTTCTCCAGCCACTCCCGCGTTTTTTCCGGAAACGGTAGCGTTTTTTCCCACACGCCCATAAAACGGCCTGTTTCCGCCCAGTAACACCCATTTCCTGTCAATCACACTACGATCGCCTGAGCGAAGAAAAAGCCGTGAGTAAAAATCCAAACTTCATAGCAAATTTACTTGGCGCAGTCGCAGTGCGGACATTGCGCATGCGCACTAAGCGGAAAAACGCTGCGATGCGAAGAAATTTTCAGAGCGAACGACTCGGAATGACCTCCATAGTATGCCTCTGAAACCTGGAGCCACAGCCTGCCTGTCAGCGCTGTGTCTCCATACCCTTATGCCGCCATCACCTCCGGCAACACGCTAACCAGGACGCCGGCTTTCTACTCATCGCTCTTCTCACTTCTGGCTCTGTTAGGGGTGGTGGCGGGAATGTACGCTCGCAGTGGTGGGACTTGCGAATAGTTCCCTCAGGAGCTAGGTGTCCTATCAGCAGGGAACGGGACCATTAACCCTATGGGAGGTTGCCCCCCCCCCCCCCCCCTAAGCCCCACGAAGCAGGTGGTCTGGTGCCATCCAGACCTGCCCGAAAATAACAAATAGAAAAATAAATGCAGAAACCTCTTCAGGAGCTTCCTTCAGTGTGACGGGCTCCTCCGGGCACATTTTCTAAACTGAGTCTGGTAGGAGGGACATAGAGGGAGGAGCCAGCCCACACTATCAAATTCTTAAAGTGCCCATGGCTCCTAGTGGAACCATCTATACCCCATGGTACTAATGTGGACCCCAGTATCCTCTGGGACGTAAGAGAAATAATGGGAAATAGAATCAGACAAATTGGGGAGAATGGGAGGGGAAGCCCAGAATGAGAGATGACAATACTGCTATAGGAGGACTGGATGAGAGAGACAGTGGAGGAAGGGGACAAGGAAAAAGGAGGGTAATGAAAGGAGATTGCAGGGTCCAGGGAGTAAAGTGCATCTGTACATGGGGGGATCATTCCGAGTTGATCGCACAAAGCTACTTTTTGCAGCCCGTGCGATCAACTAGATGCTGCCTATGAGAAGGGATTTTTTGCATAGCAAGGCTGCAAACGCTTGTGCAGCCCTGCTATTCAAAATAAGTTTTGAGCAAAAGAAGACCAGGATCAGACTTACTTACCCTCCGCGACGGATTCAGCGATGAAGGTCCCGGAATTGACGTCAGACATCCGCCCTCCAAATGCCTGGACACGCTTGCGTTCTCCTCACCATGCCTTGAAAACGGTCAGTTGACGCCCTGGAATGCCTCCCGCCTGTCAGTCTTCTTGCGATTGCTGCTGTGATCACTTTTTCCGCTGGCGGCGGCGCAATGCGGCCGCTGCACATGCGCCGTTCTGACCCATTCGTACCGCTGCAGCAAACTGCAGCTTGCGAACGGGTCGGAATGGTCCCCCTGGTCTGTACATGGTCTAAGTGTTGGTGGGAGGGCTGTGCTGTGGACGAATCTGTGGAGGAATGTGTAGGCTTGATGGGATGTGTGAATCATGTGTCCGAACTCATATTACCTCACTGAATGGAGTCCTGCTCAGCACAGTTGAGTCAGTGAAGCACTACTACGTTCTTTCTTGCCATCGCAGTGCCTGTGTTCCCCTCCCCCTGACTGTCCCTCCTCCCTGTGCTCTGCAGCAGAGGCCTCACAAACGGGGTGCGGGGTGTGTGGCCCGCACCCGGGTGTCACCTCCAAGGGGTGACACCAAAAAGAGCCACACTCACACCCGCACCCCCCTGCACTGACAGACACTTGCTATGACCGCACCCCCACTGCAGTGTCGGCCCGACACAAACGTGGGGAATGAAGAGGGCACTGCTGCAAAGAGTGAGTGACTCACTCTCCGCAGTGATGCGGCCGCTGGCACCTGAACTGCTCCTTCATAAGCTTGCGGCTGTGAGTCCCTCCCTGGCTCCCAGCCCTACCGCGATGCAGACACCCCGCGCACCCGCCTATTGCATGCACTGCACAGACCTCACTCCGCCCCCCGATGCATGCACACTTCCACCTCCCACTTCCCAATGGCTGCACGCCATCTCTCCCCCCTGTAACTCACAACCGCCTCATGCTGACCGTAGCAGTGCGGGGGTGTCTCGGTACAGGAAGGCGGCGGAGTTGCTGCATAGGAAGTGAGCATGAGTCCGGCGGGAGGATGCTGCCACCGCTTGTGACAACACAGCTGGAGCGTGGGATCACTCAGTCCCGGTTTACCCTGGGTAAGGTTGCGAGAGGTGTCGGTGGAGTACACCTAAGAGCCTTGTAAACCGTTTGGCACACGGTAGCCAGGTATCTTGCTGAAAAGTTGTTGGTACGTTTGGAAAGTCAGCAGTATGGAGGCAGAAACAGAGGTATACTAAAACCTCAACAAGAGATTCCTGCATATGGTCTGTCGAGCGCGCAGTATTAAGGTGACCGTGATGGATGTAAAGGAATCCCTATTGTGAGATTGGTTCTATGGGATCGAGAACACCCTGATAATGAGGTGGAGGACTCTGAGGAGTCGGACGATGAGGAACAGGTGACGGAATGGTTGAGACCTGCAGCCGGGACATTCGATATTCGATGCCAACAACCGCAGGGAGAGCGGAGGATCGGAGGTGGGATCCCGAGGGTTAGTACAACCCCGTCTGAAAGCCCTTGGAGAGGGGAAGGTTGGAGAAAAGTTTGATAGGACACCGGAGGTATTACAGGCCTGTCTAGAAGCGCTGGGATATGGCGCGACACCCGATGAAGGAGGTGCTGGGATTACCAGACAACAGTCCTACAGTGCGAACTCTTGCACCAGCAGCCACCATTCTACAGACTGCCCTGTCCCATCAGGATGTGCCCCAGGGCAGGTGCCAGCGACGCAACATGGTGTCTGACGTTTCATATGGAGATTTGCAAAACCAGCGACTGGGTCAGAGGATGGAGAGCTCTAGCCGTCGGCTGATGGAATCCACACTGAGATGGCGTGAACACACCAAGGAGCAGGTCGTGTTGGACTACCCCAGGAGACAGTGGTGTCTGGGTCACACAGAGCAGGTAAGTGCAGTGAATGCTACCCTGCACTACCCTATACCAGGAAAATCTGAGGAATTAATGAGTTGTGGATCTGCTGGGCTTTTAGCTGTCCCATGTGCTATACAGGGGGAGGGTACTGAAAATGAGAAGGAAGTGGGGTCTGTCGTTCAGACACCCCAGGAGAAGATGCACTGTGCTTTCCCATTTGCAGAGGTGGAAGATGGGGATCTAATAACCAGCTGCGAAGAGAGCTACAAGGACTGTGTGGAAGAGGAGATCTCTGTGAGGGCAGCAATAGGTGGTAATATCCCAACTATAAGCATGGTTAGTGCAGACAGTGTCTCACTTCAGGCTGATCAGCATATTCAGCTGAGGGAGACCTATTGTGAAGCAATGTCCATAGCTGCCCCAGTTATTTTATCAGAAAAGGATGTTCAGGAAGGGCCCAGTGTATCCCCAGCTACTGTATCTTTCCCAGAAGATTCTGGAGGTCTGTTCCCATTCAGTGAACTTGATGATAAGGAACTGCAGTCTGAATGCCAGAACCTGCCCTGTGACTCAGAGAGAATCCAGGTATCTGAGATGGTGAAAATAACATCAGCTCAGGAACTGGAAGGGAACATTTTGCTCTACTCTAGGGCACCTGAATGTGTTTTGCATTGGCATTGTGTGCAGGGTGAAATGACTGACTCTAACCAGGATAATGATGTTCAGCCAGGACATGTAACAGTGAATGCAGTAAATGGAGAAGGTAATGCCACTGTCCCTGTGAACCTACATCCATGTTCCAGTTCAACCATGGTCGAGTTGGTGGGTACACACAAGGCAGGTGAGCAGACTGTTCTCCAGGTCAAAGCATACAAGACTTACAGTAGGATCCCACAAGTTATCCAGCCAGCCAGGCTAGAGGAAGCATTTACCCAGGAAAGCACGGAAGAAACTTCTGGCATGGAGGAATCCCCATTGTGACCCGACAATTACCATACCCATGGGTCACGTTTGGAGGAGGAAAGACACCGTCCTGATGCACCAGAGGTGCTGGAAGTGGGGTTCCCAGGGAATACATTGTTGGGGAGGGAGAGTGAGGGCCCCAGAGATCAGATCTTGTTGGGGACTATTTTTTAAATCTGCCATCCTGTCTGACACTGCAATGCCACTCCTAGATGGGCCAGGTGTTTGTGTCGGCCACTTGGGTCGCTTAGCTTAGCCATCCAGCAACCTCGGTGCAAATTTTAGGACTAAAAATAATATTGTGAGGTATGAGGTGTTCAGAATAGACAGGAAATGAGTGGATATTATGGTTATTGAGGTTAATAATACTATGGGATCAAAATGACCCCCAAATTCTATGATTTAAGCTGTTTTTGAGGGTTTTTTGTAAAAAAAACCCACCCGAATCCAAAACACACCCGAATCCGACAAAAAAATTTCAGGGAGGTTTTGACAAAACGCGTCCGAATCCAAAACACGGCCGTGGAACCGAATCCAAAACCAAAACACAAAACCCGAAAAATTTCCAGTGAACATCACTAGTGGCTACTGACTCCTCAATCACATCAATGTCCTTGGATGTTGTGAGGGCTTTGAAGATTTATGTGAAGACAACTTTTCGTCACAGGAAGTCGGACGCTCTGTTTGTCCTTTATGCTCCCAACAAGGTTGGGTGTCCTGCTTCTAAGCAGACGATTTCTCGCTGGATCAGGTTCACTATCCAGCATTCTTATTCTACGGCAGGCTTGCCATGTCCAAATTCAAATCCAAAGTGGTTTCTTCCTGGGCTGCTGCCCAGGGTGCCTCGGCTTTACAGCTTTGCCGGGCAGCTACTTTGTCGGGGTCGAACACTTTTGCAAAGTTCTTCAAGTTCGATACCTTGGCCTCTGAGGACCCTCAGTTTGGTCAATCTGTTCTGCAGGAGCCTCCGCGCTCTCACTCCTGTACTGGGAGCTTTGGTACATCCCCATGGTACTAAATGGAATCCCAGCATCCTCTAGGACGTAAGAGAAAATAGGTTTTTAATTACCTACCGGTAAATCCTTTTCTCGTAGTCCGTAGAGGTTGCTGAGCGCCCGCCCATCGCTTCATTTTCCTGCATTATTACTTAGTTAAGTACTGCATTGTTACTTGGTTAAGTACTGTTGTTCAGCAGTTGCTGAATAGTTTCAAGTTGGTTAGCTTGGCTTTCCTTTTGTTATGTGTGAGCTGGTGTGAATCTCACCACTATCTATGTATTTCCTTCTCTCGAAGTATGTCCGTCTCCTCGGGCACAGTTTCTAGACTGAGTCTGGCAGGAGGGGCATGGAGGGAGGAGCCAGCCTACTCTATTAAACTCTTAAAGTGCCCATGGCTCCCAAGGGCCCCGTCTATACCCAATGGTACTAAATGGAACCCCAGCATCCTCTATGGACTACGAGAAAAGGATTTACCGGTAGGTAATTCAAATCCTATTTTTTTCATTTTATGTCAACATTTTAATATTGCTTTTGTTGGGTTTAAAACTGGTGTACATCTGTGTCTATCTATATATGAAAAGTGTTTATAGTAGTGTAAAGAAAAATTCTAAAGACTTAGAAATTCTTTTCAAGTACTTTTTTATATTTTAAATTAAATTGATGGAAATAATGTCATTTAATACAAAAATATGTTCTGTTGTTGTCATTGGAACGTGTCAGTGAGATAATTGTTGTTGTATGATTTCTGTTTTGCAATAATACACCCAGGGCTGTTTCTAGCCAATTTGGCTCCCAGTGCGAGATTTAAAAATGCGCCCCACCATGACATAAAAAATGTGCCCTCCCCCACACACACACCTAGATAAAAAAAAAAACTTGCGCGCGCGCCCAGCAAGGGGGCGTGGCCTCATTTAATGGGCATGGCCTCATCTGAAAAGACTACCTCACAATCCAGTTTTTGACCCTGCTCCAACAGATCGCGACCACCACAGGAAAAAAAAATTCTACCATATTAAGCACCACACAGTAATGCCCCCTGCACCATATTATGCCACACACCGCAATGCCCTTGATACATTAAATCCCCACACTACGGCAGGCAAGAGTCCCCATTTCACACATTACGGCAGGTGTCCCCATTTTACACATTGCGAGAGAGAGAATACTTACAGAGGCGATTACCGCTCTTCGGCCCGCCTCACCAGTCACTCCTCGCGCCGGCCTTTCCCTCTTCCTAACTTGGATCCCCCTCTGTACTCCGCTCGGGGGGGGGGGAAGTTTCGCGGAGTGACGGGGTTGCGTCGTGACGTAACGACGCAACCGCGTCATTCCGTGAAACTCCGCCCCCGAGCGGGTTACTCGGGGAGAAATAGGAGGAAGCAGGGTGCCACAGTTAGTGCCGCGGCGGGCGCCCAGTGCGGTTGCACTGCTCGCCTGCCCCATGACACGGCCCTGAATACACCTGAAAAAAGTGCTGCAACATAATTCCTCACAGTGGGGGAATTATTTTCACATGGGGAAGGCTTTGCAAATGTTATGCCAATGAATGTAAAAAAAATGTGGTGACCTAGACCTATAAACCTGCAACAAATTTTGCAGGATTGTGCAATCTTATTGCACCAATAGAATGTAATTTATCATTTTGGGGGGGTGGCCTGGGTGGTTTGAGGGAGTAGCCTATTAAGTTCTGCAAAATACATATTGGCCCTCATTCCGAGTTGTTCGCTTACAAGCTGCTTTTAGCAGCATTGCACACGCTAAGCCGCCGCCTACTGGGAGTGAATCTTAGCCTAGCAGAATTGCGAACGAAGTATTCGCAATATTGCGAAAATATTTATCTGTGCAGTTTCTGAGTAACTCGAGACTTACTCTTCCAGTGCGATCAGTTCAGTGCTTGTCGTTCCTGGTTTGACGTCACAAACACACCCAGCGTTCGCCCAGACACTCCCCCGTTTCTCCAGCCACTCCCGCGTTTTTCCCAGAAACTGTAGCGTTTTTTCACACACTCCCATAAAACGTCCAGTTTCCGCCCAGAAACACCCACTTCCTGTCAATCACACTACGATCACCAGAACGAAGAAAAAACCTTGTAATGCCGTGAGTAAAATACCAAACTTCTTAGCAAATTTACTTGGCGCAGTCGCAGTGCGAACATTGCGCATGCGCAATTAGCGGAAAATCGCTGCGATGCGAAGAAAATTACCGAGCGAACAATTCGGAATGAGGCCATTGGGAGAAGTTCAATTGTTTGAAAAGTCAGTTGGGTGTCTGTTTTTTCCTATTTAATAGACGGAAAAAACAGACACCCAACCGACTTTTCAAACATTTGAATTCCCCCCAATGTATTTATTATCAGCACATAATAAAGGTAATTTAGAATATTGCAGAACAGTTTCCCATTTTCCAGAGACATATTCACTTTACCTTGCTTGTATATTTGTGTGGAAAATAATCAATGTTTGGAAACTACTGAGATATGACTGTTTTATTATTTACTTTAATGATATGTGGGTTATGTGCTCATTACAAATCTGTGATATTAATTCCAAGGTTTCTATACAATTATTGGAAAGGGAAACAAGAGACCAGGTGAGTGTGAGGATCGCAAGCATGATTTGGCAGCCATTTTGTTCTGTGGCTGTCAGCCCAAGCAAGAGAGCATGAACGCCATTCCTGGCAGGCGTTAGATATCATGGCTCTGGGGGGAATGGAGAGCATGAACATGCTCTGGCAGAGGTACTCATCCATGGACCAAGGCCCAGAAAAATACAGGGAAAGTAACATTTGTTTGCCAGCATATCTCATTAGATTCTTATCCTTGCAAGAAAGAAGTTTACTATATGTAGTGTAATGTACCTGTATTTTCATTTCATGAATCATTTTCGATAGCTAACAATATTAAAGTACTGAACGTAAAATACTATACTATTAAAAAGTCTAAAAGTACATTGCATTCAACACCTGTTAAAAAAAATAATGCTGTAATTGTAATGTCATCTAGAATGTTCTAACAGTTTAAGCTTAAAGTAACCATTATATTACACATTGGGGGTATACAACTTTCAGTAGTAAATCAGATACAGAACTATGACAGAAACATAGTAGTGGCTTCTAAAGGTACATAAAGATTATGTTTAGCCTTACAGCCAGCAACTCGGTTCATGTGCCTATTTTCTGCAATTGTAATCATCCATAAAATGAATGATGAGCAGTAGAAATGTAATCAATACATCCTGAGCACCAGGGGCGTTTTAAGAGAGGAGGAGGCCCGTGTTCAGCCTCCTCCGTTCGGGCCCCCTCTTCTCTGCCCAGAGCGCTGTAGAGTCTGAGCTCTAGAGGGCTCAGACTCTACTGCGCATGCGCAGATCTCTGGGAAAATGGCGCGGCGGCCATTTTTCCTGAGATTTCTCTACTGCGCATGCGCAGAACTCTGTGAAAATGTCCGCTGAGCCATTTTTACGGAGTTCTAATAGCGCTGCAGATGCCGGCGCTGGACTTCGGAGGGGTGAGTATTTTAAAAATGGGTGCAGTGTGTGCGGTGGGGGCCCCCTCTGGACTCAGGGGCCCGTGTGCTGCTGTGAGCTTGCAAACAGTTATGCGACACCCATGCAACACTCTCATAACACACCTATAAAATCATGCACCTCCACGCGTCTGACTAGTCTCCTCCCAGTCATCGTCCAGGAACATCCAATACTTTCTGATACATATTTGAGCCTGTGCATCTCAATTGCTGCTGCGACTCCACACCATGGAACACATGCTCTGTGCGACTTTATAGCTACTTAGATGCATGCCCAGTTAAAAAAAATTGCACTAGATCCAAGCAATCACAACTGTGTGCCGTGCACAGTTATATGCAAATGATCTCCATTTGCCACTGAATGGGCATAATTGGTTTGTAACTTGTAACCGTGTTTTCTCACGTAAGCTAAGTTCAATGAGGGCTAAGGGGGTAATTCAGAGTTGATCGCAGCAGCAAATTTGTTAGCAGATGGGCCAGAGGCGTAACTAGACTTTTTGGTGCTCTGTGCCAGAGAGGGAATTGGTGCCCCCCCCCCCTCCCCATTTTTCCAATAGAGACATAAGGAGCATGACTCATGGGTAAGGGGCATGAAAAGATTGATCCCAGGGAAAGCCCGTGCTATGATACCCCTTCCCACATTTTTATATTTGTATAATATAATACACACACATTTATAGACCACTGGAAGAAAATGGATATGGACACAAATTTTCTTTATACCACATTCATGTACTTTACTTGAGAACTCGTTGTTATTCAGTTACAATACCCTTTATTACATTGCATATTTCAATATACTGCCCCTCCCAGGATTCAGACCTATAACCTGTTGAATTCTAATCAAACACCCTACTCAGAAGAAATCTTTAGTGGAGTTCATGAATGTTGTCTAAGTATTAGCGACAGAAACAGTGGGGGTAGGAGACAGGGGCGGTCAGGAGATGCTGGGCTTCAAAAACGGGAGAAGCTGCAAATTACAGTAGTCAAAACAGATAATTGAGAAATGCTGCCAACAGTGCCCCCTACCCTGCAGCGCTATGTGCAGTGCCCCTTCCGCACACACCTAGTTACGGCCCTGAGATGGGCAAAACCATGTGCACTGCAGGTGTGGCAGATATAACATGTGCAGAGAGAGTTAGGCACAACAGTAATGGCCACCCACCGCCTGCCTAATTTAATTATATTTATTGATTGGTTAAAGGCCCTCATTTGATGATAATTTAATAGAATAGAATAATAAAAAAATTATGTATACATATTTATTAAATAGGCCAGCTTACAGGGGCAGTATGTGCATGCCCTACCCATTTACACTCCATTCAAGATGGCATATGGTACAATAGAGTATAAATATTTTGCAGTAATTGGTACTTTTTGGGCTGATAATACCAACATAAGCATCCAAATGCCGTCCCCAAACAAGTGCCGCCCCTAGGCACTTGCCTCATTATCGGGGATTAAGCTTCGCATAATAACCATTCACCTGAGATAACCATTTTAACAGATCATAAAGCAAATCTTATTCCATAGTATTAGTAAGTACAATTACTTTATTAATAACAACTACCATAAAAAAATCAACAAAAAATATTATTATTACTGTGCTGCATTTATTTGTTTTAAGTGCATAAATATAATCTAAAAATAAAGCTATAATAACTAGTGATGAGCGGGTTCGGATCCTCGGGATCCGAACCCGCCCGAACTTCACCTTTTTTTTCACGGGTCCGAGCAACTCGGATCCTCCCGCCTTGCTCGGTTAACCCGAGCGCGCCCGAACGTCATCATCCCGCTGTCGGATTCTCGCGAGATTCGTATTCTATATAAGGAGCCGCGCGTCGCCACCATTTTTCACTCGTGCATTGGAGATAATCGTGAGAGGACGTGGCTGGCGTCCTATCAGTTTCTATGTTCAGTGGGCTGCAAATTGTGCTGCAAATATCTGTGCTCAGTGTGCTGCAAATATCTGTGCTCAGTGTGCTGCAAGTGCAAATATCTACGTTCTCTGCCTGAAAAACACACCATATCTGACTGTGCTCAGTGTGCTGCAAATATCTGTACTCAGTGTGCTAATTGCTTTATTGTGGGGACTGGGGACCAGCAGTATTATATAGTAGGAGGACAGTGCAGAGTTTTGCTGACCAGTGACCGGTGACCACCAGTATTATACGTTCTCTGCCTGAAAAACGCTCCATATCTGTGCTTCATTGTAGTATATAGTAAAAGAACAGTGCAGAACTTTGCTGACCACCAGTATAACTATATATATAGCAGTACGGTACAGTAGTCCACTGCTCTACCTACCTCTGTGTCGTCAAGTATACTATCCAGCCATACCTGTGGTGCATTTCAGTTTTGCACAGTTTGCTGACCACCGGTATATACTATATAGCAGTACGGTACAGTAGGCCACTGCTCTACCTACCTCTGTGTCGTCAAGTATACTATAGTATCCATCCATACCTGTGGTGCATTTCAGTTTTGCACAGTTTGCTGACCACCAGTATATACTATATAGCAGTACGGTACAGGAGGCCACTGCTCTACCTACCTCTGTGTCGTCAAGTATACTATCCATCCATACCTGTGGTGCATTTCAGTTTTGCACAGTTTGCTGACTACCAGTATATACTATATAGCAGTACGGTACAGTAGGCCACTGCTCTACCTACCTCTGTGTCGTCAAGTATACTATCCATCCATACCTGTGGTGCATTTCAGTTTTGCACAGTTTGCTGACCACCAGTATATACTATATAGCAGTACGGTACAGTAGGCCACTGCTCTACCTACCTCTGTGTCGTCAAGTATACTATCCATCCATACCTGTGGTGCATTTCAGTTTTGCACAGTTTGCTGTCCACCAGTATATACTATATAGCAGTACAGTACAGTAGGCCACTGCTCTACCTACCTCTGTGTCGTCAAGTATACTATCCATCCATACCTGTGGTGCATTTCAGTTTTGCAGTTTGCTGACCACCAGTATATACTATATAGCAGTACGGTACAGTAGGCCACTGCTCTACCTACCTCTGTGTCGTCAAGTATACTATCCATCCATACCTGTGGTGCATTTCAGTTGTGCGCAGTATATTTAGTAGTAGGCCATTGCTATTGATATATTACTGGCATATAATTCCACACATTAAAAAATGGAGAACAAAAATGTGGAGGGTAAAATAGGGAAAGATCAAGATCCACTTCGACCTCGTGCTGAAGCTGCTGTCACTAGTCATGGCCGAGACGATGAAATGCCATCAACGTCGTCTGCCAAGGCCGATGCCCAATGTCATAGTAGAGAGCATGTAAAATCCAAAAAAATAAAGCTCAGTAAAATGACCCAAAAATCTAAATCAAAATCGTCTGAGGAGAAGCGTAAACTTGCCAATGTGCCATTTACGACACGGAGTGGCAAGGAACTGCTGAGGCCCTGGCCTATGTTCAAGGCTAGTGGTTCAGCTTCACCTGAGGATGGAAGCACTCATCCTCCTGCTAGAAAACTTAAAAGAGTTAAGATGGCAAAAGCACAGCAAAGAACTGTGCGTTCTTCTAAATCACAAATCCCCAAGGAGAGTCCAATTGTGTCGGTTGCGATGCTTGACCTTCCCAACACTGGACGGGAAGAGGTTGCGCCTTCCACCATTTGCACGCCCCCTGCAAGTGCTGGAAGGAGCACCCGCAGTCCAGTTCCTGATAGTCAAATTGAAGATGTCACTGTTGAAGTACACCAGGATGAGGATATGGGTGTTGCTGGAGCTGGGGAGGAAATTGACAAGGAGGATTCTGATGGTGAGGTGGTTTGTTTAAGTCAGGCACCCGGGGAGACACCTGTTGTCCGTGGGACGAATATGGCCATTGACATGCCTGGTCAAAATACAAAATAAATCACCTCTTCGGTGTGGAATTATTTCAACAGAAATGCGGACAACTGGTGTCAAACCGTGTGTTGCCTTTGTCAAGCTGTAATAAGTAGGGGTAAGGACGTTAACCACCTAGGAACATCCTCCCTTATACGTCACCTGGACCGCATTCATCAGAAGTCAGTGACAAGTTAAAAATTTTTTGGATGACAGCAGAAGCAGTCCACTGACCACTAAATCCCTTCCTCTTGTAACCAAGCTCCTGCAAACCACACCACCAACTCCCTCAGTGTCAATTTCCTCCTTAGACAGGAAAGCCAATAGTCCTGCAGGCCATGTCACTGTCAAGTCTGACGAGTCCTCTCCTGCCTGGGATTCCTCCGATGCATCCTTGAGTGTAACGCCTACTGCTGCTGGCGCTGCTGTTGTTGCTGCTGGGAGTCGATCATCATCCCAGAGGGGAAGTCGGAAGACCACTTGTACTACTTCAAGTAAGCAATTGACTGTCCAACAGTCCTTTGCGAGGAAGATGAAATATCACAGCAGTCATCCTGCTGCAAAGCGGATAACTCAGGCCTTGGCAGCCTGGGTGGTGAGAAACGTGTTTCCGGTATCCACCGTTAATTCACAGGGAACTAGGGACTTGATTGAGGTACTGTGTCCCCAGTACCAAATACCATCTAGGTTCCATTTCTCTAGGCAGGCGATACCGAAAATGTACACAGATGTCAGAAAAAGAGTCACCAGTGTCCTAAAATATGCAGTTGTACCCAATGTCCACTTAACCACGGACATGTGGACAAGTGGAGCAGGGCAGACTCAGGACTATATGACTGTGACAGCCCACTGGGTAGATTTATTGCCTCCTGCAGCAAGAACAGCAGCGGCGGCACCAGCAGCAGCATCTCGCAAACGCCAACTCATTCCTAGTGAGGTTACGCTTTGTATCACCGCTTTCCATAAGAGGCACACAGCTGACAACCTCTTAAGGAAACTGAGGAACATCATCGCAGAATGGCTTACCCCAATTAGACTCTCCTGGGGATTTGTGATATCGGACAATGCCACCAATATTGTGCGTGCATTACATCTGGGCAAATTCCAGCACATCCCATGTTTTGCACATACATTGAATTTGGTGGTGCAGAATTATTTAAAAAACGACAGGGGCGTGCAGGAGATGCTGTCGGTGGCCCGAAGAATTGCGGGCCACTTTCGGCATTCAGCCACCGCGTGCCGAAGACTGGAGCACCAGCAAACAGTCCTGAACCTGCCCTGCCATCATCTGAAGCAAGAGGTGGTAACGAGGTGGAATTCAACCCTCTATATGCTTCAGAGGATGGAGGAGCAGCAAAAGGCCATTCAAGCCTATACATCTGCCCACGATATAGGCAAAGGAGGGGGAATGCACCTGACTCAAGCGCAGTGGAGAATGATTTCAACGTTGTGCAAGGTTCTGCAACCCTTTGAACTTGCCACACGTGAAGTAAGTTCAGACACTGCCAGCCTGAGTCAGATCATTCCCCTCATCAGGCTTTTGCAGAAGAAGCTGGAGACATTGAAGGAGGAGCTAAAACAGAGCGATTCCGCTAGGCATGTGGGACTTGTGGATGGAGCCCTTAATTCGCTTAACCAGGATTCACGGGTGGTCAATCTGTTGAAATCAGAGCACTACATTTTGGCCACCGTGCTCGATCCTAGATTTAAAACCTACTTTGTATCTCTCTTTCCGGCAGACACAAGTCTGCAGAGGTTCAAAGACCTGCTGGTGAGAAAATTGTCAAGTCAAGCGGAACGTGACCCGTCAACAGCTTCTCCTTCACATTCTCCCGCAACTGGGGCTGCGAGGAAAAGGCTAAGAATCCGAGCCCACCCGCTGGCGGTAATGCAGGGCAGTCTGGAGCGAGTGCTGACATCTGATCCGGACTGAAGGACCTGCCAACGATTACTGACATGTCGTCTACTGCCACTGCGGGAGGCGGTCAACATCCCACTGGATGGGATCCCGGCGGTCGAAAAACCGATGCCGGAATCCCGACCGCCACAATCCCGACATATTCTCCCTCCATGGGTGTCCACGACACCCATAGAGGGAGAATATAATAGTGTGCCGAGCGTAGCAAGGCACCGTGCCCGCAGCGTGGCGAGCGAAGCGAGTCCGCAAGGGGCTGCTTTCCGCTCGCCACCCCTGTCGGGATTGTGCGGTCGGGATTCCGGCGTCGGGATTTCGACCGCCGGGATCCCGTCCAGCGGGATTACGTACTGATCCCGTCACTGCATATGATTCTGTCACCATTGAAAGAATGGTGGAGGATTACATGAGTGACCGCATCCAAGTAGGCACATCAGACAGTCCATATGTATACTGGCAGGAAAAAGAGGCAATTTGGAGGCCCTTGCACAAACTGGCTTTATTTTACCTAAGTTGCCCCCCCTCCAGTGTGTACTCCGAAAGAGTGTTTAGTGCAGCCGCTCACCTTGTCAGCAATCGGCTTACGAGGTTACTTCCAGACAATGTGGAGAAGATGATGTTCATCAAAATGAATTACAGTATAATCAATTCCTCCGTGGAGACATTCACCAGCAATTGCCTCCAGAAAGTACACAGGGACCTGAGATGGTGGATTCCAGTGGGGACGAATTAATAATCTGTGAGGAGGGGGATGTACACAGTGAAAGGGGTGAGGAATCGGGCGATGAGGAGGAGGTGGACATCTTGCCTCTATAGAGCCAGTTTGTGCAAGGAGAGATTGATTGCTTCTTTTTTGGTGGGGGCCCAAACCAACCAGTCATTTCAGTCACAGTCCTGTGGCAGACCCTGTCGCTGAAATGATGGGTACGTTAAAGTGTGCAATTCCATCTTGCACCTCTTTTTTCTTTCATTTTTCTTTGCATCATGTGCTGTTTGGGGACTATTTTTTTGAAGTGCCATCCTGCCTGACACTGCAGTGCCACTCCTAGATGGGCCAGGTGTTTGTGTCGGCCACTTGTGTCGCTTAGCTTAGCCATCCAGCGACCTTGGTGCACCTCTTTTTTTCTTTGCATCATGCGCTGTTTGGGGACTATTTTTTAAATCTGACATCCTGTCTGACACAGCAGTGCCACTCCTAGATGGGCCAGGTGTTTGTGTCGGCTACTTGGGTCGCTTAGCTTAGTCACACAGCTACCTCATTGTGCCTCTTTTTTTCTTTGCATCATGTGCTGTTTGGGGACTATTTTTTTGAAGTGCCATCCTGTCTGACACTGCAGTGCCACTCCTAGATGGGCCAGGTGTTTGTGTCGGCCACTTGGGTCGCTTAGCTTAGTCATCCAGCGAGCTCGTGCAAATTTTAGGACTAAAAATAATATTGTGAGGTGTTCAGAATAGACTGAAAATGAGCGGAAATTATGGTTATTGAGGTAAATAATACTATGGGATCAAAATGACCCCCAAATTCTATGATTTAAGCTGTTTTTGAGGGGGTTTTGTAAAAAACACCCGAATCCAAAACACAACCGAATCCGACAAAAAAATTTCAGGGAGGTTTTGTCAAAACGCGTCCGAATCCAAAACACGGCCTCGGAACCGAATCCAAAACCAAAACACAAAACCCGAAAAATTCCGGTACACATCACTAATAATAACTGTGTTACTTTGAAGAGTAGACAGGTTTTAGTTATTTTTTGTTTGATGGGCAAAAAAAATAAGTTGGCATAAATTAAGAAAAAAATGCCCCAAGTACTGCAGCTGCTACACTGCGGTGTTTCTTAGTTCCTAACAATACATTTTTGTGCTAGGTAACTTAATGGGGCTATTATATTTCCCAGGCTGATAATATACTTACTGGCTTTTCCCCAGTTGGAATTAAAGCTGAATCTAATCACCGAAAACATGCAGAAACAGCCTTCAAACTGTTTTATTAACTTACAAAACAGAAAAATATATTATTAGGAATATAAATAATATTTAGCATACTGTGCTCCGATGTCTTTGTTACAATGTGACTTTTTATATTGTAGTCCAGAGCAAAATCTATAAGGGCCAGAAGAAGTAACGTTATACTTCATAATAATGGTCGGAACATTTATACTCTTGGGGTTGTGCAATTTATGCTACTTGCCATCTCCAATACAAATGGAGAAATAAATGCTTATTTTAAGTACACCAAGGCAAATTATTACCATAACAGATTTTCTCATGTGTTTGCTAAGTTATAACTCATTGCAAGTCTCATGCTGTATTATGGAAAAAAGTATTGGCTGCCAGGTCCATCTAGTGACTTGTGCAGATTGCAGAAAAGTTTTTTTGGGGTTTTTTGCAGAAGAAAAAAATAATCTGTTTACATATTTTAACATTTCATCATAATTTGACTCTTTAGTGGCTTGTTGACAGGACCACATTGAGGTTGTTCTTACAGGCAACAATCAGCATGTATATTTAAGTTTGTTTTTTTAAATGCAATAACTAATTAAGTTTACACCCATAAAAACTACAAGTAAAAATATAAATAGGAGACATGACCAGTGTACAAAAATATAAGGTGGAGTATATAGCGCTCTAAGTTATGTAAATTTAAAGAGAATAATAAAGGAGGCAGATGAGCAAGAACAGAACATACAGTATTAAATCTGGGGCGTTTTAACAGAGGAGGAAGCCCGCGTGCATTTCCGGGTGGGGGCCCCCTCCTCTGCATGGTGCAGTAGTCTCCGGCATTATGCAAAAGTCTTCTGCGCATGAGCATGTCTCCGGAACACGGCGCATCTGGAATTTGACTACTGCGCATGCACGGCGCCCATTTTGGCTGTGATTTTCGTTGTGACAGCAGCGCCCGACGCTGGACTCCAGAAAGTAAGTATTGAAATATGGGTGTGGTGTGCCCCCCTCCCCCCTAGACACAGGGACCCGTGTGCACCGCACACATTGCACCCATTATAGAAACGCCAATGTATTAAATATAACACTGGACAGGCGACTCAGTGGTAGTCTCCTACCTCTCCCCCTCAGACTCTCCACCTCTCTACAAAACTTCAAACGGGCTCTCAAGACCCACTTCTTCACCAAACCCAGCCAAATCTCATCCTAACCCTCTGTTCTATGCTCTCTATGTACCCCATCTGTGTCACCCCTGTCTGTCTACCCCTCCCCTTTAGAATGTAAGCTCTCACGAGCAGGGCCCTCTTCCCTCATGTGCTTATCCTTTCTTACTTTAATAAACTTCATCTGCACCAAATCCAGCAGTCTTCTGCCACCTGATACTTATTCCAGTGTCATCTGCTGATGTAGCTATGTTTATTTACCCTGTACTTGTCCTATAGTACTGTCATCAACTGTAAATTGCTATTTTCCTGTTTGATTATATGTTTATGTACTCTGTAATTGGGCGCTGTGGAACCCTTGTGGCACCATATAAATAAAGAATAATAATAATAATAATAATAGTCAGAGATACATACTGTAACACAGCATAACTGTTAAGTAATGTAGTATAGGGAACACAAAGGGAAAAGAAACTGCAACAATAACATAATAAAACAAATGCAGATGAGGAGCATCTTGCTGAACACATAAAGCCCACATATACTTAGGCCCCATAGCAGTAGTGAAGTGGATACCCGAAGGGACCATTTAGGCCCTTGTAACACGAAACCAGGAGATTAGTGGGCATCATTGAGACAAATATGAACTCAACTCCAGAACAAGGATCAGTACACTGCATCTATACACTGCATCTATACCTCAGGCATCTAACACTACACCGATGTATATTTCAGTTTAAGCATTTACTAGTAAATGCAATGCACTAAATCCAATATATTTCACATTTAATTTTACTATTGGGTTGTATAATAAATGTTCTAAAAGTTGCACCTCTTGCTGATCCTAGATTTTTTCTTAGTTAGACCAAGCGTGAGTAATGTAATTCAAGTTTTTCAGTAGGTCCCAGGATGTTTCTCTCCATCTATAAAGGTGCCTTCATTGAGAAAACCACTATTTTACTTATTTCTGTCACCATTTCTCAGAGGGTCTCATCATTGCCTTGGCCACATGTGGTATAATTCCTCCCTCACTATTATAGTATTTAGCTGGCATAGTGTACAACCAATGCATGGGTGCAACCTCTCTCCTTTTACTATATTATTCTAAACTGTGAGTATATATATATATATATATATATTTATTTGTTAATATATAAAAAAAAATCTTTGTGAGATACATTTCTGCCAGATTATAAACTGATTGATTAGAAAGTCCTTTGTCACAAAATAATATATGCCATAAATTCATTTACATATGAAAAGCCGAAATTAGGAAGAAAATGTTGCCAAATTGTAGATCTCAGATACTTCAACACATTCCATAGGAAAATAACATTATAGATGGAGGTGATCCATTATTAATCAATAGTCTAGAAAATCACAACTTCCATAAATGCAAATGATTTATATTGTTATGTACAAACTATTCAACATTAGAGAAAATACTAAAGAATAACTATCACTAAACCAAAACTGCACTCACGAACAGTGGCGGATGTTGCCTATGGGTTGCAGGACTGCAGCCCCCCCAGGTAAAATCCACCACCTCAGCTCAGTGTCAGTGAAGCCAGATGCAGTCCGTGAGACTGCGCTGGCTTCACTGTGAATGGCAGTGACTTCTTATTGGAAAAACTCTAACCTGATGATACCCATATTTACCTCTCTTCCCATAATCATTCCCCTGGGATCTTCAACTGTATTACTGTTGATGGCTATTTCCTCCTAGAACTCATTATTGCTTCCTGAAATACATTATTTCCAAAACGAAAGACATCATCTTTCCCAGAGCCATGGTCCCCCCCATCCTTCTGTAAATAACATTTCCCTTTCCTCTCCTCCCCAAGTCCATCCTTTTGGTGTCCTCCTTGATTCTGATCTTTCTATCTCTCCCCAACCTCCAGTCCTTCTTTCGAGCCTGCTTTTTCTGCCTTCATCATATTTCCAAGATCTGCCCCTTTGTCAACCTGGATGCTATTAAAAATATTGTTCACAGTCTCATCTCTCACCTCGACTGCTGTAATCTACTCCCTGGCCTTTCCATCGCCCACCTCACCCCTCTTCAACCTATTGTTAACTCTGCTGCCCACCTCATTTTTCAGTCTCTTCACTCTACCCTGCCGCCCCCCTCTGCAACTTACTTCCCTGGCTTCATCTCCTATGCAGACCCAAGTACACAGCTCTCTCCAACAAAATGCTCAACCACTCTGCTCCCCCTACATTTCCAAGCTCATTTCCACTAAAAAAGGCCCTGCTGATTTTGCTCTGAAGACTGCCAACTCCCCTCCTCTCTGATTGCTTGCTCCCACACTCTTCTTATTACTTCTTCCTTGCTGCTTCCAACTTCTGGAATGCTCTCCCAGATATGCCTACAACTTCCCAGTAAGCAAACACTCCCTTAAAACTAATTTCGCCTCCTAATCTCCAGCCTCTGCACTTCGCAACTCTGTTTCCCACAACAATTCCTGTTCACCCATTGCCCTTTAGATTGCAAGCTTCCACAAGCATGGCTCCCATCTGTATTCTCTTCCTAATTATGTAATATGAGCACTGCCATTTTGTAATTATGTACTGTGTATGTACAGTATGTTCTTGTCTGTACCATTTTGTAAGTATGTTCTTTGTTGCATGTTTTACCACTGTGTAAGGCACCTTTGAAACTTTGTGGCACCATTTAAATTTAAGATAATAATAATAATAATAATAATAATTAAAAAAAGAAAAACAATCCAAATCAGTAAGCAAGGGCTATCAAATACTGTAAGTATGGCTTGGGTAACAAACATCTTTCCATTGTTACTGTTGATATAATAAAATAAAACAAAGACAATGTGATGGTGGACTGAGACGTAAAATAATGCATCCAAGTCAGATTACAGACATTTTTAATCAGACAGTCAGCAGATGGAGAAAAAGCCAGTGTAAACCCAATGGCAATGAAATGAAATGAAACAGTTCCCAGATTTTAAATTCCAACGTAATAAAATACCAATCTGATGCTATAGATTAGCGGACTCAAAAGCAAAGTACAAAATGAGTGTATGTTTTCAACCGGTTCCAAAGAGTGCTCAACTTTTGAAGTAAATTGAAGAAAAGCAACTGAAAATATAATAGTCCCCAAGTGACCAAAGAAGGCCTGATTCACAAGCTTACGCAAGTTTTTAAGAAGAGATCAATTCAAGCCTCTTAACAAGGTCTACTATTGCAAAACAGGCTAGTTCATCCACATTTGAAAAATCTATACTTGATGGATTAAAAACAGACAAGTTAAGGCTATCTTCTCACCAACAAGGTCTTTTTTAATGAAGTGATTAACGCGTTGATGCTCACCAGAAAACCTTCTGCTAACCCAATTTATTCCAGATTTTGGCAGATATTTGTTGTAAAGAACATTTGATTTCTCTTTTCTGTCCCTCTATATCTGAAATTCTGCAATTCCTAAAGCAAGGGCTCGATCTTGGATAGAAGCCCAATGCATTAAAAGTACATATGTCAGCACTGAGGCTGTCCCCTCATCTTTTGATCCAGAGATTTCTTAAAACTACTCAGACAGACTATAAGCCCAAGAGTAAAGCAAATAAGTACATGAACTCAAAGCATTTGCCGCTAAAGTGTCTTGCAATTTCCTGATGAAGTTGTGCTAAGGATACTTCTGTTATTCTTTATGAAGATTGCTTGAGATTATAACTTCACAATGTCCACAGTTTCCATTTGGTAAATAAAAATATAATTTCAAATACTTATCATTTAGAAAGCATTTCACCTTCTACTTATATCAGAGCATACTGTACAGCGTGTTGGTGTAGTGGTTAACATTGTTACATCATAGCCCTGAGTTGATGAGTTAAATCCTGATCATGGGACCGAAGAATTTAAATGCTCGGAAATAATACTTGGTGGGGTAGTACCTAAAGACCCAGGATTCTGGCTCTTAACATAACTTCAGCCGGCACTAGTATATATAAACATTCCCTACTTAGACACCTTAATAACATGGCAATATTCCTGATCTTATGGATATTTGCTAAGACCCCTCGATTAAAGATTGGTTTAGAAAGATAGATTATTTCATGGCTATGGAAGACATTATATCATTCTCATTAGGGCAAACTTCAGACTACATTGCTATGTGGTTGTCGTGGCTTGAATTAATAGAATCTTCTGTATATTTATCTTACCTATGATCTAATATACAACTCTTATAAAGGTATTGGTCTCATCCACAACCCATGTCATAAATGTAATTTCTTCATGTATACAAACCTGACTATGTGTAAATAGAAATGTTCGATTTCCACATCTCTACTTCCCCTCCCAATTTCTTACCCCATATAATTTCCCTTCCTTTCTACTCTGCCCCATTTCTTTCTTTTTTCCTCTTTTCTACTTATCATTCCGGTGAGTTAAGGGTTCTACAAGCTGTAGACAATCTTATTTTGTTATACAGGTTAAGTATCCCATATCCAAATATACCGAAATACGGAATATTCCGAAATACGGACTTTTTTAAGTGAGAGTGAGAGAGTGAAACCTTTGTTTTTTGATGACTCAATGTACACACACTTATTTTAAAACATAAGTTATTAAAAATATTGTATTAAATGACCTTCAGGCTGTGTGTATAAGATGTATATGAAACATAAATTAATTGTGTGAATATAGACACACTTTGTTTAATGCACAAATTTGTAAAAAAAATATTGTCTAAAATGACCTTCAGGCTGTGTGTATAAGGTGTATATGAAACATAAATGCCTTCTGTGCTTAGACTTGGGTCCCATCACCATGATATCTCATTATGGTATGCAATTATTCCAAAATACGGAAAAATCCGATATCCAAAATACCTCTGGTCCCAAGCATTTTGGATAAGGGATACTCAATCTGTATGTACTAACAGAACCTTTTGTTTTTCTTTTCATGTATATGCGAGTTGGTACTCTGCCAGGTACTGATATTATGTGGGATACTGTTGTGTTGCAATGTACCTGCCATTGCTTGTTTAATTCAATGCCTTATTTCTTCTTGACTATATGCAAAAATCGATTTATTCTTTTATGTATGCCTTATAACTCAATAAAAACAGTTTGAATATAAAAAATTCCTGGTCATGGTCAATCCAACATGCTCTACACAAATCTGTGCAGAGGAGAATAAGGAAAGAAACACTTATATGTTTTCGATATACCAATGCCATGTTTTCGATATACCAATGCATTAATACGGTTGGACTTTCATATCAGTAGATTGATTGTTGTTAAAATTAGTTTTTAATTATATTTGGGAAATTGTACCCTAAAAAATGTTATTAAGGATATGCTACTAATGCTGACTTCTGCTACAGAGAAGAGGCAGAAGGGGAACCCTCTTGTTAGACTCTTTGGAACCAGAAAATTAAAAATATCTGTATTAATGATTTTTTGGTTTGTTGGTTTGTTTGTCTCAGACATACCTTTCCTGTTTAGCCGAGTTTAGAATTTAATTTACTTACTGAGGCACAGGGTAAAATGATCTGATTGAAAGAACAAGTTCTGGTATTTTAATTTTAATTACAAGTGCAAATGACTAACCTTTAACATATATTCACTCTGTGCAATTGCTTTTATTTTTCCATATAGGTTCATAGCACACCCCAATAAGCCTTCAAGAATTGGCCTAATAAAACTGCTCAAAATAATCTTTTGGAATACCAGATTGAAATGCCTACAGCATCTCTTCAAAATCCTTCGCAATAATGCTTTACTTCCACCCTCATCACTAATATCAACTTTTTGTATTTGAAATATTGTATAAGGTGATGTTGGGACTGTCCTTGTTATATGTATCACATTTATGCACTAACAGATTTTATTATTGGGAATTGTGTGCGGAAAAGGCGTGAGTTGTGTTAAATGTAAACATGTGATTTTTACAGACACGTTAGAATGCATCTGTACACTTACTCTTAGCGAGCTGAAGATATCTGTAACTAGAAATCTGGCATATAAATGTTCTAAGCACAAAAAAAACATGGCACCCATCAGGAAAATGCATCATGCAAAGTTACACCTACAGTACTAAAAGGTGTATGCAAAAAATACATGTAAAGTTTAGTCATGGTGAGATTTCTTGAGAATCCATGCTCTTACTGGTCAGAGACTACTGATAAACACCCCATGCCCCCTCCCAATAAGCAAGGGGTCGCAAGTGTAAGACACACTCAACTAGAAATATGTCTGTAAGTGGTATCTAGATGATAGCTCGACAATGTAATGGTCAAATGGTCGACATGCATTAGATCAACAGGCATAAAATGTCTACAGGTACTAAAGGTCGACAGATGAAAGATTGACAAGTGCAATGGTCGACACTAATTTTTTTTGGGGGGTTCACGTTTTCTCAACATTTACTTGATTTACTATCCACGTGGACATCTATTGGGTATAGTAACCTGTGGCGAGTGAAGGGAGCCACGAGGCCTGAAATGTGGCGAGCGAAGCGAGGCTGCTAGGGTAAGCGTTTGTACTGATGGTGGAAATATAACATGAAAAATACAACATTTGGCCCAAAAAAAATTTGTTGGCCATTTTTATGTCTTGTAATGTTGACCTTTTACCTTGTTGATTTTTTGTATCTGTCGACCTTCCCCACTTTCTACCTTTCATCTGCTGATCTTTTGTACCTGTGGAGGAAAAGTGTTTAGATACCAAACCAGTCTATAAAATAAAGCAATTTGATAAGTAAAGAACTAAATAATAAGTACTGGGGAATATGTACCCTAATTATTACAATAGGTGGTGTACCCCCGAGTCAGTGAGGTATTAGATTAACAAAAAGGAAAAGGAAAGAAGGCTTTTTTTTGTGGGCACTTTTTAGAACATGTGTAATATCTGAAAGATAATGGCCCTCATTCCGAGTTGTTCGCTCGGTATTTTTCATCGCATCGCAGTGAAAATCCGCTTAGTACGCATGCGCAATGTTCGCACTGCGACTGCGCCAAGTAACTTTACTATGAAGAAAGTATTTTTACTCACGGCTTTTTCTTCGCTCCGGCGATCGTAATGTGATTGACAGGAAATGGGTGTTACTGGGCGGAAACACGGCGTTTCAGGGGCGTGTGGCTGAAAACGCTACCGTTTCCGGAAAAAACGCAGGAGTGGCCGGAGAAACGGTGGGAGTGCCTGGGCGAACGCTGGGTGTGTTTGTGACGTCAACCAGGAACGACAAGCACTGAAATGATCGCACAGGCAGAGTAAGTCTGGAGCTACTCTGAAACTGCTAAGTAGTTAGTAATCGCATTATTGCGAATACATCGGTCGCAATTTTAAGAAGCTAAGATTCACTCCCAGTAGGCGGCGGCTTAGCGTGTGTAACTCTGCTAAATTCGCCTTGCGACCGATCAACTCGGAATGAGGGCCAATAATTTAAAATGTAACTTTTATTTAAGTTCAAATGCAGGTATATACATATATTACAATAAAAATGAAAGCATGACAATTGGGGATCCATGTGAACAGTTCTAATCTATCAGAAATGTGTGTAATAAATTCAAGATCAAAAGTTGTCACCTTTTATAAAATAAACCCATCACACAGAAACCAAAACCGGGTCAGTCTCCTTTCTGACCTCACTCTTGAATCCGTATAAGTTTAGAAGGCACCTATGTATGAATAAGGATATTCAGTTTTATCAATTATTTCTTAGAAAAAAAGTCAGAAGGAAGCAAAATTGGTGAATCTGCTTTCAGTGTTAAGGCCCGTACACACTGGTCGATATATCGGCCGTTCTCTTGAACGGCCGATATATCGCTGGACCGTCGGCCAGTGTGTACGGCCGATACGTCTGTGAACTCCGTCGTTCACAGACGTATCGCATCGGGCGCGCAGCACAGCCGACGGCCAATATATCTACCAATATATTGGCGCGTCGCTGTGTGTGTACGGGGCGGTCGGCCAACCGCCCGTACACATGCTTCGGCGGCCGGCGGTGATTGACAGCTGAACTGGGCGGGCGTGTGTACACGCCCGCCCAGTTCATGACGTCAGTCCCCGACTGATCGGGCAGTGTGTATGCACAGCACACTGCCCGATCCGTCCATAGATATATCTGCAGATCAATTGATCTGTAGATATATCTACTAGTGTGTACCCACAGTGGCTTCACAAGGCGGGTGCGGGGGGTGCGGCCCGCACCCGGGTGTGACGCCTGGAAGAGGGTGACACCAAATGTCAGCTCCTCCACACTGACAGGAACCAGGTGCTGCAGTGAGAAAGTCTCCTACAGCACCCGGCTCCTGTCACAGAAGAGGAGCCGACAGCGGACAGAGATTGGCTCTGGGGGAAGCCCAGCATCCCCGGAGATGCTGGGCACGCCCCCAGAGTTACAATTCCGGGATCCCCATGAAGCCACGCCCCCTAAGTACAAGGACACGCCCCTTTTGCCGCGATCGCGGCAGGAGATTAGGGGTGCGCACCGGGTGTCACCACACCCGGTGACACCTCTGTGTAGCCACCTTTAGTCACAGAGTGGATTGTTGTCCCAATTCCTACAGAAGGCAGTTGTCTTCTTAATAATACTAGTAGTCCAGTACTGTACTTCTTAGAATAGTGACTTCGCAAAGGAGCCACAAGGACAACATAGAGCTACATTGGGTACCAGGTCTAACAGAAAGCCTTGCACTGGGTCTATAGGGTACAGCTAAGACTAAAATAATAATGTATTTATAAATAGCAGATACAACATAGACTGTGCGTTAATAATGACAAATAAGTACAATAGGTTTAGAGTTTTATACTCTTCATGTGCTTCACAAAAAAAAATAAAAGAAGAATTCCGCCTCCACTAGCTTATAAGAACAGGTTGAAGCATAGGTAAACTTTTAAGAAAACATTACATTAGTCTGGAATGTTGGTGAAAACTATGCCTTTTAAGACATTAGTGTCCTTAGGGTTAGTAGGCCTTTAAACCTCTTTTACACATGAAGTAACTTGCAGCTCAATTTCAAAAAGTTTATTAATAATAATTGTATTTATATTAGAGATGAGCGGGTTCGGTTCCTCGGAATCCGAACCCCCCCGAACTTCAGCCTTTTTACACGGGTCCGAGGCAGACTCGGATCTTCCCGCCTTGCTCGGCTAACCCGAGCGCGCCCGAACGTCATCATCCCGCTGTTGGATTCTCGCGAGGCTCGTATTCTATCGCGAGACTCGGATTCTATATAAGGAGCCGCGCGTCGCCGCCATTTTCACACGTGCATTGAGATTGATAGGGAGAGGACGTGGCTGGCGTCCTCTCCGTTAGAATAGATAGAGACACTTGAGTTGATTACTTAGTAATTTTGGGAAGCATTAGGAGTACTCAGAGTGCAGAGTTTTGCTGATAGTTAGTTACTAGTGACTGACCACTTTATTATTTAACATAATCCGTTCTCTGCCTGAAAAAAAACGATACACAGTCACATACCATATCTGTGCTCAGCCTCAGTGTGCTGCATGATTGATAATATCATCTATGTATATCTGACTGTGCTGAGTGCTCACTGCTCACACAGCTGAATTGTGGGGGAGACTGGGGTGCAGTTATAGCAGGAGTACAGTGCACACTTTTTCTGCCAGTGTGACTGACCAGTGACCACCAGTATATTGTCTGCCTGAAAAAGTTAAACACTCCTGTGGTGTTTTTTTTTTTTTATTCTATAAACGCATTCTGCTGACAGTGTCCAGCAGGTCCGTCATTCATTATATTATATAAATATTTACCTGCAGTAGTGTTATATTTTTTTTGTTCATCTCTATCATCTTTATCATCTCTATATTAGCAGACGCAGTACGGTAGTCCACGGCTGTGGCTACCTCTGTGTCGTCAGTGCTCGTCCATAATTGTATACCTACATGTGGTGGGTTTTTTTTTTATATCTTCTTCATACTAGTAGTTTAGGAGTCTGCTGACAGTGTCCAGCAGGTCCGTCATTATATTATATATACCTGCAGTAGTGATATATATATATTTTTTATATCATTATCATCTCTATACTAGCAGACGCAGTACGGTAGTCCACGGCTGTGGCTACCTCTGTGTCGTCAGTGCTCGTCCATAATTGTATACCTACCTGTGGTGGGGTTTTTTTTTCTATCTTCTTCATACTAGTAGTTTAGGAGTCTGCTGACAGTGTCCAGCAGGTCCGTCATTATATTATATATACCTGCAGTAGTGATATATATATATTTTTTATATCATTATCATCTCTATACTAGCAGACGCAGTACGGTAGTCCACGGCTGTGGCTACCTCTGTGTCGTCAGTGCTCGTCCATAATTGTATACCTACCTGTGGTGGGGTTTTTTTTTCTATCTTCTTCATACTAGTAGTTTAGGAGTCTGCTGACAGTGTCCAGCAGGTCCGTCATTATATTATGTAAACCTGCAGTAGTGATATATATATATTTTTTATATCATTATCATCTCTATATTAGCAGACGCAGTACGGTAGTCCACGGCTGTGGCTACCTCTGTGTCGTCAGTGCTCGTCCATAATTTTATACCTACCTGTGGTGGGGTTTTTTTTTTTATCTTCTTCATACTAGTAGTTTAGGAGTCTGCTGACAGTGTCCAGCAGGTCCGTCATTATATTATATATACCTGCAGTAGTGATATATATATTTTTTTTATATCATTATCATCTCTATACTAGCAGACGCAGTACGGTAGTCCACGGCTGTAGCTACCTCTGTGTCGTCAGTGCTCGTCCATAATTGTATACCTACCTGTGGTGGGTTTTTTTTTCTATCTTCTTCATACTAGTAGTTTAGGAGTCTGCTGACAGTGTCCAGCAGGTCCGTCATTATATTATATATACCTGCAGTAGTGATATATATATATTTTTTATATCATTATCATCTCTATACTAGCAGACGCAGTACGGTAGTCCACGGCTGTGGCTACCTCTGTGTCGTCAGTGCTCGTCCATAATTGTATACCTACCTGTGGTGGGGTTTTTTTTTCTATCTTCTTCATACTAGTAGTTTAGGAGTCTGCTGACAGTGTCCAGCAGGTCCGTCATTATATTATATATACCTGCAGTAGTGATATATATATATTTTTTAATATCATTATCATCTCTATACTAGCAGACGCAGTACGGTAGTCCACGGCTGTGGCTACCTCTGTGTCGTCAGTGCTCGTCCATAATTGTATACCTACCTGTGGTGGGTTGTTTTTTTCTATCTTCTTCATACTAGTAGTTTAAGAGTCTGCTGACAGTGTCCAGCAGGTCCGTCATTATATTATATATACCTGCAGTAGTGATATATATATATTTTTTATATCATTATCATCTCTATACTAGCAGACGCAGTACGGTAGTCCACGGCTGTGGCTACCTCTGTGTCGTCAGTGCTCGTCCATAATTGTATACCTACCTGTGGTGGGGTTTTTTTTTCTATCTTCTTCATACTAGTAGTTTAGGAGTCTGCTGACAGTGTCCAGCAGGTCCGTCATTATATTATATATACCTGCAGTAGTGATATATATATATTTTTTATATCATTATCATCTCTATACTAGCAGACGCAGTACGGTAGTCCACGGCTGTAACTACCTCTGTGTCGTCAGTCACTCGTCATCCATAAGTATACTAGTATCCATCCATCTCCATTGTTTACCTGAGGTGCCTTTTAGTTGTGCCTATTAAAATATGGAGAACAAAAATGTTGAGGTTCAAAAAATAGGGAAAGATCAAGATCCACTTCCACCTCGTGCTGAAGCTGCTGCCACTAGTCATGGCCGAGACGATGAAATTCCATCAACGTCGTCTGCCAAGGCCGATGCCCAATGTCATAGTACAGAGCATGTAAAATCCAAAACACAAAATATCAGTAAAAAAAGGACTCAAAAATCTAAAATAAAATCGTCGGAGGAGAAGCGTAAACTTGCCAATATGCCATTTACCACACGGAGTGGCAAGGAACGGCTGAGGCCCTGGCCTATGTTCATGGCTAGTGGTTCAGCTTCACATGAGGATGGAAGCACTCAGCCTCTCGCTAGAAAAATGAAAAGACTTAAGCTGGCAAAAGCACAGCAAAGAACTGTGCGTTCTTCGAAATCACAAATCCACAAGGAGAGTCCAATTGTGTCGGTTGCGATGCCTGACCTTCCCAACACTGGACGTGAAGAGCATGCGCCTTCCACCATTTGCACGCCCCCTGCAAGTGCTGGAAGGAGCACCCGCAGTCCAGTTCCTGATAGTCAGATTGAAGATGTCAGTGTTGAAGTACACCAGGATGAGGAGGATATGGGTGTTGCTGGCGCTGGGGAGGAAATTGACAAGGAGGATTCTGATGGTGAGGTGGTTTGTTTAAGTCAGGCACCCGGGGAGACACCTGTTGTCCGTGGGAGGAATATGGCCATTGACATGCCTGGTGAAAATACCAAAAAAATCAGCTCTTCGGTGTGGAAGTATTTCAACAGAAATGCGGACAACAGGTGTCAAGCCGTGTGTTGCCTTTGTCAAGCTGTAATAAGTAGGGGTAAGGACGTTAACCACCTCGGAACATCCTCCCTTATACGTCACCTGCAGCACATTCATCATAAGTCAGTGACAAGTTCAAAAACTTTGGGCGACAGCGGAAGCAGTCCACTGACAACTAAATCCCTTCCTCTTGTAACCAAGCTCACGCAAACCACCCCACCAACTCCCTCAGTGTCAATTTCCTCCTTCCCCAGGAATGCCAATAGTCCTGCAGGTCATTTCTCTAGGCAGGCGATACCAAAAATGTACACAGACCTCAGAAAAAGACTCACCAGTGTCCTAAAAAATGCAGTTGTACCCAATGTCCACTTAACCACGGACATGTGGACAAGTGGAGCAGGGCAGACTGAGGACTATATGACTGTGACAGCCTACTGGGTAGATGTATTGACTCCCGCCGCAAGAACAGCAGCGGCGGCACCAGTAGCAGCATCTCGCAAACGCCAACTCTTTCCTAGGCAGTCTACGCTTTGTATCACCGCTTTCCAGAATACGCACACAGCTAAAAACCTCTTACGGCAACTGAGGAAGATCATCGCAGAATGGCTTACCCCAATTGGACTCTCCTGTGGATTTGTGGCATCGGACAACGCCAGCAATATTGTGTGTGCATTAAATATGGGCAAATTCCAGCACGTCCCATGTTTTGCACATACCTTGAATTTGGTGGTGCAGAATTATTTAAAAAACGAGAGGGGCGTGCAAGAGATGCTGTCGGTGGCCAGAAGAATTGCGGGACACTTTCGGCGTACAGGCACCATGTACAGAAGACTGGAGCAACACCAAAAACGCCTGAGCCTGCCCAGCCATCATCTGAAGCAAGAAGTGGTAACGAGGTGGAATTCAACCCTCTATATGCTTCAGAGGTTGGAGGAGCAGCAAAAGGCCATTCAAGCCTATACAACTGACCACGATATAGGAGGTGGAATGCACCTGTCTCAAGCGCAGTGGAGAATGATTTCAACGTTGTGCAAGGTTCTGCAACCTTTTGAACTTGCCACACGTGAAGTCAGTTCAGACACTGCCAGCCTGAGTCAGGTCATTCCCCTCATCAGGCTTTTGCAGAAGAAGCTGGAGACATTGAAGGAGGAGCTAACACTGAGCGATCCCGCTAGGCATGTGGGACTTGTGGATGGAGCCCTTAATTCGCTTAACAAGGATTCATGGGTGGTCAATCTGTTGAAATCAGAGCACTACATTTTGGCCACCGTGCTCGATCCTAGATTTAAAACCTACGTTGTATCTTTCTTTCCGGCAGACAAAAGTCTGCAGGGGTTCAAAGAACTGCTGGTGAGAAAATTGTCAAGTCAAGCGGAACGCGACCTGTCAACATCTCCTCCTTCACATTCTCCCGCAACTGGGGGTGCGAGGAAAAGGCTCAGAATTCCGAGCCCACCCGCTGGCGGTGATGCAGGGCAGCCTGGAGCGACTGCTGATGCTGACATCTGGTCCGGACTGAAGGACCTGACAACGATTACGGACATGTCGTCTACTGTCACTGCATATGATTCTCTCACCATTGAAAGAATGGTGGAGGATTATATGAGTGACCGCATCCAAGTAGGCACGTCAGACAGTCCGTACGTATACTGGCAGGAAAAAGAGGCAATTTGGAGGCCCTTGCACAAACTGGCTTTATTCTACCTAAGTTGCCCTCCCACAAGTGTGTTCTCCGAAAGAGTGTTTAGTGCCGCCGCTCACCTTGTCAGCAATCGGCGTACGAGGTTACTTCCAGAAAATGTGGAGAAGATGATGTTCATTAAAATGAATTATAATCAATTCCTCCATGGAGACATTCACCAGCAGCAATTGCCTCCACAAAGTACACAGGGAGCTGTGATGGTGGATTCCAGTGGGGACGAATTGATAATCTGTGAGGAGGGGGATGTACACGGTGATGAATCGGAGGATGATGATGAGGTGGACATCTTGCCTCTGTAGAGCCAGTTTGTGCAAGGAGAGATTAATTGCTTCTTTTTTGGTGGGTGTCCAAACCAACCCGTCATTTCAGTCACAGTCGTGTGGCAGACCCTGTCACTGAAATGATGGGTTGGTTAAAGTGTGCATGTCCTGTTTATACAACATAAGGGTGGGTGGGAGGGCCCAAGGACAATTCCATCTTGCACCTCTTTTTTCTTTCATTTTTCTTTGCGTCATGTGCTGTTTGGGGAGTGTTTTTTGAAGGGCCATCCTGCGTGACACTGCAGTGCCACTCCTAGATGGGCCAGGTGTTTGTGTCGGCCACTAGGGTCACTTATCTTAGTCACACAGCTACCTCATTGCGCCTCATTTTTTTCTTCTTTGCATCATGTGCTGTTTGGGGAGTATTTTTTGGAAGGGCCATCCGGCCTGACACTGCATTGCCACTCCTAGATGGGCCAGGTGTTTGTGTCGGCCACTAGGGTCGCTTAGCTTACACAGCTACCTCATTGCGCCTCTTTTTTTCTTTGCGTCATGTGCTGTTTGGGGAGTGTTTTTTGGAAGGGCCATCCTGCGTGACACTGCAGTGCCACTCCTAGATGGGCCAGGTGTTTGTGTCGGCCACTAGGGTCGCTTATCTTAGTCACACAGCTACCTCATTGCGCCTCTTTTTTTTTCTTCTTTGCGTCATGTGCTGTTTGGGGAGTATTTTTTGGAAGGGCCATCCGGCCTGACACTGCAGTGCCACTCCTAGATGGGCCAGGTGTTTGTGTCGGCCACTAGGGTCGCTTAGCTTACTCACACAGCTACCTCATTGCGCCTCTTTTTTTCTTTGCATCATGTGCTGTTTGGGGAGTGTTTTTTGGAAGGGCCATCCTGCGTGACACTGCAGTGCCACTCCTAGATGGGCCAGGTGTTTGTGTCGGCCACTAGGGTCGCTGAGCTTAGTCACACAGCTACCTCATTGCGCCTCTTTTTTTCTTTGCGTCATGTGCTGTTTGGGGAGTGTTTTTTGGAAGGGCCATCCTGCGTGACACTGCAGTGCCACTCCTAGATGGGCCAGGTGTTTGTGTCGGCCACTTGGGTCGCTGAGCTTAGTCATCCAGCGACCTCGGTGCAAATTTTAGGACTAAAAATAATATTGTGAGGTGTGAGGTGTTCAGAATAGACTGAAAATGAGAGGAAATTATGGTTATTGAGGTTAATAATACTTTGGGATCAAAATGACCCCCAAATTCTATGATTTAAGCTTTTTTTTAGGGTTTTTTGAAAAATACACCCGAATCCAAAACACACCCGAATCCGACAAAAAAAATTCGGTGAGGTTTTGCCAAAACGCGTTCGAACCCAAAACACGGCCGCGGAACCGAATCCAAAACCAAAACACAAAACCCGAAAAATGTCCGGTGCACATCTCTAATTTATATATCGACTTAAGTTATATGTAACTTGTCCCAAGACAGCAGCAAAAAACAATGGCCCTCATTCCGAGTCGTTCGCTCGGTAAATTTCATCGCATCGCAGCGATTTTCCGCTTAGTGCGCATGCGCAATGTCCGCACTGCGACTGCGCCAAGTAAATTTGCTATGAAGATAGGATTTTTACTCACGGCTTTTTCCTCGCTCCGGCAATCGTAGTGTGATTGACAGGAAATGGGTGTTACTGGGCGGAAACACGGCGTTTTATGGGCGTGTGGATAAAAACGCTACCGTTTCCGGAAAAAACGCGGGAGTGGCTGGAGAAACGGAGGAGTGTCTGGGCGAACGCTGGGTGTGTTTGTGACGTCAAACCAGGAACGACAAGCACTGAACTGATCGCAGATGCCGAGTAAGTCTGAAGCTACTCTGAAACTGCTACGAGGTGTGTAATCGCAATATTGCGAATACATCGTTCGCAATTTTAAGAAGCTAAGATTCACTCCCAGTAGGCGGCGGCTTAGCGTGTGCAATACTGCTAAAATCGCCTTGCGAGCGAACAACTCGGAATGAGGGCCAATGTACAAAATCAAATCCAATTATTTATGTATTTATTTATATTACAGGTTGAGTATCCCTTATCCAAAATGCTTGGGACCAGACGTATATTGGATATCAGATTTTTCCGTATTTTGGAATAATTGCATACCATAATGAGATATCATGGTGATGGGACCCAAGTCTAAGCACTGAATGCATTTATGTTTCATATACACCATATACACACAGCCTGTAGGCAATTTTAGCCAATATTTTTTATAACTTTGTGCATTAAACAAAGTGTGTCTACATTCACACAATTCATTTATGTTTCATATACACCTTATACACACAGCCTGAAGGTCATTTAATACAATATTTTTAATAACTGTGTGTATTAAACAAAGTTTGTGGACATTGAGTCATCAAAAAACAAAGGTTTCACTATCTCACTCTCATTCAAAAAAAGTCCGTATTTTTGAATATTCCGTATTTCGGAATATTTGAATATGGGATACTCAACCTGTACTATTACAGGTTGAGTATTCCAATTGCAGTATGCATTTGTTCCATTTTTCAAATTCTTACCTATCACCTCTTGCATTAGTGAATAAGAATCCTAAATTAATTATTCCAAATAATAATTGAATAAGTACTATTGACATGCTGCTTAAACTTACTATACTGTAAATGCTATTATCGCAACTGTAGTTCTAACTACCACTATGACATGTAACAATAATACAAATTCCTTAGCTGAATAAGCATATGAAGAGCACACCCAAACTAAAGTTCAAACATAATGGACAATAATTTCTAGATTATGCATCTGCCATTTTTTAACAACATTATTATTATTATTATTATTATTATTATTATTATTATTATTAACAACATACATAAAATGCAGTAGGCAGTATATTTTTAAAACTGGAGCAGATTTTGCTTGAAAGATTCAAAAGAATAATAATAATAATATTTAATGCAAAACAACCCTGATTATGCATTTACTGTTACAATACTCTTTTTAAAAATGTTTTGAAAAGCCAATGCTATGGGACACTTCCAATTAGCTGCAGGGTTTACCCTACAGCTAATTGTTTGGTAATTACCACATGGGGCCTAATTCAGACCTGCTCGCTCGCTAGGTTTTTTTCGCAGTCCTGCGTTCACATAGTGGCCGCTCATAGGGGAGTGTATTTTAGCTGTGCAAGTGTGCAAACGCGTGTGTAGCAGAGCTGTACAAACAGATTTTGTGCAGTCTCTGAGTAGCCCAGGATTTACTCAGCCACTGCGAACACTTCAGCCTGTCCAGAACCGGAATTGATGTCAGGAACCCTTCCTGCAAACGCTTGGACACGCCTGCGTTTTTCCAACCACTCTGAGAAAACGGTCAGTTGACACCCACAAACTGCTTCTTCCTGTCAATCTCGTTGCGAACGCCCATGCGAATGTGTTCTTCGCACAAACCCATCACTGAGCAGCAATCTGCTTTATACCCGTGCGACGCGCCTGTGCATTGCGGTGCATACGCATGCACAGTTTAGATGCGATCGCCCGCTGTACGAAGACGCAGCCTAGTGATCTGGTCTGAATTAGGCCCATGGTGTGGGGAAAGGCTATTCAATTAAATAGCCTTTTCCCAGCACCTAAAATTGGAAATTACAATGCAGAAATTCACTGATTCCGCATAATAAGGAGAATATAATTAGAGATGAGCGCCGGAAATTTTTTGGGTTTTGTGTTTTGGTTTTGGGTTCGGTTCCGCGGCCGTGTTTTGGGTTCGACCGCGTTTTGGCAAAACCTCACCGAATTTTTTTTGTCGGATTCGGGTGTGTTTTGGATTCGGGTGTTTTTTTCAAAAAACCCTAAAAAACAGCTTAAATCATAGAATTTGGGGGTCATTTTGATCCCAAAGTATTATTAACCTCAAAAACCATAATTTACACTCATTTTCAGTCTATTCTGAATACCTCACACCTCACAATATTATTTTTAGTCCTAAAATTTGCACCGAGGTCGCTGTGTGAGTAAGATAAGCGACCCTAGTGGCCGACACAAACACCGGGCCCATCTAGGAGTGGCACTGCAGTGTCACGCAGGATGGCCCTTCCAAAAAACCCTCCCCAAACAGCACATGACGCAAAGAAAAAAAGAGGCGCAATGAGGTAGCTGACTGTGTGAGTAAGATAAGCGACCCTAGTGGCCGACACAAACACCGGGCCCATCTAGGAGTGGCACTGCAGTGTCACGCAGGATGGCCCTTCCAAAAAACCCTCCCCAAACAGCACATGACGCAAAGAAAAATAAAAGAAAAAAGAGGTGCAAGATGGAATTGTCCTTGGGCCCTCCCACCCACCCTTATGTTGTATAAACAGGACATGCACACTTTAACCAACCCATCATTTCAGTGACAGGGTCTGCCACACGACTGTGACTGATATGACGGGTTGGTTTGGACCCCCCCAAAAAAGAAGCAATTAATCTCTCCTTGCACAAACTGGCTCTACAGAGGCAAGATGTCCACCTCATCATCATCCTCCGATATATCACCGTGTACATCCCCCTCCTCACAGATTATCAATTCGTCCCCACTGGAATCCACCATCTCAGCTCCCTGTGTACTTTGTGGAGGCAATTGCTGCTGGTCAATGTCTCCGCGGAGGAATTGATTATAATTCATTTTAATGAACATCATCTTCTCCACATTTTCTGGAAGTAACCTCGTACGCCGATTGCTGACAAGGTGAGCGGCGGCACTAAACACTCTTTCGGAGTACACACTTGTGGGAGGGCAACTTAGGTAGAATAAAGCCAGTTTGTGCAAGGGCCTCCAAATTGCCTCTTTTTCCTGCCAGTATAAGTACGGACTGTGTGACGTGCCTACTTGGATGCGGTCACTCATATAATCCTCCACCATTCTTTCAATGTTGAGAGAATCATATGCAGTGACAGTAGACGACATGTCCGTAATCGTTGTCAGGTCCTTCAGTCCGGACCAGATGTCAGCATCAGCAGTCGCTCCAGACTGCCCTGCATCACCGCCAGCGGGTGGGCTCGGAATTCTGAGCCTTTTCCTCGCACCCCCAGTTGCGGGAGAATGTGAAGGAGGAGATGTTGACAGGTCGCGTTCCGCTTGACTTGACAATTTTGTCACCAGCAGGTCTTTCAACCCCAGCAGACTTGTGTCTGCCGGAAAGAGAGATCCAAGGTGGGTTTTAAATCTAGGATCGAGCACGGTGGCCAAAATGTAGTGCTCTGATTTCAACAGATTGACCACCCGTGAATCCTTGTTAAGCGAATTAAGGGCTCCATCCACAAGTCCCACATGCCTAGCGGAATCGCTCTGTGTTAGCTCCTCCTTCAATGTCTCCAGCTTCTTCTGCAAAAGCCTGATGAGGGGAATGACCTGACTCAGGCTGGCAGTGTCTGAACTGACTTCACGTGTGGCAAGTTCAAAGGGCATCAGAACCTTGCACAACGTTGAAATCATTCTCCACTGCACTTGAGACAGGTGCATTCCACCTCCTATATCGTGCTCAATTGTATAGGCTTGAATGGCCTTTTGCTGCTCCTCCAACCTCTGAAGCATATAGAGGGTTGAATTCCACCTCGTTACCACTTCTTGCTTCAGATGATGGCAGGGCAGGTTCAGTAGTTTTTGGTGGTGCTCCAGTCTTCTGTACGTGGTGCCTGTACGCCGAAAGTGTCCCGCAATTCTTCTGGCCACCGACAGCATCTCTTGCACGCCCCTGTCGTTTTTTAAAAAATTCTGCACCACCAAATTCAAGGTATGTGCAAAACATGGGACGTGCTGGAATTTGCCCATATTTAATGCACACACAATATTGCTGGCGTTGTCCGATGCCACAAATCCACAGGAGAGTCCAATTGGGGTAAGCCATTCTGCGATGATCTTCCTCAGTTGCCGTAAGAGGTTTTTAGCTGTGTGCGTATTCTGGAAAGCGGTGATACAAAGCGTAGCCTGCCTAGGAAAGAGTTGGCATTTGCGAGATGCTGCTACTGGTGCCGCCGCTGCTGTTCTTGCGGCGGGAGTCCATACATCTACCCAGTGGGCTGTCACAGTCATATAGTCCTGACCCTGCCCTGCTCCACTTGTCCACATGTCCGTGGTTAAGTGGACATTGGGTACAACTGCATTTTTTAGGACACTGGTGAGTCTTTTTCTGACGTCCGTGTACATTCTCGGTATCGCCTGCCTTCAGAAGTGGAACCTAGATGGTATTTGGTAACGGGGGCACACTGCCTCAATAAATTGTCTAGTTCCCTGTGAACTAACGGCGGATACCGGACGCACGTCTAACACCAACATAGTTGTCAAGGCCTCAGTTATCCGCTTTGCAGCAGGATGACTGCTGTGATATTTCATCTTCCTCGCAAAGGACTGTTGGACAGTCAATTGCTTACTGGAAGTAGTACAAGTGGGCTTACGACTTCCCCTCTGGGATGACCATCGACTCCCAGCAGCAACAACAGCAGCGCCAGCAGCAGTAGGCGTTACACGCAAGGATGCATCGGAGGAATCCCAGGCAGGAGAGGACTCGTCAGAATTGCCAGTGACATGGCCTGCAGGACTATTGGCATTCCTGGGGAAGGAGGAAATTGACACTGAGGGAGTTGGTGGGGTGGTTTGCGTGAGCTTGGTTACAAGAGGAAGGGATTTACTGGTCAGTGGACTGCTTCCGCTGTCGCCCAAAGTTTTTGAACTTGTCACTGACTTATTATGAATGCGCTGCAGGTGACGTATAAGGGAGGATGTTCCGAGGTGGTTAACGTCCTTACCCCTACTTATTACAGCTTGACAAAGGGAACACACGGCTTGACAAATGTTGTCCGCATTTCTGGTGAAATACTTCCACACCGAAGAGCTGATTTTTTTGGTATTTTCACCAGGCATGTCAACGGCCATATTCCTCCCACGGACAACAGGTGTCTCCCCGGGTGCCTGACTTAAACAAACCACCTCACCATCAGAATCCTCCTGGTCAATTTCCTCCCCAGCGCCAGCAACACCCATATCCTCCTCATCCTGGTGTATTTCAACACTGACATCTTCAATCTGACTATCAGGAACTGGACTGCGGGTGCTCCTTCCAGCACTTGCAGGGGGCGTGCAAATGGTGGAAGGCGCATGCTCTTCACGTCCAGTGTTGGGAAGGTCAGGCATCGCAACCGACACAATTGGACTCTCCTTGTGGATTTGGGATTTCGAAAAACGCACAGTTCTTTGCGGTGCTTTTGCCAGCTTGAGTCTTTTCAGTTTTCTAGCGAGAGGCTGAGTGCTTCCATCCTCATGTGAAGCTGAACCACTAGCCATGAACATAGGCCAGGGCCTCAGCCGTTCCTTGCCACTCCGTGTGGTAAATGGCATATTGGCAAGTTTACGCTTCTCCTCCGACAATTTTATTTTAGGTTTTGGAGTCCTTTTTTTACTGATATTTGGTGTTTTGGATTTGACATGCTCTGTACTATGACATTGGGCATCGGCTTTGGCAGACGACGTTGCTGGCATTTCATCGTCTCGGCCATGACTAGTGGCAGCAGCTTCAGCACGAGGTGGAAGTGGATCTTGATCTTTCCCTAATTTTGGAACCTCAACATTTTTGTTCTCCATATTTTAATAGGCACAACTAAAAGGCACCTCAGGTAAACAATGGAGATGGATGGATACTAGTATACAATTATGGATGGCCTGCCGAGTGCCGACACAGAGGTAGCTACAGCCGTGGACTATTGTACTGTACTGTGTCTGCTGCTAATATAGACTGGATGATAATGAGATGTAGTATGTATGTATAAAGAAGAAAGAAAAAAAAACCACGGGTAGGTGGTATACAATTATGGATGGACTGCCGAGTGCCGACACAGAGGTAGCTACAGCCGTGGACTACTGTACTGTGTCTGCTGCTAATATAGACTGGTTGATAAAGAGATGTAGTATGTATGTATAAAGAAGAAAGAAAAAAAACCACGGGTAGGTGGTATACAATTATGGACGGACTGCCGAGTGCCGACACAGAGGTAGCTACAGCCGTGGACTACCGTACTGTACTGGGTCTGCTGCTAATATAGACTGGTTGATAAAGAGATGTAGTATGTATGTATAAAGAAGAAAGAAAAAAAAACCACGGGTAGGTGGTATACAATTATGGATGGACTGCCGAGTGCCGACACAGAGGTAGCTACAGCCGTGGACTACCGTACTGTGTCTGCTGCTAATATAGACTGGTTGATAATGAGATGTAGTATGTATAAAGAAGAAAGAAAAAAAAAACACGGGTAGGTGGTATACAATTATGGACGGACTGCCGAGTGCCGACACAGAGGTAGCTACAGCCGTGGACTACCGTACTGTGTCTGCTGCTAATATAGACTGGTTGATAATGAGATGTAGTATGTATAAAGAAGAAAGAAAAAAAAAACACGGGTAGGTGGTATACAATTATGGACGGACTGCCGAGTGCCGACACAGAGGTAGCTACAGCCGTGGACTACCGTACTGTACTGTGTCTGCTGCTAATATAGACTGGATGATAATGAGATGTAGTATGTATAAAGAAGAAAGAAAAAAAAACCACGGGTAGGTGGTATACAATTATGGATGGACTGCCGAGTGCCGACACAGAGGTAGCTACAGCCGTGGACTACCGTACTGTACTGTGTCTGCTGCTAATATAGACTGGTTGATAAAGAGATGTAGTATGTATGTATAAAGAAGAAAGAAAAAAAAACCACGGGTAGGTGGTATACAATTATGGATGGACTGCCGAGTGCCGACACAGAGGTAGCTACAGCCGTGGACTACTGTACTGTGTCTGCTGCTAATATAGACTGGTTGATAAAGAGATGTAGTATGTATGTATAAAGAAGAAAGAAAAAAAACCACGGGTAGGTGGTATACAATTATGGACGGACTGCCGAGTGCCGACACAGAGGTAGCTACAGCCGTGGACTACCGTACTGTACTGGGTCTGCTGCTAATATAGACTGGTTGATAAAGAGATGTAGTATGTATGTATAAAGAAGAAAGAAAAAAAAACCACGGGTAGGTGGTATACAATTATGGATGGACTGCTGAGTGCCGACACAGAGGTAGCTACAGCCGTGGACTACTGTACTGTGTCTGCTGCTAATATAGACTGGTTGATAAAGAGATGTAGTATGTATGTATAAAGAAGAAAGAAAAAAAAACCACGGGTAGGTGGTATACAATTATGGACGGACTGCCGAGTGCCGACACAGAGGTAGCTACAGCCGTGGACTACCGTACTGTACTGTGTCTGCTGCTAATATAGACTGGTTGATAAAGAGATGTAGTATGTATGTATAAAGAAGAAAGAAAAAAAAACCACGGGTAGGTGGTATACAATTATGGATGGACTGCCGAATGCCGACACAGAGGTAGCTACAGCCGTGGACTACTGTACTGTGTCTGCTGCTAATATAGACTGGTTGATAAAGAGATGTAGTATGTATGTATAAAGAAGAAAGAAAAAAAAACCACGGGTAGGTGGTATACAATTATGGATGGACTGCCGAGTGCCGACACAGAGGTAGCTACAGCCGTGAACTACCGTACTGTGTCTGCTGCGACTGGATGATAAATAATGATATAAAAAATATATATATATCACTACTGCAGCCGGACAGGTATATATTATATAATGACGGACCTGCTGGACACTGTCTGTCAGCAGAATGAGTTTTTTATAGAATAAAAAAAAAAACACCACACAAGTCACACGACGAGTGTTTAACTTTTTCAGGCAATCACAATATAGTATACTACTAACTATACTGGTGGTCAGTGTGGTCAGGTCACTGGTCAGTCACACTGGCAGTGGCACTCCTGCAGCAAAAGTGTGCACTGTTTAATTTTAATAATATGTACTCCTGGCTCCTGCTATAACCTATAACTGGCACTGCTCCCCAGTCTCCCCCACAATTATAAGCTGTGTGAGCACAGTCAGATATATACATAGATGATGCAGCACACTGGGCTGAGCAGTGCACACAGATATGGTATGTGACTGAGTCACTGTGTATCGTTTTTTTCAGGCAGAGAACGGATTATATTAAATAAAACTGCACTGTCTGGTGGTCACTGTGGTCAGTCACTACTAAACTCTGCACTCTCTACAGTACTCCTAAGCTCCAGTAAATCAAGTGTCTCTGTCTCAAATCAATCTCACTCTCTCTCTTCTAATCTAAATGGAGAGGACGCCAGCCACGTCCTCTCCCTATCAATCTCAATGCACGTGTGAAAATGGCGGCGACGCGCGGCTCCTTATATAGAATCCGAGTCTCGCGAGAATCCGACAGCGTCATGATGACGTTCGGGCGCGCTCGGGTTAACCGAGCAAGGCGGGAAGATCCGAGTCGCTCGGACCCGTGAAAAAAAACATGAAGTTCGGGCGGGTTCGGATTCCGAGGAACCGAACCCGCTCATCTCTACATATAATGCAAAGGGGAAAAAAAGGTGCACCGAGGTCGCTGGATGACTAAGCTAAGCGAGACAAGTGGGCGGCACAAACACCTGGCCTATCTAGGAGTGGCACTGCAGTGGCAGACAGGATGGCAATTTTAAAAACTAGGCCCCAAAGAACACATAATGCAAATTAAAAAAAAAAAGAGATGCAAGATGGAATTGTCCTTGGGCCCTGCCACCCACCCTTATGTTGTATAAACAGGACATGCACAGTTTAATAAACCCATCATTTCAGCGACAGGTGGTCCCCTGGAAAAGCTCACCAAGTTCTCCGAATCATAGCTAGCTACAAACATACCACCTCCATATTTGATGACTTTTCACATTATGAGAAGAGGCAAGAGGAAGAGGACAGTGTCTAGAAGGTGATTAAAAATTAGAGAGGCACACGCAATCAGGAACAACAAACAGGCTTTCACCTCCACCCCTATATTGGTGTGGAATAGAAAGGACTTCAACCAAGCAAATATATAATTATTAATTACCACATTACTGGACAAACTGAAAAACTAGAGGCCAAAGCCTCCAAAATTGTACCCACTTCTCCATTTTAAGGGGTTAAGATAATCTCGGATTTAATGCTGGGATGCAGATAAACTGGTGTATACCACAGGATCAAGATTGGATATTTTCCCCTCCACGGAGTCTGGAGACTTATTTTGTGAAAATCTCGTGGGTTTCTTTTTTTTCCACTTTTTTATTGCATTTATATTTACATATTTTGTGGCAGATGCCTTATTTTTGTTTTTCACAGCTTCCAGTTACACGCATGTGAGCATACCTGTGTGTCCCAGTTACACGCATGTGAGCCTACCTGTGTGTCTTGTTTATTTCATTCATATTGTATTTTTAAATAAAGCAGGCCCTTACATGTTTTAGCAGCCCCTCCTGAGCCCCCACAGCAGCCCCGGATGGGGTAAATTGAGTTTGGGTGAGTTTGGTAAAGCACTATGCACGACTATGCAATTTTTTTGTTATTGAGCCCCTGTCCTAGTGGAGCTTACCACTGTACAGTCCAAACCCAATTCATACTATAAGTAGGACTGCGGGAGGAAGCAATGCTAACCTCCGTGCTCACAGCATGCCTCAGCCTGGCAAGCCAGACATCTCCCTGGCTGTAAGCCACCATGAGACTCCATACTGGGCCTTACTCAGTAACTGTTTGTGCCTCACAGGAGCTCCTGGCCCATCTATTGCTGCAGTGCAATGGACAGCTGATGCAATGCAAGATCACTGAAACTCTGTTCTTCTCACACCGCTATGTCTTGCGATAACCCTACGCAGCCCTTAGGAAAAGATGATTCCTGTACAACAAATGCGCGTCTTTTAAATAAATAATCCCAAAATGTGGAACATCAATAATAAATTAAAATAAAGATTGACTAAGTGAAGCCATTCATTTGAGTGAGTCCCTAACATGAAATAATTCAGAAGAATCTCTCTCTAAAGGGGGGTACACACAGAGAGATCCATTCTTAAAATCTAAGCAATCTGACTAGATTGCTTAGATTTTAAGCACGGATCTCTCCTGTGTATGTCCCCCCAGCGATAGCGATGCGTGGCCCCGCACGTCGCTATCGCCGGTGCTAGATTGGCCTGCATGCAGGCACAATCTAGCACATCGCTCAATTCACCCACTGGGTGAAATGAGCCTCCCCCATCCCCCAACCCCTCGCTCAGCACACATTGTGCTGTGCTGAGCGGGGGAAGAGATGTGTGCTAAGCGGTCTGTGACAGATCGCTCAGCACACATCTCTCCCCATGTGCACTGCCCTTTATGCTCCAGCAGAAAACATCACTTTGACCTCTCCGGCAGTTACGCTGGATTATGATTCAGTCTCTTATGAGTCACACTGACTTTGGCCACAAATGTGGTCTCACCCCACTTGTGCAATTTCCATTTCCACCTTTGCGGCAAGTTATCACAAATCTGTTTGTGATGTTGAAGCTTGTCTCATATCTGCTTTAGGCTTTCATTTAAACTTCAGATCAAATACAGCAGCACCCCTGGAATTATACGGCAGTACCCCTGGATTTATACAGCATAGGCAGCACCCCTGAAGAATTACACAGCACAGCAGACAGACAACAGCACCCCTAGACTTAAATGGCAGTGGGGCAGGACCCCATGACTGATAGGGCAGAGGGGCAGCACCCCATATAGGGCAGCACCCCTGGAATGATGTGGCAAAGAAAAGACGTGCAAGATGGAATTGTCTCACCCACCCTTATGTTGTATAAACAGGACATGCACACTTTAAAAAAACAAATAATTTCAGTGACAGGGTCTACCACACGACTGTGGCTGAAATGATTGCTTTGTTTGGACCCCCACCAAAAACAAAAAGCAATTAATCTCTCCTTGCGCAAACTGGCTCTACAGTGGCAAGAGGTCATCCTCATCCTTAGACCCCCCCTTCTGTGTTTACATCCTCATCCTCACAGAGAAATAATATTCAAACAAAACCACATAATTTAGGTGTCAGTGGACTGCTTACGCTATTACCCAAATTTCACAACTTGACAATGACTTATGATGAATGCGCAGCAGGTGACGTATAAGGGAGGATGTTCCTAGGTGGTTAACATCCTTACTCTTACTTATTATGGATTGACAAAGGCAACAGATGGCTTGACACTGTTGTCTGGATTTGTGGAGAAATAATTCCACACCGAAGTGGTGGCTTTTTTGGTATTTTGCCCAGGCATAACAATGGGCTTTTCACCCCATGGCCAACAACTGTCTCCACTGGTGCCTTATTCAAACAAACCACATCACCATCAGAATCCTCATCATCAACTTCCGCCGCAGCACCAGCTACACCCATATCCTCCTCATCCTGGTGTACTTGTACAGTGACATCCTCAATCTCAATATTAGCAACTGGACTGGCGGTGCTCCTCCCAGCACTTTCAGGGGGCGTGCAAATGGTGGTAGGAGCCTCCTCTTCCCATACAGTGTTGTGAAGGTCAGGCCTAGACATCACAACCATGGACAGCGCCAGCACCCCTGTATTTTCACAACACAGCTGTAATTTTACAGCATACAAGACAAGGCCAGTGTACATTTATTTTCACTGCACCACTGTATTTTTACAGCATACAGGGCCAGTGTACATTTATTTTCACTGTGCCCCTGAATTTTCACAGCATATAAAACAGGGCCAGTGTACATAGATTTTCATTGAACCCTAGAATTATTTAAAGCATACAAAACAGGGCCAGTGTACATTTATTTTCACTGCACCTTTGAATTTTTACAGCATACAGGGCCAGTGTAATGTAATTTTAACAGCAACACCCCTATATTTTACAGCATACAGGAGGAGGACAGTACCCCTGCACCCTGTACAACACAGTGACAGCAACACCCACGTGTAGCTGCAAAACCTGGCAATAACAGCACATGAAACACCAGTGACAGCCAGGACAGCACCCAGAACACCGCACAGGTACACCACAGTGACTGCAGAAGGATCCCTACAGAGCACACACTAACCCCACCTGACGCAACCACCCACAGAGAGAGACAAAGGTCTGTCTCCCTCACTCTCCAAGTCCGGCGATGCGTGTTTCCTTATATGGAATCCAAAACCCACGCGAATCCGACAGCGAGATGATGACGTTTGCCTCATTCTGGTTTCTGACTCCGGTGGGAAGTCCCGAGCCTGACTCGGATACCGTCTCAGAGTGTGAAGTTCGGGGGGGTTCGGTTCTCAAGGAACCAAACCCGCTCATCTCTAATTTAAATGTTAAAAAACCCAAAACACCTATAACTCCCACATGCAATATTTATAGCACACACTCCCAAATACTTGTCTTACATCTTTTATCCCATTACTCTGCACTTTGCATAATTTCACCCCAATAATAGGATGTAATCATGGGCATAGCCAGAACTTTGTGGGCACCATAGCAATATTTTGAAAGGACCTTTGTCCTAGTGCTTCTAGAGGGACACCTCTCCACAGCATTTGTTAATTTTATGCCCCATAATAGTGCCCTAGTTCATTTTCTGAACCATAGTAGTACCTTAGTTGTTATGCACCATAGTATTGCCCTTGTTCACATATGTAGCACTGCCAGTACACATTATGCAACACAGTAACCCCAATTCACATTAGAACATACAGTGTCCCCAGTTCATATTATGCCATAATGGCTCCCCTTCATATTGTGCCACATAACAGTGCTCCAGTTCATATTATGTAAAATTATAATACCATCCAGTTCATGTTTTACCACATTACAATAAGCAGGTCCAAGGGCATAACTAAATATATTGTGGGCCGCACAGCAAAAGTTTGAAAGGGCCCCTATGTACCACTCTCAGCTTTAGGCCCCATAGCAGCTGCATGCCCTGCACCTATGGTAGCTATGCCCTTGGATGAAATTATTAGCCTAATTAAGCTAATTAAATCTTCAAATTGTCTAACTAAACATGGGGGTGGGGTGTCCCAGAGGTTCTAAACCAAGTCTCAACATTTTTACCTTAAATTAACGATTTTCCCCAACTTTGCAATTCTCTGGGGCTGTAAGAAAAAGCCAATTCAACTGAAATTACGGCTGCTACAGTTCTTTCCAGGAAAACCGGCAGCAATTTCACACGCCATGTGGAAAATGAATGTGGCCAATTGAATATGCCCATACTGTACAGTTTTTTGGTCAAACCAGATAACAATAGGAAAAAGGGATTTGTGGTTAATTTGGGATACAGTGAGAAGTATGTGAATATTAAAAAAACATTAATGCAAGTCTATGTGGAGGTAATCAGGTAGAATAGTCTAGAGAGGTTAACAAAATGGATCTATAATTTGACAAGTTTGTCTGAAGTGATAAGTTTTTAGGGACCCTTCGAAAGTTTGGAGGCAAGGAGAAAGTCTGTTTGTATGAGGAAGGGTATTACACTGCCCATAAAATATCCTGTAACTTGGAATAAGTATTAAGAATGAATGAGAGGCCCAGATCTTGGGCAGAGTAGAGGGGTTGATTTGAGAGATATTTTGAGACAAGGGATGAAATGTAGGTTGGTGCAGTTTTGTACGTAGGTAGAAGCAATTTATACTTGACTCAGTAAAATACAGACAACCAATGTAAGGACTGGCAGCTTTTTACAAAGATAAATAATCAAGCAGTATTCAATATAGATTGTAATGGAGAAGGTTTTGTTAGGGGAAGACTGGGAATAATGGAATTGTCATAATCAATGCAGGAGATAATCCGTGCGCAAATGTTTTTTCAGTGACTAGTTCTGGAAAATAAAGAACAGTTCTGAATCAAAAATAACCAAACTTTCCTTTTTTTCACACATCCAGTCACTTAGAAGCAATAAGTGTAATCCTCTTGTTCTTCTGCGCTCCCTTTCCTTGATTGGTTGCAATCCCATGTAACCTTACACACTTTATAGCTTCAGGGGGTCTAACTAACTAAGCGGATACAAGGGATCTAAATGAAAAAGGCAGAGGAAATGCCTGGTCATATCGCTTCTTGATATGTACTAAAGGGAATTTCTCTGTCTGCAGCTTGCTGGCGGCAAATGCCGGGTACAATATTGCACCACTATAGGCACCTATGGCAATGCTAAGTGACCCAGCCATTACTAAGAACAGAGGTCACTTACTATCAGGTGACTTTTCCAGTGCCGGCTTCATTACCTGTAGCTGCCGATAATTGCCTCTCCTCACTGAAGAAGCAGGTGACTTTGTTTAGAAAAAAAATTCTCTCTGCTTCAGATGGACGGGACTCTCCTCGACCTTGATACACCAGAAGGAAGGTGAACTTGCTTGTTGGAGTAGCTTGTGGAGGTGCTGTGGACTTTGAGGGGACTTATGTGTGATTATTGCTGGCAGAGTGTTGTGGTGTTTGATAATAGTATTTTAATTACCTACCGGTAAATCCTTTTCTCGTAGTCCGTAGAGGATACCGGGGTCCATATTAGTACCATGGGGTATAGACAGGGAAACTAGGAGCCATGGGCAATTTAAGAAATGAATAGTGTGGGCTGGCTCCTCCTAATATGCACCTCCTACCAGACTCAGTCTAGAAACTGTGCCCAAGGAGACGGACATACTTCGAGAGATGGATTTAACTGAACAGTGGTGAGAATCAAACCAGCACACACAAACAAGAGAAAAGTCAAGCTAATCCAACTTGAATAGGAACAGCACCAGCTGAACCAATAACAATACTTAACCAAGTAACACTGCAGAAACGAAGCATCGGGCGGGCACCCAGTATCCTCTACGGACTACAAGAAAAGGATTTACCGGTAGGTAATTAAAATCCTATTTTCTCTTACATCCTAGAGGATACTGGGGTCCACATTAGTACCATGGGGATGTACCAAAGCTCCCAAACCGGGTGGGAGAGTGCTGAGGTTCCTGCAGAACTGATTGACTAAACTGAAGGTACTCAGAGGCCAAAGTATCGAACTTATAGAACTTGGCAAACGTGTTCGAACCTGACCAAGTAGCCGCTCGGCAGAGCTGTAAAGTCGAGACACCCCGGGCAGCCGCCCAGGAAGAACCCACCGACCTAGTAGAGTGGGCCTGTACTTTAGGAACCGGCAATCCTGCCTGCTGGATAGTAAGCCTGATCCAGCGAGCAATAGACTGCTTTGAAGCAGGACTCCCAATCTTCTTGGTATCATAGAGAACAAACAGCGAGTCAGATTTTCTGTGACGAGCCGTCCTCTTCACGTAGATCCTTAAAGCCCTCACCACATCCAGGGATTTAGAGGTAGCAGAGGTGTCCACTGGAACCACAATAGGTTGGTTGATATGAAACGCAGACACCACCTTAGGAAGAAATTGCTGACGAGTTCTGAGTTCAGCTCTATCTTCATGAAAAATCAAATAGGGGCTTTTGTGAGACAACGCCTTGCGGAAGCCAAGGCCAACAGTGTAACAGTCTTCCACGTAAGAAACTTAATGTCAACCTCCTGTAAAGGTTCAAACCAGTCCGATTGCAGAAAACGCAACACCACGTTAAGATCCCAAGGCACACAGGGCGGTTGGATGTGTAGAACACCCTTCAAGAACGTCTGAACCTCAGGAAGGGAAGCCAATTGTTTCTGGAAGAAAATGGACAAGGCCGAAATCTGGACTTTCAAGGAGCCCAAATGTAGGCCCACATCCACACCTGACTGTAGAAAAAGGAGAAAACATCCCAGTTGAAATTCCAGTGCAGGAAATTTCCTGTTTTCACACCACGAATAATATTTTTTTTCCAAATACGGTGGTAATGTTTAGGCGTTACCCCTTTCCTAGCTTGGATCAGGGTCGTAATAATCTTGTTCGGAATGCCTTTCCAGGCTAAATTCTGACGCTCAACTTCTATGCCATCAAACGTAGCCGCGGTAAGTCTTGATAGACGAATGGCCCCTACTGCAGAAGATTCTCTCGCAGATGAGAGCCACAGGTCCTCCAGGAGCAACCCCAGTAGATCCGCGTACCAGCCCTTCTCTGCCAATCTGGAGCAATGAGAATTGCAGAAACCTTTTCCCTTTTTATTCTTTTGAGAATTCTTGGGATCAGTGGCAGAGGTGGGAACACGTAAACCATCTGGTAAAGCCATGGAGTCACCAGAGCGTCCACCGCCACAACTTGTGGGTCCCTCGATCTGGAACAATAGTGCTTTAGCTTCTTGTTGAGCTGAGAGGCCATTAGGTCTATCTGCGGAATTCCCCACCGACATGTTAAGGACTTGAACACCTGTGGGTGAAGGCCCTACTCTCCCGGGCGGAGTTCGTGCCTGCTGAGGAAGTCCGCTTCCCAGTTGTCTACTCCCGGAATGAAGATTGCCACAATGCCACCACGTGTCTTTCTGCCCAGAGGAGAATTTTTGTTACCTCTGACATCGCAGCTCTGCTCTTCGTTCTTCCCTGTCAGTTTATGTACGTTACAGCTGTCACGTTGTCCGACTGTACCTGAATGGCTTGATCTTGAAGAAGATGTAACGCCTGAAGAAGTGCGTTGTATATGGTCCTTAGTTCCAGAATGTTGATCAGAAGAATGGCCTTCTGACTTGACCATTTTCCTTGGAACTGTTCCCCTTGGGCTCTGAGGCTTGCGTCGGTAGTTAGCAGAATCCAATTTTGAATCCCGAACCGGTGACCATCGGTCAGGTGAAATGTCTGAAGACACCACAGAAAGGAGATCTTGGCTTTTGGTGACAGACTTATTCTCTGGTGCATGTGAAGATGCAATCTGGACCACTTGTCCAACAGATCCAGCTGGAAGGGCCTTGCGTGAAACCTTCTGTACTGTAGTGCCTCGTAAAAGGCTACCATCTTTACTAGGAGGTGGATGCAAATATGCACTGCTATCCGGGATGGTTACAGGATGTCCCTTACCATTGACTGGATCACCAATGCCTTTTTCATCGGAAGAAACACTTTCTTTGCCTCTGTATCCAGTGTCATTCCCAAGAACGGAAGTCTCCTTGTTGGGTCCAGGTGAGATTTCGGCAGGTTCAGAATCCATTGATACATTGAAACATTGATCGGGAACATCGCGACCATCGGAACATCGGGAACATCGCGACCATCGCGGCTTTCATTTTGAAAGCCGGGACAGCCTGAAGGTATACAGGGGGGTCTGGGGGTGGCTTGGGAGGATTTATTTACTCTCCCCAGCGGCTGCCATTGTCTGCAGCCGCTGGAGGGGGGGGGGATCCTGCCGTGCTGACCGATCAGCAGTGATCGGCAGCACGGCAATCAGTAGGATAGAGTGCAGGGAGGCAGAAGAATCTTCCGGTCCCTCTGACAGCAGCAGCAGAGGGAAGTTTATCTTCCCTGCCGCTGCTAACACTCTCTATCTGACTGGTCGCATCCTGTGTGACCAGGTCACATAAAGCACTTGCAGGCATGGTCACATCTGATGCGACCATGCCAGGCAAGTGGTTAATGCCTTCAACCATAAGTTAGCAGTATCCCGAATATGCTGTAGGAGTAAAACAACATCATCCTTTGGTAAGGAATCTAAGTCATCAATTAGAATACCTGACCACTTGGCAATAGCCTTAGTGATCCATGCGCTTGCAATAGTGGGTCTCTGAGCCACCCCAGCTGAAGTGTACAAAGATTTAAGAGTGGTCTTAATCTTGCGGTCAGCCGCGTCTTTCAAAGACGCCGCCCCAAGAACCGGTAAGACTACCTTATGTGATAACCTGGATACAGACGTTTTCCCACTTCTTCCTATCCTCTGCAGGAAAAGGAAAGGAAGAAATCAATATCTTAGGGATTTGAAACTTCTTATCAGGGTTTACCCATGTTTCTTCAAAGAGGACATTTAAATCCTTTGAAGCGGGGAAAGTAGCAGAGGATTTTTTTCTTTGTATTAAAGTAAGATTCTCCCTCAGCCTCCTCAGACTTGTCAGGGATGTGTAACACGGTTCTGACAGCTTCAAGGAAGGCCTGAATTTCCTGTCACCCCCCACTCCCATCTATTTCACCCTCCTCATGATCTGATGTATCAGGATCATTGTCATCCTGTATGATTTGGGCAAGGGTACGTTTTAGTGGGCAAATGGTAGGAACAGAAAAAGTACAGTCTCACTTTCTGCGCTCCAAATGTCCCCTCGATTGGACAGTCCTCACAAAGGGAGTAATATTACATGAAACAATAAAATAAAACACAACATAGTGTAATACTGTACTAGCTCAGCTGACTACACATGAGAGGCTGCACATCAGTGTTACATACACTGTTAAATCTTGATAAAGACGCCGCCGAGCGTCGAAACGCGTTGATACCGTGCAATATTGATGTCCAAACCAGTTTATCCATAAAGGGGAACATATGACATTTTGATATCCGGGTCATATTGTGTCAGCTGATTTCCATCTCTGTTTCCTATTATGGTATGGCCGATTGTTCATTTGTGTTTTATTTCTAAATAAAAAGGGTTTGCTTTGCCCTACTTGGTTCCCTTTTTAATTTTTTATATCCACCATATGAGTGATATTTATCTTCATTACACGGGTTAAAGAGAAAACAGCATCTCCAACAAAGAAACCTTTATGTGCTTTCAAATTCATTCATAAAAGTAAGCATACATGTAAGGATTCATTGTCACGTCTTCACGACATCACTTTGGGTGATCCTATAAGAAGGTGGACGTCTGATCTCTCTTGGGACCATTTTCCATCACCTATTTTTCCCTCTACACAGTGGAAAGAACTTTATTCAATATACAGTATTACACTATGTTGTGTTTTATTTTTTTGTTTCATGTAATATCACTACCTTTGTGAGGACCGTCCAATCGAGGGGACATTTGGAGCGCAGAAAGTGAGACTGTATTTTTTCTGTTACATATTGTTCTAATAGGTTGGTGACCTATTTTGTAATGTCTATTGCTGCACCATTCTTGCAGCGCCTTAGGAGGATTTTTTTATTTTTACTGGCAAATGGTAGGAGTTTGGAGTGCAGGTATGGGAGCTGAATCTCTATGCATCAGGTCATCCATAGACTGCCTCAAGAATTGTGTTTCCTTATCATTATTTGACAGCTTTGCGGAAATATTTGAAATCATTCCTTTAATAGAAGCTAAGCACGGGGGATCAGCCCCACTGGACTGGGAGTGCACACTATCCTGAGTACAGGGTAGTGAGTCCCCAGGAGATGATAGACATTCAGCTGTGCAAGAAATGCAGTCCCTGGACATGGTAAGGGACACCCACACACACACCCACACCACAATGGGGAACACAGTATATGTAGGCAAAGTCTCAGAGAGACACAGAGCTTGGAGCCAGCCACACAGCATCCCTATCAGCAGTAGTAAAACTAAGCTGGGGCGCAATATATATATATTATTTTCCTATTACATAGTGTTTTCCTATTACATGCATAAATCCAGGGACAGCAGAGTATTGATGAACGTACATAGCTCTAAGGAAAAAAGCTGTTGCTACAGGTCAACACCACACTAGTCCGGTTCTAATAATTCTATCTCAATTCAGAGACAGAACCCCAGTTTTTAGTGCTGTTAACCTGCATGGTTTAAGGGTCATACACAGTAGTGGGTTTTACCAAGGTGCTGCATAAATCAGACTCCCCAGTGACAAGAAGTGGCAGTGGTGCCCCATTGGAAGCACTCCCTGCTAATCACAGCTTGATAGGCTGTCACAGGAGACAGACCAGACTGCAATTAGCAGGGACCACGCATCCTTTGGGAAGCCACTCCTCTGATATAAGGGCAACCCTATCTGGCTTCTAGGGGTAGCAGCTAATGGAGTCCTTAGAAGCCTGGGCTGCTTATTAATTTGTGTGCATGTGTGGTATCACAATTCCGCACATGCCTACAAATTGCACATTTCACACTGTTAGAGCAGATTTATTACAGAATAACTGGTAGGAGCCTCCACTGGTCATATCTATTAGTTATTTTTAAATGTGTGTGTAATCCACCTCTATTAAATTACTTTCATTCATCCATCTTGGTTTTTTGTTAAAAACTGGTGAATAACGCTTGGGAACAAAATACACTCATTGGGTCATTTCTGTCACGTCTGAGGAATCCTGTGGATCCGGTTTTGGGGCAGATGACTCTTGGGAACCTGGATCTCTACATAACAGACGAGCGAGATGGATGAAGGTCTTGCGCATGGACTTATTGCTTCGGAGTAGTTTAACAGGTTCGTCAAAGGCAGATGTTAGAGACACAAAACTGAAGGTCGGCTGGTGACTGGGTGATACCGGTTACCTTGACCAGGGCTAGTGGGGTAACACCGGGAGGGCTGGTTACTGCGGCGTCAGGGAACGGTAACCAGGTAGATAGCTGGGACCAAGATGGCTGACAGAGTGGAGCTGTAACAGGATTCACGGGTAGTCTGCAGCTAACAGGAGCCTGACACCGGAGACGCTGCGGGAGCACAGAGAACTAGCTTTACAGTAACTGTAAAGGCCTTCCTGTCTTATAGCAGCTGCTCCAAGCTAATTGGCCACAGGAATGTTATAAAAGGATGAACTGTGGGCAAGACATGCTTTTTGTCCACATCCAAGATGGCTAGGAACACAGCTCCAGCCTCGTCACCGGGGCCACAGTCCAATGCCCCTGACAAACCTCCCGGTGTAACCTGCCCGGTGCCAGCAGCCCGCACCTCCGCCTGATGGCCCCCGATGGACAGGTAAGAGACGGCTCTCCCGCACATACCCATGCCGGACTGTGACATTATCCCCCCCCCTCTTTAGAATGGCCTCCGGACACCATTTAGGTTTTTCTGGGTGTTCAGAATGAAATTTGCAAACCAACGCTGGGGCATGGACATCCGCCGCGTACTCCCAGGACCGTTCCTCAGGTCCATATCCTTTCCAGTCCAGTAAGTACTGTAAATGACCATAACGAATTTGGGAATCAAGTATCTTTTTAGCTTCAAATTCTAATCCACTTTGGGTGAGTACTTTTGGTGGTCGTGGTAATGCTCTCTGGAATCAGTTAAAAACTAAAGGTTTTAACAAAGAAACATGGAACAAAGAATGAATTAGTTTGAGTCTATAAGCCACTGGATTAATTATCTCCTCAACCGGGAAAGGACCTATAAAGCGAGGAGCAAACTTCATTGAAGATCGTAAGCGCAAATTCCTCGTAGAAAGCCAGACTTGGTCTCCTACCTTGAGACTAGGTAACGTTCTCTGTTTCTTATCAGCACATTTCTTGTAACGAAGGGAAGATTTTTGAAGGTTAGTATGAACCCGATTCCAAATGTTCGAAAAATGTTTTAAGGAACCTTCGACTGCTGGTAGGTCGAGTTCCGGTAAACTTGAAATGCTGGAACTTTAGGATGGGTTCTATAAACAACGAGGAAGGTAGTGAGTCCAGTGGAGGAATGGTAAGTATTATTGTGGGTGAACTTCGCCCAAGGTAAATGTTCTACCCAGTCAGTTTGAGAAGAAGAGAGGTGAATGCGTAAGAAAGTTTCCAAGTCTTGATTAACTCGTTCTGTGGTCCCGTTGGACTGTGGATGATAGGCTATGTGGTACTGCACCTTGATTTGTAAAGCTGAACAAAGAGATTTCCAGAACTTCGCCACAAATTGTACCCCTCGATCTGACAATATCTCGGTGGGAAGACCGTGAAGCCTGAAAATCTCGGAAATGAAGTGATGAGCCAATTCTGATGCTGTTGGTAACTTCTTCAAAGGCACAAACTGGGCCATTTTGGAGAATCGGTCAATCACCACCCAAATTGTAGTACAGCCCCCAGAAGGTGGTAAATCTGTTATGAAGTCCATTGATAAATGGGACCACGGTTGATGTGGTACAGAAAGAGGCTACAACTTCCCAGCCAGGTGTTGCCGAGAAATCTTGTGTTGGGCAAACTTAACGGAGGAGGAAATGAAAGTTGTCACATCTGTTTTTAACGTGGGCCACTAAGAGGACCTTTGCAGAAATTCTATTGTCTTGTGTATACCAGGATGTCCTGCAAATCGCAAAGCATGAGCCCAAGTTATGAGTTTCTTCCGTAATTGAGGAGAAACAAAAGTTTTCCCTGCAGGAAGTCGCAGACGAGTGGAGGCAAAAACTTTTGCATGTAAAACGGAGTGACTTTGAAGAGGAACTTCAGACTCAAAGGAAGTAGTAGACCAGGACAGAGCATCCGCTTTCTGATTCTGTGCACCAGGCCGGTAGGTCAGGATGAAGGAAAAGCGGGAAAAGAACATAGCCCAACGATCCAGACGTGGACTAAGACATTGTAGATTTTTCAGAAAGATTAAATTCTGATGGTCTGTATAAATGGTGATAGGAAAGTTTGCTCCTTACAGGAGATATTGCCATTCCTCCAAGGCTAGTTTGACAGCCAATAACTCCTGTTCCCCGATAGTATAGTTCTTCTCGGCGGGGAGAAATTTCTTTGAGAAATAACCACAGTGATGAAGCTTGTGATCTTCGTACCTTTGGTAGAGTACCGCACCAACAGCTTCTGAGGAGGCACCGAACTAAAAAAAATGGTTTGTTAATGTCCGGTTGTCTTAATACTGGTGCTAATATAAACGCTTGTTTAAGTAGATGGAAGGCGGACTCTGCTTTGGTGACCAATGAGATGGGTCAGCTCCCTTTCAAGTAAGGGCGCTGATGGGAGCTACCAAGGCAGAGAACCCTTTAATGAATCTTCGATAGTAATTGGAGAACCCTAGAAAACGCTGTACTGCTTTAAGTGAAGTAGGTCTCGACTAATTCAATATGGCTTGTACCTTCTACGGATCCATCTGTAACCCGGAGACAGAAATTATATATCCTAGGAAGGGAACAGATGCTTGCTCGAAGATGCATTTCTCCAACTTACAATACAGATGATTTTCCCGCAGTCTACGTAGTACTTCTTGAATGTGTTGTCGATGTGTTCCTAGGTCAGGGGAGAGGATTAAGATGTCATCCAAATAGACCACGACTGATTGATATAACAGATCTCATAATATCTCGTTGACGAAATTCTGGAATATGGCAGGGGCATTATGAGATATTCAAAATGACCATCCCTGGTATTGAATGCAGTTTTCCACTTGTTGCCTGCTCGTATCCAGATAAGATTATAGACTCCTCTTAGGTCTAGCTTGGAGAAAATGGTAGCTCCCTTGACTTGGTCAAATAATTCAGATATAAGGGGTAACGGGTAACGATTTTTCACTGTGATGTTGTTCAGGCCTCAGTAATCTATACAAGGTCTTAGACCCCATCTTTCGTTTGGACAAAGAAGAACCCAGCTCCGGCTGGTGAGATTGATGGCTGAATGAACCCCTTTGCCAAGTTCTCTCGAATATATTCGGACATAGCCTCAGTTTCGGGAATCGATAGAGGGTAGGTCCTACCTCTAGGTGGATTTTTCCCTGGTTCGAGGTCTATAGGACAGTCCCAGTTTCTATGGGGTGGCAAGATATCAGCTCCTTGTTTTTCTGAAGATGTTGGAGAAGGAAGCGTATTGAGACCGAATCTGCGGGGAAGATGTGACAAGGATTTTATTGAGCAGTTTGATACACAGCAGACAAGATGTAAAACAAGTCTTTCCCCATGACAAGATTTGCATGGACTGCCAATCAATACGCAGGTTATGCCTACTAAATCAAGGGTAACCCAGCACAATTTCATGTGACGCCTTGGGTATAACTAAAAGTTTTAACTGCTCTTTATGAAGAGCACCAATACAAACTGAAATAGGAAAAGTCAGTTGAGAAAGTATTCCGCTGGTAATACGGCTTCCATCAACCGCAGATAAGGAAATTAAATGGGGTAAGTCTTGCACAGGAATTCGAAGCTGCTGAACCAAATTGGCCGTGATGAAGAGAACGGACTTAGTATGCGGAAGTTCAATAGTGACTGGTAGAGTAGGTTCAGAGGAATTTGGAGACCGAGACAATACTCCTAACCCGGTGTCTCCTAGCCAGTTAGGAGTGGAAGTTTCCTGGACGCTGAGAGCATGATGCCACAATGTGCCCCGGTGCTCCATAATATAGACACAAATTCTCCCGCCGTCATTTCTGATGCTCTTCAGGAGTGAGTCGGTCCTGCTTAAGCTGCATGGGTTCATCAGGAGGATCCACTACTGGCGGAATGGGTGCCAGAGGTGCAGGATGGAAATTATAGCGATCGCCCTTGTTCTTCTCAGCCTGCCTCTCACGGAACCATAGATCAACTTTGTTACATAATGAAATGAGCTCATCCAGCTTAGAGGGTAAATCTCGAGTCGCCAAATCATCCTTCAAATGGTTAGATAAGCCACTCCAAAAAGATGAAATCAAAGCCTCCTCATTTCATTGTAGTTCTGAGGCATAAGTTTGAAACTGAATTATATACTGGCCGACTGGCCTGTTACCTTGACGTAAGCACATCATTTCAATGGATGCTGAGGTCGAGCGTCCTGGTTCATCAAAGATCTTCCTAAAAGTAGCTATGAATTTTGAATAGTCATTCAGCAGGGCATCCTTTCTCCCAGAGCGGTGAGACCCATTCCAGGGCTGCCCCCGAGAGCAAAGAAACTATGTAAGCCACTTTTGCCTTCTGAGTTGGAAAATTGGCAGACTGTAATGTAAAGTGCACATCGCACTGATTAAGGAATCCACGACAGAGTTTTGAGTTCCCGTCAAACTTGCTGGGGTTTGGCATCAGAGAGACAATGGTGACGACCATGACGAAGCCAGGACGGGCTGAGGAACTTGGGGCTCTGATTGACCGACAGGAGCAACATTTGCTAGAGAGGCTTGGATGAAATTCTGCCAAGTGGATATCTCTTGGAGGCACTGTGCAAAATGCCGCTGCAAATTTCCCAATTCTTCCAGATGTCTCGCTATGCTGTGTAAGAGATCTGATCCAGAGTCCTGTCCAGTTCCAGGATCCATGTGGCCAGTGCAAACTGTCACGTCTGAGGAATCCTGTGTACTGGTTTCGGGGCAGATGACTCTTGGGCACCTGGATCTCTACATAACAGACGAGCGGGATGGATGAAGGTCTTGTGCATGGATTTATTGCTTCAGAGTGTTTAACAGGTTCGCCAAAGACAGTTGTTAGAGACACAAAACTGAAGGTTGGCTGGTGACTGGGTGATACCGGTTACCTTGACCCAGGGCTAGTGGGGAAATACTGGGAGGGCTGGTTACTGTGGCGTCAGGGATCGGGTAGCCTGGTAGATAGCTGGAACCGAGATGGCTGACAGAGTGGAGCTTTAACAAGATTCATGGGTAGTCTGCAACTAACAGGAGCCTGACACTGGAGATGCTGTGGGAGCACAGAGAACTAGCTTTACATTAACTGTGAAAGACGTTGCACTGACAAATTCCCTCCTCCAGGCCTTCCTGTCTTATAGCAGCTGCTCCAAGCTAATTGGCCACAGGAATGTTATAAAAGGATGAAGTGTGGGCAAGACAGGCTTTTTGCCCACATCCAAGATGGTGCCGCCGGGAACACAGCTCCAGCCTCGTCACCGGGGCCACCGTTCAGTGCCCCTGACAAACCTCCTGGCGTAACCTGCCCGGCGCCAGCAGCCCGCACCTCTGCCCGATGGCCCCCTCCAAAGTGACCGGACGGGTAAGAGACGGCTCTCCCGCACATACCCATGCCAGACAATGACATTACCCCCCCCCCTCTTTAGAATGGCCTCCGGACACCATTTAGGTTTCTCTGGGTGTTCAGAATGAAATTTGCGAACCAACACTGGGGCATGGACATCCGCCGCGTACTCCCAGGACCGTTCCTCATGTCCATATCCTTTCCAGCCAGTAAGTACTGTAAACGACCATAACGAATTTGGGAATCAAGTATCTTTTTAACTTCACATTCTAATCCACTTTGGGTGAGTTCTTTTGGTGGTCGTGCTAATAGACGGCTCTCCCGCACATACCCATGCCGGACCGTGACAATTTCATAGTTACATAGTTGGTGAGGTTGAAAAAAGATAAAATTTCTATTCAGTTCAACCTGTATTATAAAATTACATATCACTTAGATGCTGTAACCTTTCACTTAGGAATTTATCTAATCCATTTTGGAACTTATTTAGTGAGTCCACCACTACTACCTCCTCTGGTAGAGAATTCCAAATCCTTACTGCTCTTACTGTGAAGAACCCTTTCCTCCGTTGTGTATGAATTTTTTTTTCTTCTAACCTCAGGGGTGTCCTCGTGTCCTGTGTAGCGTTTTCTGATAAACAGATCGTCCTTGTATTGTCTCTTAATATATTTATAAATATTAATAATGTCCCCTCTCAGCCGCCTCATTTCCAGTGTAAACATATTTTACATACCTTGTAAGTATTTCCTCATAATTCAGTGCCTCTAACCCCTTAACCAGTTTGGTGGCTCGCCTCTGAACCCTTTCAAGTTCCAAGATATCTTTTTTATAGTAGCCCAGAACTGTACACAATATTCCCAGTGCGGCCGTACCAATTATTTATACAGTGGCAGGATTACACTCTCATCCCTTGTCTCCATTCCCCATTTTATGCATGCTAACACCTTATTTGTTTTTGTTGCTGCATTTTGATATTGCATACTGCTGCTAAGTCTATTATCGATGAGCACACCCAAATCCTTTTCAACTACCGTTATCCCTATATTTTCCCTATTTAATTTATAGGCTGCCCAATTGTTCTTAGTCCCAAAGTGCATAACTTTTAAATTTTTCTATATTGAACCTCATTCTCCATTTGTCTACACAGACCTCCAGTCTGGCTAAATCATTCCGTAGAGACTCAACATCCTTGTCTGAATTAATTACTCGACACAGTTTAGTATCGCCTGCGAAAATTGACACTGCTTTCTAGGCCCACTCCTTGGTCATTAATGAATATGTTAAACAGCAATGGCCCGAGTACTGAACTCTGTGGTATTCCACTAAGAACTGAGGCCCATTCAGAAAACATCCCATTAATCACCACTTGCTGTTTTATGTTGTACAGCCAATTACTTACCCAAGTACAAATAGTGTTTGCCACCCCAAGCTCTCTCAATTTGAAAATGAGTCTCTTATGTGGGACTTTGTCAAAGGCCTTAGCAAAGTCCAAAAAGACCACGTCCACTGCTTTACCCTGATCAATATTATTGCTCACTTTCTCGTAGAAACTTATTAAGTTACTCTGACATTACCTGTCCTTCACAAAACCATGTTGGTGCCTATTAATAACTTTGGAAGTATCTAAGTACTGTAGTATACTATCCCTTAATATACCTTCCAGTATTTTCTCCACTATAGATGTCAAACGTACCGGTCTATAGTTGCCAGGATGAGTTTTAATTCCCTTTTTAAATGTTGGGACTACCTCTGCTATACGCAAGTCCTTTGGTATCATTGCTAATGTAATTGACACACTGAAAATCAAATATAGGGGCCTCGATAGCTCTGAGTTAAATTCCATAAGAACCATGGGGTGTAGTCCATCCGGCCCAGGAGATTTATTTATCTTAATTTTACTTAGTCTCTCCCGGACTACTTCCTCATTTAACCAAGTACTTAGCAACGGGTCATTTTTATCGCTTATGTTGTGCACTTCTCCCATCAACCGGTCCTCTCTCATGAATACTGATGAAAAGTATTTATTCAATAAATCTGCGTTTTCCCTATCATCATTAATCAAGACATCTAACTCGCCCTATATTGGCCCAATATTCTCCTTTTTTAACCTTTTACTGTTTATATACTTAAGGAACTTTTTGGGATCTGTTTTGCTCTCCTTTGGAATTTGTTTTTCGTTTTCTATTTTGGCTGATGATTCTGCCTTCCCGTCAGACTTAAATGCTTTGAAAGCTAGCCTCTTTTTATCCATTTGTTCCTTGACCTTCTTATTAATCCACAACGGCTTGAATTTACTACTTTTGTTTTTGTTAACCTTGGGAATGAACAAATTAGTGTACTTATTGAGCTTAGATGTAAAAACATCCCACATTTCAGCAATACAATACTGTACTATGGCCTAGCTGTGAAGAAAAAAACAATATTCAACAACAGAAAAGTACTTGGTAATACAATGTATAATAATGTATCAATGCAAAACAGTCAATACAGTAATAAAAATTATACTTGCGTGTCCGGGGGTGTCAGGACCTCCTGCAGCAGAAACTACTCACAGATACTTGTGTTGGCTCCTTCTAGCTGTTCCCAAAGCCCTGTTTGGCACCTTGTTCACAGTGCCCTGCTCCCGCCTCATTCAGACTCCCCACAGTGCCCTGCTCCTGGCACCAGCCTCAGTCAGACTCCCCTGTAGTGCCCTACTTCTCCCATCAACCAGTCCTCTCTCATGAATACAAGAAATCTGCTTTTTCCCTATCATTATTAATCAAGACATCCAACTAGCCTTTTAGTGGTCCAATATTCTTCTTTTTCAATCCCTTGTCTCCATTCCCCATTTTATGCATGCTAACACCTTATTTGTTTTTGTTGCTGCATTTTGATATTGCATACTGCTGCTAAGTCTATTATCGATGAGCACACTCAAATCCTTTTCAACTACCGTTATCCCTACATTTTCCCTATTTAATTTATAGGCTGCCCAATTGTTCTTAGTCCCAAAGTGCATAACTTTAAATTTTTCTCTATTGAACCTCATTCTCCATTTGTCTGCACAGACCTCCAGTCTGGCTAAATCATTCTGTAGAGACTCAACATCCTTGTCTGAATTAATTACTCGACACAGTTTAGTATCGCCTGCGAAAATTGACACTGCTCTCTAGGCCCACTCCTTGGTCATTAATGAATATGTTAAACAGCAATGGCCCGAGTACTGAACTCTGTGGTATTCCACTAAGCACTGAGGCCCATTCAGAAAACATCCCATTAATCACCACTTGCTGTTTTATGTTGTACAGCCAATTACTTACCCAAGTACAAATAGTGTTTGCCACCCCAAGCTCTCTCAATTTGAAAATGAGTCTCTTATGTGGGACTTTGTCAAAGGCCTTAGCAAAGTCCAAAAAGACCACGTCCACTGCTTTACCCTGATCAATATTATTGCTCACTTTCTCGTAGAAGCTTATTAAGTTACTCTAACATGACCTGTCCTTCACAAAACCATGTTGGTGCCTATTAATAACTTTGGAGGTATCTAAGTACTCTAGTATACTACCCCTTAATATACCTCCCAGTATTTTCTCCACTATAGATGTCAAACGTACCGGTCTATAGTTGCCAGGATGAGTTTTAATTCCCTTTTTAAATGTTGGGACTACCTCTGCTATACGCAAGTCCTTTGGTATCATTGCTAATGTAATTGACACACTGAAAATCAAATATAGGGGCCTCGATAGCTCTGAGTTAAATTCCATAAGAACCATGGGGTGTAGTCCATCCGGCCCAGGAGATTTATTTATCTTAATTTTACTTAGTCTCTCCCGGACTACTTCCTCATTTAACCAAGTACTTAGCAATGGGTCATTTTTATCGCTTATGTTGTGCACTTCTCCCATCAACCGGTCCTCTCTCATGAATACTGATGAAAAGTATTTATTCAATAAATCTGCGTTTTCCCTATCATCATTAATCAAGACATCTAACTCGCCCTTTAGTGGCCCAATATTCTCCTTTTTTAACCTTTTACCGTTTATATACTTAAGGAACTTTTTGGGATCTGTTTTGCTCTCCTTTGGAATTTGTTTTTCGTTTTCTATTTTGGCTGATGATTCTGCCTTCCCGTCAGACTTAAATGCTTTGAAAGCTAGCCTCTTTTTATCCATTTGTTCCTTGACCTTCTTATTAATCCACAACGGCTGGAATTTACTACTTTTGTTTTTGTTAACCTTGGGAATGAACAAATTAGTGTACTTATTGAGCTTAGTGTTAGGCACCGAGGGTCCGCTCGTCAGTGCGGCCCGGCGCCTAGCAACTAGGGACGCCGCATGCGGACAGCCGCCGGCTCCCTAGCAACGCTAGACGCCGGGCGCACGGAGCCGCACAGACCCTAGCAACGGGGACGCCACTGTCGGACCGCGTTCCCCGTTGCTGGGTCTAAGTTAATCACCTCACTGATTCCTGGCCGTGCAGCATGCAGCTGCACGGCATGTTGTAATTAGCCCTGTCTGGCTCCTGATTGGAGGGCTCCCATTTAAAGGCACTCTCAGGACTTCTCACAGACGCCGGTAATAGCTTCCTGTTTGCTGTGTCAGTTGCAGAGAGTTTTCCAGTCCTGTTCTATCCGGTCGTTCCTGTCCTCAGTGACCCAGTACTCGGAAGTTGTCATCTTTTCCTGGAGTCCAGACCGAGCACCTTTAACATCCTGTGGTGTTCGTGAGTCGCGGCGTAGCCGTGTGTTGCGGCTTGACCGCTTACTATTTATTATTATTTGGTTATATTGTGTTTCGGAGCTTTTGCGGAGGATTCCGCTCCCACAAATCCACTCTGGTATCCAGCGGTGCTGGATAGGAGTAACGGATTAGTGGATTTTTGGTTGTCCTTTTCCCTGGCGGTTTGTCCGCACATACTTCTGGTTTAAGTTAGTTAGCTTGTAGCCCCTGGCCTGGTTGCTTAGTCAGAGGGCCCCTTGTTATCACCCTGTCTCGGATTTCCCTTTGTCTCCCATTAAGACCTGAGGGGGCATCGGAGTTGGGCAGACATAATCCGCCCTTCAAACGCGGCTGCCATGGGCTCAAGCAACCATAGTCTCGCAGGGGATTTCTGATTACACGGGCGAGACAACGGAGTTAGGGCGCCAGGGGTTACTAGGCTTTCCCGCTCCCGTAACCAGCATTTCCTTCCAGTACTCTGGCCTCTGTCATATGATCTCCTCTGGTCAGAAGTACTGGAATCATAACATTATTACCGGCCAGACCAAAACTTAAAATTAAACAGGGTTTGATTTTTTCCCTTATTCAGTTTAGAAGATTTGTCGGCCTCATGAATCCCACTGGTTTAGGGCCAAATCCTGGCCAGCTTCTAGTTAGCCAGATTCAAGAACTTACTCAGATGGTTCAGGATCTTTCCCTTCGGGTGAGGTCACAGGAAGATCTTTTACGGACTTCCCCGAGGGTCGTTCCTGAACCGAAAATGCATTTGCCTGACCGTTTTTCTGGTGATAGGAAGCAGTTTTTTAATTTTAAAGAGTCTTGTAAACTTTATTTTCGTTTAAGACCAGTCTCCTCAGGTACGGAATCTCAGCGGTCGGAATTATTATTTCTTTACTTCAGGGGGATCCCCAGACCTGAGCTTTTGGTTTAAGAACAGAGGATCCAGCATTGTTGTCTGTAGACGCCTTTCTGGGGTCTTTAGGGCTATTGTATGATGACCCTGATAGAGAGGCATCCGCCGAGAGTCAGTTACGTGCTCTCAGACAGGGTAGGAATCCCGCAGAGATTTATTGTACGGAGTTTCGCCGTTGGTCGAACGACTGTGGATGGAATGACCCAGCCCTGCGCAGTCAGTTTCGCCTTGGCTTATCTGAGTCTATAAAAGACAGTCTCCTTCAGTATCCCGCTCCTGAGACTCTCGATAAACTCATGGAGCTTTCTATTAAGATTGATCGTCGTCTCAGAGAGCGGAGGGCTGAAAAAGGAGCACCTGTCGGGTCTACCCCTTGTGTTTTTTCCATTCCTGTGGACATAGAGGAGCCCATGCAGATGGGTCTCTCCAAGCTGTCTCCTGAAGAAAGAACCAGAAGGCAAAATTCTGGTCTTTGTTTGTACTGTGGGGGTAAAGGACATTTTGCCCGTAATTGTCCGAGCAAGTCGGGAAACGCCTCGACCAAGTGAATTGTGAGGGGGTTCACTTTGGTCTGCAGCTTATCTCCTCGGATAATTCCCTGTTAGTCCCAGCTAAAGTTTCCTTTGGCAGCCTCAGTTCTTCGGTGTCGGCTTTCGTTGACAGTGGAGCTGCAGGGAACTTTATGGACTTAACATGGGCCAAGGCCTTAGGTATTCCTCAGTTAACCTTGGGTAGGCATATCACCATGCATGGTTTAGATGGGAGTCCCTTATCCAATGGGGTTATTTCTCTCTGTACACCCCCTGTTCTACTTTCGGTAGGAGCTCTTCGTTCCGAAAAAATTGAATTTTTCCTTACCCATTGCCCAGCAGTTCCAGTGGTTCTGGGTCACCCTTGGCTGGCCTTTCATAATCCCATCATTGATTGGCAATCGGGGGAGATCTCACAATGGGGTACCATCTGTAATAAGGAATGTATTACGCTTCCCCTCAGAATTGCTGCTGTCATTCCCGCACCCATTCCTGTGGAATACCAGGATTTTGTTGATGTATTTTCCAAGGGCAATGCGGACATTCTGCCTCCCCATCGGCCTTATGATTGTGCTATTGAGCTAATTCCTGGTGCCACATTACCAAAGGGAAGGTTATATGCATTGTCCGGACCAGAAACTGTGGCCATGAATGAGTATGTTAAAGAGAGCCCAGGGAAAGGATTTATCAGGCCATCTAAATCTCCTTTAAGTGCAGGCTTCTTCTTTGTGGAGAAGAAAGATGGATCACTCAGACCCTGCATTGACTTTAGAGCCTTGAATAAGATCTCAGTAAAAAATACTTACCCTTTGCCGCTGATTTCTGTCCTCTTTGATCAGCTACGTTCGGCTGTGATTTTTTCTAAGATTGACCTGAGAGGAGCATATAACCTCATCCGAATCAAGTCAGGAGATGAGTGGAAAACGGCATTCAGTACTCAATCGGGTCACTACGAGTATCTGGTTATGCCATTCGGCCTATCTAACGCTCCGGCAGTTTTCCAGGATCTCATTAACGATGTGCTCCGTGATTTTCTTGGAAGATTCGTAGTCGTCTACTTAGACGATATCTTGATCTATTCTGACTCTATTGAACAACATGTTACCCAGGTGCGTCAGGTTCTAAAAAAATTACGTGAAAATCACCTATATGCCAAGCTGGAGAAGTGTGAATTTCATGTCACGGAGGTATCCTTTTTAGGGTACATTATTTCCCCTCGGGGATTCTGTATGGAACCAAAGAAGCTCCAAGCCATCCTTAGTTGGGCGCAACCCACCAACTTAAAAGCAATTCAGCGCTTTTTAGGGTTTGCGAATTATTATAGAAGATTTATTCATTCTTTCTCCGACCTGGTTGCTCCCATTGTGGCACTGACTAAGAAGGGAGCGGATCCAACCAACTGGTCACGTGAAGCTGAAGTATCTTTTCAGGCCTTGAAACAAGCCTTCATCTCAGCCCCAGTCCTCAGACATCCCAACCCAGAATTGCCTTTCATTGTTGAGGTTGATGCCTCGGAGGTTGGAGTAGGGGCTATCCTGTCTCAGAAGGATCCGGACTCTCTAGAATTACATCCTTGTGCCTTTATGTCCAGGAAATTCTCTTCTGCTGAATCCAACTACGATGTTGGTAACCGGGAATTACTGGCTATTAAATGGGCTTTCGAGGAGTGGAGGCATTGGCTTGAGGGAGCAACACATACCATTTCAGTTTTGACTGATCACAAAAATCTTCAGTACATCGAATCAGCTAAACGGCTGAATGCCCGGCAGGCTCGTTGGGCTTTATTTTTTACTCGTTTCAAGTTTTTTATCACCTACAGGCCAGGTTCCAAGAATACCAAGGCGGATGCCCTGTCACGCAGTTTTCTTCCAGTTCATGATAACAGTCCTGTTACTCCCATACTTCCGTCTTCAGTCATTCGGGCAGGTCTCACACAAGATTTATTCACCCAGTTAAAGCAGCTTCAACATCAAGCTCCTGGAAATACTCCTGCTGGTCGTCTTTATGTCCCTGAGTTTTTGAGAGCAACTGTTTTGACTGAGTTTCATGATAGCAAAGTTGCCGGGCATCCGGGGATCTCTAAGACTTTGGAATTAGTCTCCCGCTCAGTATGGTGGCCTGGTCTTTCCAAAGACATTAAGGAGTTTGTTTTTTCTTGTCAAGTCTGTGCACAGCATAAAGTTCCCCGTTCCTTGCCTATCGGTCAACTTATGCCCTTAAATGTTCCTCTCAGGCCATGGTCTCATATTTCCATGGATTTTGTGGTAGACCTCCCTCTGTCAGCCGGATGCCGAGTCATATGGGTAGTAGTGGACCGTTTTAGCAAGATGGCCCATTTCATTGCTCTTCCCCGACTGCCATCTGCCCAGGGATTGGCAGTTTTGTTCCTCCGCCATGTTTTCAGACTCCATGGATTACCCACTGATATTGTTTCTGATCGGGGTCCACAATTCATTGCACAATTTTGGAAGTCTTTTTGTGCCTCATTAAAGATGAAATTGTCTTTAACGTCCGGCTACCATCCCCAATCCAACGGGCAGACTGAGCGAGTTAATCAATCATTAAAACAGTATTTGCGTTTGTACTCGGCCAAACTCCAAAATGATTGGTCCGAGTTTCTTCCTTTGGCGGAGTTTGCTTACAACAATGCCTGTCATTCCTCCACCAATGTGTCTCCATTTTTTACAGTTTTCGGTTTTCACCCCAGGGCTAATTCCTTTTTTCAACATTCCTCTGTCTCCTCGCTGACCTTGACCTCTCATCTCAGACTCATTTGGAGAAAAGTGCACCTTGCTCTCAGAAAAGCGGCATTTCAGGAAAAAAAATTTCTGACAGGCTCCGGCGGCCTTGCACTTTTAAAGTAGGAGATAGGGTATGGTTGTCGACTCGCAACATTAAACTTCGACAAACCTCAGCCAGATTGGGCCCCAAATTTATTGGACCATTTCATATTATAAAAAAAATCAATCCAGTTGCTTTCCGGTTACGTTTACCAAGAACTCTCCGGATCGGAAATACGTTCCATTGCTCCTTGTTGAAACCATACGTTTCTTCCAGTAGATTTCCTCGAAAGGTCTCTCAGGGGAAATCACCAGTAGATGTACAGGGTCAGCAGGAGTTCTTGGTGGAGAAGGTTCTCGATTCCAAGTTGTCCCGGGGTCGGCTTTATTTTCTGGTACATTGGAGAGGTTATGGTCCAGAAGAAAGGTCTTGGGTCCTGGATAAGGATCTCCATGCCCCGAGGCTCAAGAGGGCATTTTTTCGAGAATTTCCTCAGAAACCTGGCCTTAGGGGTTCCTTGACCCCTCCTCAAGGGGGGGGGGTACTGTTAGGCGCCGAGGGTCCGCTCGTCAGTGCGGCCCGGCGCCTAGCAACTAGGGACGCCGCATGCGGACAGCCGCCGGCTCCCTAGCAACGCTAGACGCCGGGCGCACGGAGCCGCACAGACCCTAGCAACGGGGACGCCACTGTCGGACCGCGTTCCCCGTTGCTGGGTCTAAGTTAATCACCTCACTGGTTCCTGGCCGTGCAGCATGCAGCTGCACGGCATGTTGTAATTAGCCCTGTCTGGCTCCTGATTGGAGGGCTCCCATTTAAAGGCACTCTCAGGACTTCTCACAGACGCCGGTAATAGCTTCCTGTTTGCTGTGTCAGTTGCAGAGAGTTTTCCAGTCCTGTTCTATCCGGTCGTTCCTGTCCTCAGTGATCCAGTACTCGGAAGTTGTCATCTTTTCCTGGAGTCCAGACCGAGCACCATTAACATCATGTGGTGTTCGTGAGTCGCGGCGTAGCCGTGTGTTGCGGCTTGACCGCTTACTATTTATTATTTGGTTATATTGTGTTTCGGAGCTTTTGCGGAGGATTCCGCTCCCACAAATCCACTCTGGTATCCAGCGGTGCTGGATAGGAGTAACGGATTAGTGGATTTTTGGTTGTCCTTTTCCCTGGCGGTTTGTCCGCACATACTTCTGGTTTAAGTTAGTTAGCTTGTAGCCCCTGGCCTGGTTGCTTAGTCAGAGGGCCCCTTGTTATCACCCTGTCTCGGATTTCCCTTTGTCTCCCATTAAGACCTGAGGGGGCATCGGAGTTGGGCAGACATAATCCGCCCTTCAAACGCGGCTGCCATGGGCTCAAGCAACCATAGTCTCGCAGGGGATTTCTGATTACACGGGCGAGACAACGGAGTTAGGGCGCCAGGGGTTACTAGGCTTTCCCGCTCCCGTAACCAGCATTTCCTTCCAGTACTCTGGCCTCTGTCATATGATCTCCTCTGGTCAGAAGTACTGGAATCATAACACTTAGTTGTAAAAACATCCCAGATTTCAGCAATACAATACTGTACTATGGCCTAGCTGTGAAGAAAAAACAATATTCAACAACAGAAAAGTGCTTGGTAATACAATGTATAATAATGTATCAATGCAAAACAGTCAATACAGTAATAAAAATGATACTTGCGTGTCCGGGGGTGTCAGGACCTCCTGCAGCAGCAACTACTCACAGATACTTGTGTTGGCTCCTTCTAGCTGTTCCCAAAGCCCTGTTTGGCACCTTGTTCACAGTGCCCTGCTCCCGCCTCAGTCAGACTCCCCACAGTGCCTTGCTCCCGGCACCAGCCTCAGTCAGACTCCCCTGTAGTGCCCTACTTCTCCCATCAACCAGTCCTCTCTCATGAATACAAGAAATCTGCTTTTTGCCTATCATTATTAATCAAGACATCCAACTAGCCTTTTAGTGGTCCAATATTCTTCTTTTTTAATCTTTTACAGTTTATATATTTAAAGAACTTTTTGGGGTTTATTTTGCTCTCCTTTGCGATTTGATTTTCGTTTTCTATCCATCGCGAAAAAAAAGATGGCGCCTGACTGAAAAGTCTGCCCAGTGTTCCAAGAACACAAACCCCTCTTTCCTACACTAGTCTCTAAACCACACATTAACCTCCCTAATCTCCCTCTGCCTCCCTGGACAAGCATGTGGCACATGTAATATTTCAGAGAATATTATCCTAGATGTCCTTGCCTTTAGTTTCTGGCCTAGGTCCCTTTAATCTTTCTTAAGGACATCCCACCTATGATTAACTTTTTTGTAGGTGCCAACGTGCACCAAGACTGCAGAGTCTTTCCCGGCCCCTCCCAGCAATCTTTTTACCCAGTCCACAATGTGACGTACCTGAGCACCTGGGAGACAACAGACTGTACAGCGATCACGGTCCCGGTAGCAGAAGATTGCCCTGTCTATCCATTTTATTAGTTAGTACTAGGTCCAGTATAGTCCTATGTCTAGTTGGTTCCTCGATTACCTGGGACAAGTAATGCTCTTTTAGCATGTTTAAGAACCTGTTTCCCCTAGCTGTATTTACTGTTTTGGTGTTCCAATGTATGTCTGGGTAATTAAATTCCCCTATGATAATGACTTCCCTCATTCCTGCAGCTTTTTTGATTTGCTGCAAGAGCTGTAATTCGTCAGACACACTAATATCTGGAGGTTTGTAGCATGTCCCTATTAAAAGCTTTTTTTGTAGCTTTACCCCCACTAGAAATCTTAACCCATAATGACTCCACATTATCTCCAGTCCCCTCATAAATGACCTTTTTATGTAAGGTTTTAAGAATGGCTTAACATAAAGACAAACACCCCCTCCTTTTATTAGTACTATCTCTTCTGAAGAGGGTGTACCCCTCCATGTTTGCTGCCCAGTCATGAGAATCATCCCACCATGTCTCTGTAATGCCTATGATATCATATTGGTCATTAAGTGCAATTGTTTCTAATTCCTCCATTTTACTTGTTAGGCTTCTTGCATTTGCAAGCATACACTTAAGTTTAGTACTTCCCTGAACTACAAGTTTAGTTGTAGACGTTTCCTTAGGAAGTTGAGTTTTAATTAATTTACCATCTCTGGCTATCTCCTTCCTCCCTCTCCACCCCCATTATACTTTATACATCCCTCTTTTCTACTCTCTCTAGTTGTCCCACTAATTCTTTCTTGTCCCTCCCCCAGGCACCTAGTTTAAAATCTCCTCCAACCTTCTAACCATCCTTCCCCCCAGCACTGCTGCCCCCTCCTCATTCAGGTGCAATCCATCGTAACAAAAAAGATGGCGCCTGACTGAGAAGTCCGCCCAGTGTTCCAAGAACACAAACCCCTCTTTCCTACAACAGTCTCTAAGCCACACATTAACCTCTCTAATCTTCCTCTGCCTTTTTGGACTAGTGCGTGGCACATGTAATATTTCAGAGAATATTACCCTAGATGTCCTTGCCTTTAGTTTCTGGCCTAGGTCCCTATAATCTTTCTTAAGGACATCCCACCTTCCATTAACTTTGTTGTTGGTGCCAACGTGCACCAAGACTGCAGGGTCTTTCCTGACCCTCCCAACAATCTTTCTACCTGGTCCACAATGTGACGTACCCGAGCACCTGGGAGACAACAGACTGTATGGCGATCACGGTCCCGGTAGCAGATTGCCCTCCCTGTCTTCCTGATGATAGAATCCCCTACCACCACATACTGACTAGGTAGCTTGCTTTCTCTTATCCCCTTTGTGCCGGTCGGACCGCTCCTCCGGTTTCTAGAGGGAATGGTATCCTCCAGCTCTGTCATTTCCTCACTCCCATCCCCAGAATCTTTGTCCAAGTGGGTGAATTTATTGGGGTTTGGCAGATCGGAGATGCCCTGTCTCCCCCTCTTCTTCTTCCTTCTAACCGTGACCCAGCTAGCTACCTGATAGTCCTAGCCCTCCTCTATCGGTGTCCCCCCTTGCAACTCCTCCACCGTTCTATCTAAGCTTTGATCGAGATTGTGAATATCCCTCAGTCGTGTAATGGTTTGCTCTAGATCAGTTACCTGGGCTTCCAGGGCAACCGTTTGCACGCACCTCGTGCAGATGTACTCACAATGGGAAGATTGCTCGAGGTGAGCATAGATCTTGCATGACATGCACTGAGTGAGAGTCTTAATCACAGCCCCACCCACTTGTATGACTAAATCGATACTACTTTCAGAAAAAGATTACAAACAGTACAAAAGAATACAACAATACAATTTATGCAATACGATACTGTACTATGGCCTAGCTGTGAAGAAAAACAATATTCAACAACAGAAAAGTACTTGGTAATACAATGTATAATAATGTATCAATGCAAAACAGTCAATACAGTAATAAAAATTATACTTGCGTGTCCGGGGGTGTCAGGACCTCCTGCAGTAGCAATTACTCACAGGTACCTGTGTTGGCTCCTTCTAGCTGTTCCCAGAGCCCTGTTTGGCACCTTGTTCACAGTGCCCTGTTCCCGCCTCAGTCAGACTCCCCGCAGTGCCCTGCTCCCGGCTCCAGCCAGACTTGTTCCTTGCTCCTGCAGCTCCCCACCGCTTTACGGATCTCCCCACGCTCCCCCTCTCCCTTCTCTGGACTTACACCGGCGCCCGGCTTGCTCCTCCACTCAGTGCGCTTCCTCGTGCACACGTGCGCACCCTCGTGCGCGTCACTTCCACTTCCTGCTTCCGTCACCAGCCACCTCCGTAGGCGTCCAGCCTCCTGTTCAGCTTCACAGCATACTTACTTCACTGATCTACTGCAGGTGGGAGAGGCGTGTTTTCGGAATTCGTAATTCTTTAAATCAATGTCAACTGCAGCAAGTATTAAATAAACTATAACTCCATGTAGCTCAGCTCGGCTGGCAACCGTAGCTACAACCGCAGGGAGGGCTGGAGGTGACATTAGAAATTTCAGTTATCCAGCTTACACGTGAATTGATTTTATTATCCCCTCCAAAATCAATTTCTAAGCACACTATGTGACAATACAATAATAAAATGGAATCACCTCTCTTATGCCCATGTTACAATGCTTGTATAACCCAAAGGGGCTACAAATACTTTCTCCTTTTAGTTAATTTTGTGATGTGATAGGTTGCTGAAGTTGGTATGATTAGGTGTTGGTCTTGGCAACCTGTCCCCGAGCAGCTAGTTAAAATGAATTCTGGCCGTTGGAACTTTACATCACAATATAAAAATACACTCTTTCCAAAATACCTCTCCCCACGCACTCAGTAAGATCTTTTTTTACTGGGGCAGAAATAAATTTTCCATTTAAACAAATAAATAATTATTATATCTAGTAATAATTCACAAGAAAGAAAAAAAAAACTTTGAATGAGCCCTCTGGATAAATAAATGTGAAGGTTGTCAAAGGAATATAGAATGTTCTATCACGAAAAATAATTGGAAAAGGAAAATGACCACCTGGAAATCTGGATCAGAGACATTTCCATTTAAACTACTTTTGTCTTATTTTAAGGAAGTCTAAGTAGGAGTCTATTCAAATGAGAAAATAGAAGAACAAAACCTAATAATGTAGTAAGCAAAATTAGGAAATGCAGGACAGTAGTTACTTGCATTATTAAGAGGTGTTCCTGGGCCCTTTTACGACATACCCTCTGCCGGATTTTATCTTCTGAAGCCATCAGCATCCTATTAACTATTAAAATAACTTGTTAAATCTCCTACTTGGCTTTTTCAAAGCCAATCCTGTTGCTTAAGAACAGTGACCTAAGACATGTAAATTACATTTATAATATTTTATAGGTATGATTTTTGTAACACATGACTTCATGCACTCTCACTCTCCTTAAAGAATACCACCTCATAATGGGAATTCCTTTGTTATTGCTGTGACTGCAATATTACTACTCCCATATGGTCTCTGTATACACTTATAGGGAGGTAGTTTTATGACCTTATACTATTAGTTATATTACATATTATAAATTATATATTTTTTTTATTACAAAGCATTATCTTAACTGTTTTCTGGGCTATTCTTATATCTGGCACAATCTTTATCTGGGGCATGTGGGGAGAGCTAATGGCCTGTGGGGTCTTTTGGGCATGTAAAGGGCATGTGAGGACATCTGATGTAAGATGGTCTAATGCATACTTGCCTACCTGACCCTCTCCATGAGGGAGAAAATGCTCTGTTTCTGGACTTTCCTGGTAATGTATGATTGCCATCACCTGTGGTGGGATAGTTAATTGATAAAAAAGGTGTTTCACCACAGGTGATGGTAATCATACATTACCAGGAAAGTCCAGGAACAGAGTATTTTCTCCCTCATGGAGAGGGTCGGGTAGGCAAGTATGGTCTAATGGGCACGTATAAGGATCTTTATTTCCCAGTTTAACATTTCTCTCCACTGCTATTGCAGATGTGACAGCAGTGTTAGCTACTGGGAAGAGTATGATTTCATAATTATTGTGAACTTGTTGGCATATGTAGAGGCATACAGGAGGCATGTGGGGAAGTCTGATGTTATGTAGAGAGATCCGATGGACATAGAAGGGCATGTTTGGAGGTCTGAAGAGCATACCAGGGGCATGTTGGGATGTCTGATATGCATACAGGAGGCATGTGGGGAAGTCTGATGTTATGTAGAGAGATCCGATGGACATAGAAGGGCATGTTGGGAGGTCTGAAGAGCATACCAGGGGCATGTTGGGATGTCTGATATGCATACAGGGGTCATGTTGGAATGTCTGATGGCATGTTATTAGGTATGTGGGACAAATGAAGAGGTCTGGGCATGGACCTTTGCATTATTTATATATCTTTGGACTTTAAGTCTTTTCCTGGTTGGCCTCTGCTGCTTTATACCAATGTGGCTACATTCTAGAACAATGGTTCTCAGCATCAATTCCTACTATATGCATACATAAAGATCACAGTTATGAAAGGAATACAGTTTATTATGGCTGGTTTTCAGTGATTTTGTCACGCACCCAGACATGGGGGTAAATTTACTAAGGTTTGAGTTTTTTAGAACTGATGATGTTGCCCATACCAACCATTCAGATTATATCTATTATATTCTAGAAGCAGCTAGATAAATGTTAAGTAGAATCTGATTGGTTGCTATGATCAACATCACCAGTTTAAAAAAAAACTCCCATCTTAGTAAATTTACCCCATGGTTTCTTTCTATAGTAACTGTTTAATAAGAAGCAGTGCGAGGAAAAACTAGGGGGCTACTTCAACACGTTTAATAGAAAAAAGACAATACAGTTTTGGGCCAAACGAACAAAGGTGTGAGTACAGAACAGTAAATAAGTACTTCAAGGACTTCCTTTCTTTCCCTACTCCTCTCGCTACTTTAGTCCTGTATGTTTCCTGGTGGCTGGCTCCTCTCCTGCTCCAGCCATCTTACTTTATGTGTCCCATCTTTTTCCTTATGAGTTTGAACTCCTCTCTTTCCTGCCAACAACATGCCCCATGTGGAGTTCTCAACAACTGACACACCTCGCACATTTCATTCAGATCTCCCTGAATGCCACTGAAACCTCCATAATCTATCACACCTTCCCACATGTAACAGACTTGCTGCAATGCCCCTAGACCTTCCCACACCTACTCACATGCCATTCAGACCACGCAACATGCCAAAGAAATCATCCCCATGAAACTGACATACTTCCCAAAATGTATAAAGGCAAGATTGGGACAAAATAAGTCCCAACCACTAAAGTATAAGCCCCACCATTTTGTGGTTTCCAAATCAGGACAGGTCACAAGTATTCATTCAATCTCTCACCATGCTACTCACATCTTCCTGCATACTCCCCTCTCACTTGCACTGCTACCACAAAATAGTGTTCCACAGATGACCCCGTCTCACCGTCTCTCTACTTGCCCCCCACTCACTAAAAGGCTAATACTCCCCTTTTTTAGATGGACCATGCAGAGTAAAGCTTGGTACACACCTACTGTATACAATCCATGGCCCGATTATCCGATAGCAGGTGATCGTGCTGATGATCACATGCTGTACCATTGTATGAGCATTAGTCGTATTAGTCGATAAACGGCTTATAAAGCTCCTGCAATGTCGAGATTTGGAGATCACATCTCACAGACTGTTTAATATTTGGCGGGCCGACCTCCCGATCCCATAGAAGCCCATACACACTGAGTTATTTCTAGCACTGTGTGTACAAGTATCTCAGGAGGCTGACAACAGGTCAAGCCGGAGACACACTGCTCTGCTGATTTGGAGCCTTAACCCGATCAGCAGTGATCATAAAGTGTGTGCCTACCTTTAGGAGGGAGAACACTTTGTGAATCATGTGACCTACCTGCAGTTTGCAGTGGAAGTCACATAACAGCAGAAAGCAGCTACTGTACAGACTATTGTCTGCTTTATTAGAAAGCCACCAGTATATAAGAGTGAATGTAGTTGAGGACTTATTGGTATATTTCAAGATAGAGTCCTAGGGCTGCTTACTCATTAGCCCAATTATTAGTCCGTCCCTAGTTCCAAAGTTGGGCTGGTCCCTGAAAATTAGTGATCATTGGAAACTGTGAGAGTGACCTGCATTGTCATGCACACAGAGGATGCGGATCAAGGACCTCATTCAGTAAGGATTGTAAATTTGCGTTTCGCAATCCGGCCGATTATCAAATGACTGTGCATGCCCAGTGTTTGCATTGCACATGCGTGAGCAAAAATAGCTACAGAAATTGCGTACAGATTGTGATCGCAATGCAGCCACTGTTTGACTGATAGGAAGCCGGGGCTTCTGGGCGGAAACCTGCCATTTTCTGGGTGTGTCAGAAAAAACGAAGGCGTGCCCAGGCATTTTTAAGGAGGGTCTCTGACATCAGCGATGATCACTTCCAGCCTCTTGTGTCGCACGAATTGTGGACGACCTTGCCTGGCGCAGATAGGGAAATTCTTCGATGTTCCGGAAAATGCGTATGGTTTTGCGATCAAACTGCATATTGCGATGCATTCATAATTTTTGCAATGGGTGTTTTTTCTCTATTTCTGAGCAGCAACTATTTGATCGCAGAAACTGCTTTTTCACAGAGATTGCAATCCTTGCTGAATAAGGTCCCAGGTTCAGATCACATTGCAGAACATGATACAAGATGCAAAGCATTGTCTTCTGAGATTAATTTTTCTTTTTTGGGAAGAAGGGGCAGGATGCTATTTAAGCAAAGTAACAATAAGAATAAAAGTAAAAATCCCCTGAACAGTTAGGCTGGGCATACACGCTACAATTATCTGTCCGATTGGCCTGATATAAGCGGATCGGCCAGATACTGTAATTGCAGCGTGTATGTGGTTGACTAACCTGAAAATATGGTTCGATCAGGCTTCCCGGATTGTCCAGCATGTCCCTCCAGTGTAATATTTTCAAGTGTCATGTCGGCCGCATCAGGCAGTATATGCCCTACCACAACCAACAGACTGGCGGACATTCCCCTGTTCCTTCACATGGGAAGGAACGAGGAAATGTCTCTTCCCCGTGGCAGAGCATCGATATCAGGTCACATACACTGTGAGAGATCTCGCTGTATGTCCTGGATATCGTCTGGGTCAGATAAAATGCAAATAAATCACAAATCAATTCATTAAATGTAAATATATAAATGAACAAGTGATCCTGTTTATCAACCTACAGAACTCCCTATTCAACTTTTGTTATTGTGATTTTCTGCTGAATCGTCTATTCTGTTACAGGCTGTTATAAGTTATTATCACTACTAACATGTTGAATACATGATTTTTAAAGTGATGAGATTATTTTGCTGTAGAGTCTCAGCCATTTCATGATGAATGATATGGGGATTGTCTAAAGTTCTGCTCTGATATTTATTTTGTAGTTTTTAGTGATTGCGTGGGAACTGTCTTTGTGGCCAAATACTTCCATAGCAAGCACTTCTTCTTAAACCATCAAATAAAACACTTTAAATTCACAAAATATGTTTAATGACATGACTAGAGGCACATTTAAAAAGCACCTCCTCCTCTAGGGATCAGGTCCTAGACTCTGCAATTGAATTATACATTATATATATGTTACACTATACTGCACAGGACAATGGTGTGTTTTCTACACCATTGCTGTTATTAATCTGGTAAAGTATCATGAATGCACTAGCAGTATTTACTGTGTGTATATTAGTGATGAGCGGGTTCGGTTCCTCGGAAACCGAACCCCCCCGAACTTCACCCATTTTACACGGGTCCGAGGCATACTCGGATTCTCCCGTATGGCTCGGTTAACCCGAGCGCGCCCGAACGTCATCATCCCGCTGTCGGATTCTCGCGAGATTCGGATTCTATACAAGCAGCCGCGCGTCGCCGCCATTTTCACTCGTGCATTGGAAATGTTAGGGAGAGGACGTGGCTGGCGTCCTCTCCGTTTTTATTCATTGTTGATGCAAATATTTGTGCTTGCTTTGTATTATTAATATAGGAGGAGTACAGTGCAGAGTTTTGCTGATCAGTGACCACCAGTTGTATCCGTTCTCTGCCTGAAAAAAAAACCTCCTTATCCGTTATCTGTGCTCAGTGTGCTGCATATATCTGTGCTCACACTGCTTAATTGTGGGGACTGGGGAGCAGCAGTATTATATAGGAGGAGTACAGTGCAGAGTTTTGCTGACAGTGACCACCAGTATATGTTGTCTGCCTGAAAAACACTCCATATCTGTGCTCAGTGTGCTGCATATATCTGTGCTCACACTGCTTAATTGTGGGGACTGGGGAGCAGCAGTATTATATAGGAGGAGTACAGTGCAGAGTTTTGCTGACAGTGACCACCAGTATACGTTGTCTGCCTGAAAAACACTCCATATCTGTGCTCAGTGTGCTGCATATATCTGTGCTCACACTGCTTAATTGTGGGGACTGGGGAGCAGCAGTATTATATAGGAGAAGTACAGTGCAGAGTTTTGCTGACAGTGACCACCAGTATACGTTGTCTGCCTGAAAAACACTCCATATCTGTGCTGCATTGTAGTATATAGTAGGAGTACAGTGCATAATTTTGCTGACCACCAGTATATAATATATAGGAGTACGGTACAGAAGGCCACTGCTGTACCTACCTCTGTGTCGTCAAGTATACTATTCATCCATACCTGTGGTGCATTTCAGTTTTGCACAGTTTGCTGACCACCATTATATAATATATAGCATTACGGTACAGTAGGCCACTGCTGTACCTACCTCTGTGTCGTCAAGTATACAATCCATCCATGCCTGTGGTGCATTTCAGTTTTGCACAGTTTGCTGACCACCAGTATATAATATATAGCATTACGGTACAGTAGGCCACTGCTGTACCTACCTCTGTGTCGTCAAGTATACTATCCATCCATACCTGTGGTGCATTTCAGTTTTGCACAGTTTGCTGACCACCAGTATATAATATATAGCATTACGGTACAGTAGGCCACTGCTGTACCTACCTCTGTATCGTCAAGTATACTATCCATCCATACCTGTGGTGCATTTCAGTTTTGCACAGTTTGCTGACCACCAGTATATAATATATAGCATTACGGTACAGTAGGCCACTGCTGTACCTACCTCTGTGTCGTCAAGTAAACTATCCATCCATACCTGTGGTGCATTTCAGTTGTGCGCAGTATATATAGTAGTAGGCCATAGAGATGAGCGGGTTCGGTTTCTCTGAATCCGAACCCGCCAGAACTTCATGTTTTTTTTCACGGGTCCGAGCGACTCGGATCTTCCCGCCTTGCTCGGTTAACCCGAGCGCGCCCGAACGTCATCATGACGCTGTCGGATTCTCGCGAGGCTCGGATTCTATCGCGAGACTCGGATTCTATATAAGGAGCCGCGCGTCGCCGCCATTTTCACACGTGCATTGAGATTGATAGGGAGAGGACGTGGCTGGCGTCCTCTCCATTTAGATTATAAGAGACTGAGAGAGATTTACTGGAGCTGACTAGGAGGAGTACTGTTACTGTAGAAGTGTAGAGACTGAGTGGAGAGAGTTTACTAGTGAGGACAGTGCAGTTTACTTTATAATCCGTTCTCTGCCTGAAAAAAGCGATACACAGCACACAGTGACTCAGTCACATACCATATCTGTGTGCACTGCTCAGGCTCAGGCCAGTGTGCTGCATCATCTATTATCTATATATAATATTATATATATCTGTCTGACTGCTCAGCTCACACAGCTTATAATTGTGGGGGAGACTGGGGAGCACTACTGCAGTGCCAGTTATAGGTTATAGCAGGAGCCAGGAGTACATAATATATTATATAGTGAGTGACCACCAGACACACAGTGCAGTTTATTTAATATATCCGTTCTCTGCCTGAAAAAAGCGATACACACAGTGACTCAGTCAGTCACATACCATATCTGTGTGCACTGCTCAGGCTCAGGCCAGTGTGCTGCATCATCTATATATATTATATATCTGTCTGACTGCTCAGCTCACACAGCTTATAATTGTGGGGGAGACTGGGGAGCACTACTGCAGTGCCAGTTATAGGTTATAGCAGGAGCCAGGAGTACATAATATTATATTAAAATTAAACAGTGCACACTTTTGCTGCAGGAGTGCCACTGCCAGTGTGACTAGTGACCAGTGACCTGACCACCAGTATATATAATATTAGTAGTATACTATCTCTTTATCAACAACCAGTCTATATTAGCAGCAGACACAGTACAGTGCAGTAGTTCACGGCTGTGGCTACCTCTGTGTCGGCACTCGGCAGCCCGTCCATAATTGTATATACCACCTAACCGTGGTTTTTTTTTCTTTCTTTATACATACATACTAGTTACGAGTATACTATCTCTTTATCAACCAGTCTATATTAGCAGCAGACACAGTACAGTGCGGTAGTTCACGGCTGTGGCTACCTCTGTGTCGGCACTCGGCAGCCCGTCCATAATTGTATATACCACCTAACCGTGGTTTTTTTTTCTTTCTTTATACATACATACTAGTTACGAGTATACTATCTCTTTATCAACCAGTCTATATATTAGCAGCAGACACAGTACAGTGCGGTAGTTCACGGCTGTGGCTACCTCTGTGTCGGCACTCGGCAGCCGTCCATAATTGTATATACCACCTAACCGTGGTTTTTTTTTCTTTCTTTATACATACATACTAGTTACGAGTATACTATCTCTTTATCAACCAGTCTATATTAGCAGCAGACACAGTACAGTGCGGTAGTTCACGGCTGTGGCTACCTCTGTGTCGGCACTCGGCAGCCCGTCCATAATTGTATATACCACCTAACCGTGGTTTTTTTTTCTTTCTTTATACATACATACTAGTTACGAGTATACTATCTCTTTATCAACCAGTCTATATATTAGCAGCAGACACAGTACAGTGCGGTAGTTCACGGCTGTGGCTACCTCTGTGTCGGCACTCGGCAGCCCGTCCATAATTGTATATACCACCTAACCGTGGTTTTTTTTTCTTTCTTTATACATACATACTAGTTACGAGTATACTATCTCTTTATCAACCAGTCTATATATTAGCAGCAGACACAGTACAGTGCGGTAGTTCACGGCTGTGGCTACCTCTGTGTCGGCACTCGGCAGCCCGTCCATAATTGTATATACCACCTAACCGTGGTTTTTTTTTCTTTCTTTATACATACATACTAGTTACGAGTATACTATCTCTTTATCAACCAGTCTATATATTAGCAGCAGACACAGTACAGTGCGGTAGTTCACGGCTGTGGCTACCTCTGTGTCGGCACTCGGCAGCCCGTCCATAATTGTATATACCACCTAACCGTGGTTTTTTTTTCTTTCTTTATACATACATACTAGTTACGAGTATACTATCTCTTTATCAACCAGTCTATATATTAGCAGCAGACACAGTACAGTGCGGTAGTTCACGGATGTGGCTACCTCTGTGTCGGCACTCGGCAGCCCGTCCATAATAGTATATACCACCTAACCGTGGTTTTTTTTTCTTTCTTTATACATACATACTAGTTACGAGTATACTATCTCTTTATCAACCAGTCTATATATTAGCAGCAGACACAGTACAGTGCGGTAGTTCACGGCTGTGGCTACCTCTGTGTCGGCACTCGGCAGCCCGTCCATAATTGTATATACCACCTAACCGTGGTTTTTTTTTCTTTCTTTATACATACATACTAGTTACGAGTATACTATCTCTTTATCAACCAGTCTATATATTAGCAGCAGACACAGTACAGTGCGGTAGTTCACGGCTGTGGCTACCTCTGTGTCGGCACTCGGCAGCCCGTCCATAATTGTATATACCACCTAACCGTGGTTTTTTTTTCTTTCTTTATACATACATACTAGTTACGAGTATACTATCTCTTTATCAACCAGTCTATATTAGCAGCAGACACAGTACAGTGCGGTAGTTCACGGCTGTGGCTACCTCTGTGTCGGCACTCGGCAGCCCGTCCATAATTGTATATACCACCTAACCGTGGTTTTTTTTTCTTTCTTTATACATACATACTAGTTACGAGTATACTATCTCTTTATCAACCAGTCTATATTAGCAGCAGACACAGTACAGTGCGGTAGTTCACGGCTGTGGCTACCTCTGTGTCGGCACTCGGCAGCCCGTCCATAATTGTATATACCACCTAACCGTGGTTTTTTTTTCTTTCTTTATACATACATACTAGTTACGAGTATACTATCTCTTTATCAACCAGTCTATATATTAGCAGCAGACACAGTACAGTGCGGTAGTTCACGGCTGTGGCTACCTCTGTGTCGGCACTCGGCAGCCCGTCCATAATAGTATATACCACCTAACCGTGGTGTTTTTTTTTCTTTCTTTATACATACATACTAGTTACGAGTATACTATCTCTTTATCAACCAGTCTATATATTAGCAGCAGACACAGTACAGTGCGGTAGTTCACGGCTGTGGCTACCTCTGTGTCGGCACTCGGCAGCCCGTCCATAATTGTATATACCACCTAACCGTGGTTTTTTTTTCTTTCTTTATACATACATACTAGTTACGAGTATACTATCTCTTTATCAACCAGTCTATATTAGCAGCAGACACAGTACAGTGCGGTAGTTCACGGCTGTGGCTACCTCTGTGTCGGCACTCGGCAGCCCGTCCATAATTGTATATACCACCTAACCGTGGTTTTTTTTTCTTTCTTTATACATACATACTAGTTACGAGTATACTATCTCTTTATCAACCAGTCTATATTAGCAGCAGACACAGTACAGTGCGGTAGTTCACGGCTGTGGCTACCTCTGTGTCGGCACTCGGCAGCCCGTCCATAATTGTATATACCACCTAACCGTGGTTTTTTTTTCTTTCTTTATACATACATACTAGTTACGAGTATACTATCTCTTTATCAACCAGTCTATATTAGCAGAAGACACAGTACAGTGCGGTAGTTCACGGCTGTGGCTACCTCTGTGTCGGCACTCGGCAGCCCGTCCATAATTGTATATACCACCTAACCGTGGTTTTTTTTTCTTTCTTTATACATACATACTAGTTACGAGTATACTATCTCTTTATCAACCAGTCTATATATTAGCAGCAGACACAGTACAGTGCGGTAGTTCACGGCTGTGGCTACCTCTGTGTCGGCACTCGGCAGCCCGTCCATAATTGTATATACCACCTAACCGTGGTTTTTTTTTCTTTCTTTATACATACATACTAGTTACGAGTATACTATCTCTTTATCAACCAGTCTATATATTAGCAGCAGACACAGTACAGTGCGGTAGTTCACGGCTGTGGCTACCTCTGTGTCGGCACTCGGCAGCCCGTCCATAATTGTATATACCACCTAACCGTGGTTTTTTTTTCTTTCTTTATACATACATACTAGTTACGAGTATACTATCTCTTTATCAACCAGTCTATATATTAGCAGCAGACACAGTACAGTGCGGTAGTTCACGGCTGTGGCTACTTCTGTGTCGGCACTCGGCAGCCCGTCCATAATTGTATATACCACCTAACCGTGGATTTTTTTTCTTTCTTTATACATACATACTAGTTACGAGTATACTATCTCTTTATCAACCAGTCTATATATTAGCAGCAGACACAGTACAGTGCGGTAGTTCACGGCTGTGGCTACCTCTGTGTCGGCACTCGGCAGCCCGTCCATAATAGTATATACCACCTAACCGTGGTTTTTTTTTCTTTCTTTATACATACATACTAGTTACGAGTATACTATCTCTTTATCAACCAGTCTATATATTAGCAGCAGACACAGTACAGTGCGGTAGTTCACGGCTGTGGCTACCTCTGTGTCGGCACTCGGCAGCCCGTCCATAATTGTATATACCACCTAACCGTGGTTTTTTTTTCTTTCTTTATACATACATACTAGTTACGAGTATACTATCTCTTTATCAACCAGTCTATATTAGCAGCAGACACAGTACAGTGCGGTAGTTCACGGCTGTGGCTACCTCTGTGTCGGCACTCGGCAGCCCGTCCATAATTGTATATACCACCTAACCGTGGTTTTTTTTTCTTTCTTTATACATACATACTAGTTACGAGTATACTATCTCTTTATCAACCAGTCTATATATTAGCAGCAGACACAGTACAGTGCGGTAGTTCACGGCTGTGGCTACCTCTGTGTCGGCACTCGGCAGCCCGTCCATAATTGTATATACCACCTAACCGTGGTTTTTTTTTCTTTCTTTATACATACATACTAGTTACGAGTATACTATCTCTTTATCAACCAGTCTATATATTAGCAGCAGACACAGTACAGTGCGGTAGTTCACGGCTGTGGCTACCTCTGTGTCGGCACTCGGCAGCCCGTCCATAATTGTATATACCACCTAACCGTGGTTTTTTTTTCTTTCTTTATACATACATACTAGTTACGAGTATACTATCTCTTTATCAACCAGTCTATATATTAGCAGCAGACACAGTACAGTGCGGTAGTTCACGGCTGTGGCTACCTCTGTGTCGGCACTCGGCAGCCCGTCCATAATTGTATATACCACCTAACCGTGGTTTTTTTTTCTTTCTTTATACATACATACTAGTTACGAGTATACTATCTCTTTATCAACCAGTCTATATTAGCAGCAGACACAGTACAGTGCGGTAGTTCACGGCTGTGGCTACCTCTGTGTCGGCACTCGGCAGCCCGTCCATAATTGTATATACCACCTAACCGTGGTTTTTTTTTTTTTCTTTATACATACATACTAGTTACGAGTATACTATCTCTTTATCAACCAGTCTATATTAGCAGCAGACACAGTACAGTGCGGTAGTTCACGGCTGTGGCTACCTCTGTGTCGGCACTCGGCAGCCCGTCCATAATTGTATATACCACCTAACCGTGGTTTTTTTTTCTTTCTTTATACATACATACTAGTTACGAGTATACTATCTCTTTATCAACCAGTCTATATATTAGCAGCAGACACAGTACAGTGCGGTAGTTCACGGCTGTGGCTACCTCTGTGTCGGCACTCGGCAGCCCGTCCATAATAGTATATACCACCTAACCGTGGTGTTTTTTTTTCTTTCTTTATACATACATACTAGTTACGAGTATACTATCTCTTTATCAACCAGTCTATATATTAGCAGCAGACACAGTACAGTGCGGTAGTTCACGGCTGTGGCTACCTCTGTGTCGGCACTCGGCAGCCCGTCCATAATTGTATATACCACCTAACCGTGGTTTTTTTTTCTTTCTTTATACATACATACTAGTTACGAGTATACTATCTCTTTATCAACCAGTCTATATTAGCAGCAGACACAGTACAGTGCGGTAGTTCACGGCTGTGGCTACCTCTGTGTCGGCACTCGGCAGCCCGTCCATAATTGTATATACCACCTAACCGTGGTTTTTTTTTCTTTCTTTATACATACATACTAGTTACGAGTATACTATCTCTTTATCAACCAGTCTATATTAGCAGCAGACACAGTACAGTGCGGTAGTTCACGGCTGTGGCTACCTCTGTGTCGGCACTCGGCAGCCCGTCCATAATTGTATATACCACCTAACCGTGGTTTTTTTTTCTTTCTTTATACATACATACTAGTTACGAGTATACTATCTCTTTATCAACCAGTCTATATTAGCAGAAGACACAGTACAGTGCGGTAGTTCACGGCTGTGGCTACCTCTGTGTCGGCACTCGGCAGCCCGTCCATAATTGTATATACCACCTAACCGTGGTTTTTTTTTCTTTCTTTATACATACATACTAGTTACGAGTATACTATCTCTTTATCAACCAGTCTATATATTAGCAGCAGACACAGTACAGTGCGGTAGTTCACGGCTGTGGCTACCTCTGTGTCGGCACTCGGCAGCCCGTCCATAATTGTATATACCACCTAACCGTGGTTTTTTTTTCTTTCTTTATACATACATACTAGTTACGAGTATACTATCTCTTTATCAACCAGTCTATATATTAGCAGCAGACACAGTACAGTGCGGTAGTTCACGGCTGTGGCTACCTCTGTGTCGGCACTCGGCAGCCCGTCCATAATTGTATATACCACCTAACCGTGGTTTTTTTTTCTTTCTTTATACATACATACTAGTTACGAGTATACTATCTCTTTATCAACCAGTCTATATATTAGCAGCAGACACAGTACAGTGCGGTAGTTCACGGCTGTGGCTACTTCTGTGTCGGCACTCGGCAGCCCGTCCATAATTGTATATACCACCTAACCGTGGATTTTTTTTCTTTCTTTATACATACATACTAGTTACGAGTATACTATCTCTTTATCAACCAGTCTATATATTAGCAGCAGACACAGTACAGTGCGGTAGTTCACGGCTGTGGCTACCTCTGTGTCGGCACTCGGCAGCCCGTCCATAATAGTATATACCACCTAACCGTGGTTTTTTTTTCTTTCTTTATACATACATACTAGTTACGAGTATACTATCTCTTTATCAACCAGTCTATATATTAGCAGCAGACACAGTACAGTGCGGTAGTTCACGGCTGTGGCTACCTCTGTGTCGGCACTCGGCAGCCCGTCCATAATTGTATATACCACCTAACCGTGGTTTTTTTTTCTTTCTTTATACATACATACTAGTTACGAGTATACTATCTCTTTATCAACCAGTCTATATTAGCAGCAGACACAGTACAGTGCGGTAGTTCACGGCTGTGGCTACCTCTGTGTCGGCACTCGGCAGCCCGTCCATAATTGTATATACCACCTAACCGTGGTTTTTTTTTCTTTCTTTATACATACATACTAGTTACGAGTATACTATCTCTTTATCAACCAGTCTATATTAGCAGCAGACACAGTACAGTGCGGTAGTTCACGGCTGTGGCTACCTCTGTGTCGGCACTCGGCAGCCCGTCCATAATTGTATATACCACCTAACCGTGGTTTTTTTTTCTTTCTTTATACATACATACTAGTTACGAGTATACTATCTCTTTATCAACCAGTCTATATTAGCAGCAGACACAGTACAGTGCGGTAGTTCACGGCTGTGGCTACCTCTGTGTCGGCACTCGGCAGCCCGTCCATAATTGTATATACCACCTAACCGTGGTTTTTTTTTCTTTCTTTATACATACATACTAGTTACGAGTATACTATCTCTTTATCAACCAGTCTATATATTAGCAGCAGACACAGTACAGTGCGGTAGTTCACGGCTGTGGCTACCTCTGTGTCGGCACTCGGCAGCCCGTCCATAATTGTATATACCACCTAACCGTGGTTTTTTTTTCTTTCTTTATACATACATACTAGTTACGAGTATACTATCTCTTTATCAACCAGTCTATATATTAGCAGCAGACACAGTACAGTGCGGTAGTTCACGGCTGTGGCTACCTCTGTGTCGGCACTCGGCAGCCCGTCCATAATTGTATATACCACCTAACCGTGGTTTTTTTTTCTTTCTTTATACATACATACTAGTTACGAGTATACTATCTCTTTATCAACCAGTCTATATATTAGCAGCAGACACAGTACAGTGCGGTAGTTCACGGCTGTGGCTACCTCTGTGTCGGCACTCGGCAGCCCGTCCATAATTGTATATACCACCTAACCGTGGTTTTTTTTTCTTTCTTTATACATACATACTAGTTACGAGTATACTATCTCTTTATCAACCAGTCTATATATTAGCAGCAGACACAGTACAGTGCGGTAGTTCACGGCTGTGGCTACCTCTGTGTCGGCACTCGGCAGCCCGTCCATAATTGTATATACCACCTAACCGTGGTTTTTTTTTCTTTCTTTATACATACATACTAGTTACGAGTATACTATCTCTTTATCAACCAGTCTATATATTAGCAGCAGACACAGTACAGTGCGGTAGTTCACGGCTGTGGCTACCTCTGTGTCGGCACTCGGCAGCCCGTCCATAATTGTATACTAGTATCCAATCCATCCATCTCCATTGTTTACCTGAGGTGCCTTTTAGTTGTGCCTATTAAAATATGGAGAACAAAAATGTTGAGGTTCCAAAATTAGGGAAAGATCAAGATCCACTTCCACCTCGTGCTGAAGCTGCTGCCACTAGTCATGGCCGAGACGATGAAATGCCAGCAACGTCGTCTGCCAAGGCCGATGCCCAATGTCATAGTACAGAGCATGTCAAATCCAAAACACCAAATATCAGTAAAAAAAGGACTCCAAAACCTAAAATAAAATTGTCGGAGGAGAAGCGTAAACTTGCCAATATGCCATTTACCACACGGAGTGGCAAGGAACGGCTGAGGCCCTGGCCTATGTTCATGGCTAGTGGTTCAGCTTCACATGAGGATGGAAGCACTCAGCCTCTCGCTAGAAAAATGAAAAGACTCAAGCTGGCAAAAGCAGCACAGCAAAGAACTGTGCATTCTTCGAAATCCCAAATCCACAAGGAGAGTCCAATTGTGTCGGTTGCGATGCCTGACCTTCCCAACACTGGACGTGAAGAGCATGCGCCTTCCACCATTTGCACGCCCCCTGCAAGTGCTGGAAGGAGCACCCGCAGTCCAGTTCCTGATAGTCAGATTGAAGATGTCAGTGTTGAAGTACACCAGGATGAGGAGGATATGGGTGTTGCTGGCGCTGGGGAGGAAATTGACCAGGAGGATTCTGATGGTGAGGTGGTTTGTTTAAGTCAGGCACCCGGGGAGACACCTGTTGTCCGTGGGAGGAATATGGCCGTTGACATGCCAGGTGAAAATACCAAAAAAATCAGCTCTTCGGTGTGGAGGTATTTCACCAGAAATGCGGACAACAGGTGTCAAGCCGTGTGTTCCCTTTGTCAAGCTGTAATAAGTAGGGGTAAGGACGTTAACCACCTCGGAACATCCTCCCTTATACGTCACCTGCAGCGCATTCATAATAAGTCAGTGACAAGTTCAAAAACTTTGGGTGACAGCGGAAGCAGTCCACTGACCAGTAAATCCCTTCCTCTTGTAACCAAGCTCACGCAAACCACCCCACCAACTCCCTCAGTGTCAATTTCCTCCTTCCCCAGGAATGCCAATAGTCCTGCAGGCCATGTCACTGGCAATTCTGACGAGTCCTCTCCTGCCTGGGATTCCTCCGATGCATCCTTGCGTGTAACGCCTACTGCTGCTGGCGCTGCTGTTGTTGCCGCTGGGAGTCGATGGTCATCCCAGAGGGGAAGTCGTAAGCCCACTTGTACTACTTCCAGTAAGCAATTGACTGTTCAACAGTCCTTTGCGAGGAAGATGAAATATCACAGCAGTCATCCTACTGCAAAGCGGATAACTGAGTCCTTGACAACTATGTTGGTGTTAGACGTGCGTCCGGTATCCGCCGTTAGTTCACAGGGAACTAGACAATTTATTGAGGCAGTGTGCCCCCGTTACCAAATACCATCTAGGTTCCACTTCTCTAGGCAGGCGATACCGAGAATGTACACGGACGTCAGAAAAAGACTCACCAGTGTCCTAAAAAATGCAGTTGTACCCAATGTCCACTTAACCACGGACATGTGGACAAGTGGAGCAGGGCAGGGTCAGGACTATATGACTGTGACAGCCCACTGGGTAGATGTATGGACTCCCGCCGCAAGAACAGCAGCGGCGGCACCAGTAGCAGCATCTCGCAAACGCCAACTCTTTCCTAGGCAGGCTACGCTTTGTATCACCGCTTTCCAGAATACGCACACAGCTGAAAACCTCTTACGGCAACTGAGGAAGATCATCGCGGAATGGCTTACCCCAATTGGACTCTCCTGTGGATTTGTGGCATCGGACAACGCCAGCAATATTGTGTGTGCATTAAATATGGGCAAATTCCAGCACGTCCCATGTTTTGCACATACCTTGAATTTGGTGGTGCAGAATTTTTTTAAAAACGACAGGGGCGTGCAAGAGATGCTGTCGGTGGCCAGAAAAATTGCGGGACACTTTCGGCGTACAGGCACCACGTACAGAAGACTGGAGCACCACCAAAAACTACTGAACCTGCCCTGCCATCATCTGAAGCAAGAAGTGGTAACGAGGTGGAATTCAACCCTCTATATGCTTCAGAGGTTGGAGGAGCAGCAAAAGGCCATTCAAGCCTATACAATTGAGCACGATATAGGAGGTGGAATGCACCTGTCTCAAGTGCAGTGGAGAATGATTTCAACGTTGTGCAAGGTTCTGATGCCCTTTGAACTTGCCACACGTGAAGTCAGTTCAGACACTGCCAGCCTGAGTCAGGTCATTCCCCTCATCAGGCTTTTGCAGAAGAAGCTGGAGGCATTGAAGAAGGAGCTAAAAGGGAGCGATTCCGCTAGGCATGTGGGACTTGTGGATGCAGCCCTTAATTCGCTTAACAAGGATTCACGGGTGGTCAATCTGTTGAAATCAGAGCACTACATTTTGGCCACCGTGCTCGATCCTAGATTTAAAGCCTACCTTGGATCTCTCTTTCCGGCAGACACAGGTCTGCTGGGGTTGAAAGACCTGCTGGTGACAAAATTGTCAAGTCAAGCGGAACGCGACCTGTCAACATCTCCTCCTTCACATTCTCCCGCAACTGGGGGTGCGAGGAAAAGGCTCAGAATTCCGAGCCCACCCGCTGGCGGTGATGCAGGGCAGTCTGGAGCGACTGCTGATGCTGACATCTGGTCCGGACTGAAGGACCTGACAACGATTACGGACATGTCGTCTACTGTCACTGCATATGATTCTCTCAACATTGATAGAATGGTGGAGGATTATATGAGTGACCGCATCCAAGTAGGCACGTCACACAGTCCGTACTTATACTGGCAGGAAAAAGAGGCAATTTGGAGGCCCTTGCACAAACTGGCTTTATTCTACCTAAGTTGCCCTCCCACAAGTGTGTACTCCGAAAGAGTGTTTAGTGCCGCCGCTCACCTTGTCAGCAATCGGCGTATGAGGTTACATCCAGAAAATGTGGAGAAGATGATGTTCATTAAAATGAATTATAATCAATTCCTCCGCGGAGACATTGACCAGCAGCAATTGCCTCCACAAAGTACACAGGGAGCTGAGATGGTGGATTCCAGTGGGGACGAATTGATAATCTGTGAGGAGGGGGATGTACACGGTGATATATCGGAGGGTGAAGATGAGGTGGACATCTTGCCTCTGTAGAGCCAGTTTGTGCAAGGAGAGATTAATTGCTTCTTTTTTGGGGGGGGGTCCAAACCAACCCGTCATATCAGTCACAGTCGTGTGGCAGACCCTGTCACTGAAATGATGGGTTGGTTAAAGTGTGCATGTCCTGTTTTGTTTATACAACATAAGGGTGGGTGGGAGGGCCCAAGGACAATTCCATCTTGCACCTCTTTTTTCTTTTCTTTTTCTTTGCATCATGTGCTGATTGGGGAGGGTTTTTTGGAAGGGACATCCTGCGTGACACTGCAGTGCCACTCCTAGATGGGCCCGGTGTTTGTGTCGGCCACTAGGGTCGCTAATCTTACTCACACAGCTACCTCATTGCGCCTCTTTTTTTCTTTGCGTCATGTGCTGTTTGGGGAGGGTTTTTTGGAAGGGACATCCTGCGTGACACTGCAGTGCCACTCCTAGATGGGCCCGGTGTTTGTGTCGGCCACTAGGGTCGCTAATCTTACTCACACAGCTACCTCATTGCGCCTCTTTTTTTCTTTGCGTCATGTGCTGTTTGGGGAGGGTTTTTTGGAAGGGCCATCCTGCGTGACACTGCAGTGCCACTCCTAGATGGGCCCGGTGTTTGTGTCGGCCACTAGGGTCGCTAATCTTACTCACACAGCTACCTCATTGCGCCTCTTTTTTTCTTTGCGTCATGTGCTGTTTGGGGAGGGTTTTTTGGAAGGGACATCCTGCGTGACACTGCAGTGCCACTCCTAGATGGGCCCGGTGTTTGTGTCGGCCACTAGGGTCGCTTATCTTACTCACACAGCGACCTCGGTGCAAATTTTAGGACTAAAAATAATATTGTGAGGTGTGAGGTATTCAGAATAGACTGAAAATGAGTGTAAATTATGGTTTTTGAGGTTAATAATACTTTGGGATCAAAATGACCCCCAAATTCTATGATTTAAGCTGTTTTTTAGTGTATTTTGAAAAAAACACCCGAATCCAAAACACACCCGAATCCGACAAAAAAAATTCGGTGAGGTTTTGCCAAAACGCGTTCGAACCCAAAACACGGCCGCGGAACCGAACCCAAAACCAAAACACAAAACCCGAAAAATTTCAGGCGCTCATCTCTAGTAGGCCATTGCTATTGATACTGGCATATAATTCCACACATTAAAAAATGGAGAACAAAAATGTGGAGGGTAAAATAGGGAAAGATCAAGATACACTTCCACCTCGTGCTGAAGCTGCTGCCACTAGTCATGGCCGAGACGATGAAATGCAATCAACGTCGTCTGCCAAGGCCGATGCCCAATATCATAGTAGAGAGCATGTAAAATCCAAAAAAACAAAAGCTCAGTAAAATGACCCAAAAATCTAAATTGAAAGCGTCTGAGGAGAAGCGTAAACTTGCCAATATGCCATTTACGACACGGAGTGGCAAGGAACGGCTGAGGCCCTGGCCTATGTTCATGGCTAGTGGTTCAGCTTCACATGAGGATGGAAGCACTCATCCTCTCGCTAGAAAAATGAAAAGACTTAAGCTGGCAAAAGCACAGCAAAGAACTGTGCGTTCTTCTAAATCACAAATCCCCAAGGACAGTCCAATTGTGTTGGTTGCGATGCCTGACCTTCCCAACACTGGACGGGAAGAGCTTGCGCCTTCCACCATTTGCACGCCCCCTGCTAGTGCTGGAAGGAGCACCCGCAGTCCAGTTCCTGATAGTCAAATTGAAGATGTCACTGTTGAAGTACACCAGGATGAGGATATGGGTGTTGCTGGTGCTGGGGAGGAAATTGACAAGGAGGATTCTGATGGTGAGGTGGTTTGTTTAAGTCAGGCACCCGGCGAGACACCTGTTGTCCGTGGGACGAATATAGCCATTGACATGCCTGGTCAAAATACAAAAAAAATCAGCTCTTCGGTGTGGAATTATTTCAACACAAATGCGGACAACAGGTGTCAAGCCGTGTGTTGCCTTTGTCAAGCTGTAGGGGTAAGGACGTTAACCACCTAGGAACATCCTCCCTTATACGTCACCTGGACCGCATTCATCAGAAGTCAGTGACAAGTTCAAAAACTTTGGGTGACAGCGTAAGCAGTCCACTGACAACTAAATCCCTTCCTCTTGTAACCAAGCTCCTGCGAACCACACCACCAACTCCCTCAGTGTCAATTTCCTCCTTACACAGGAAAGCCAATAGTCCTGCAGGCCATGTCACTGGCAAGTCAGACGAGTCCTCTCCTGCCTGGGATTCCTCCGATGCATCCTTGAGTTTAACGCCTACTGCTGCTGGCGCTGCTGTTGTTGCTGCTGGGAGTCGATCGTCATCCCAGAGGGGAAGTCGGAAGACCACTTGGACTACTTCCAGTAAGCAATTGACTGTACAACAGTCCTTTGCGAGGAAGATGAAATATCACAGCAGTCATCCTGCTGCAAAGCGGATAACTGAGGCCTTGGCAGCCTGGGCGGTGAGAAACGTGGTTCCGGTATCCACCGTTAATACAGAGGCAACTAGAGACTTGATTGAGGTACTGTATCCCCGGTACCAAATACCATCTAGGTTCCATTTCTCTAGGCAGGCGATACCGAAAATGTACACAGACCTCAGAAAAAGACTCACCAGTGTCCTAAAAAATGCAGTTGTACCCAATGTTCACTTAACCACGGACATGTGGACAAGTGGAGCAGGGCAGACTCAGGACTATATGACTGTGACAGCCCACTGGGTAGATGTATTGCCTCCCGCAGCAAGAACAGCAGCGGCCACACCAGTAGCAGCATCTCGCAAACGCCAACTCGTTCCTAGGCAGGCTACGCTTTGTATCACCGCTTTCCATAAGAGGCACACAGCTGACAACCTCTTACGGAAACTGAGGAACATCATCGCAGAATGACTTACCCCAATTGGACTCTCCTGGGGATTTGTGACATCGGACAACGCCACCAATATTGTGCATGCATTACATCTGGGCAAATTCCAGAACGTCCCATGTTTTGCACATACATTGAATTTGGTGGTGCAGAATTCTTTAAAAAAACGACAGGGGCGTGCAAGAGATGCTGTCGGTGGCGCGAAGAATTGCAGGCCACTTTCGGCATTCAGCCACCGCGTGCCGAAGACTGGAGCACCACCAAACATTCCTGAACCTGCCCTGCCATCATCTGAAGCAAGAGGTGGTAACGAGGTGGAATTCAACCCTCTATATGCTTCAGAGGATGGAGGAGCAGCAAAAGGCCAAGGCCATTAAAGCCTATACATCTGCCCACGATATAGGCAAAGGAGGGGGAATGCACCTGAATCAAGCGCAGTGGAGAATGATTTCAATGTTGTGCAAGGTTCTGCAACCCTTTGAACTTGCCACACGTGAAGTCAGTTCAGACACTGCCAGCCTGAGTCAGGTCATTCCCCTCATCAGGCTTTTGCAGAAGAAGCTGGAGACATTGAAGGAGGAGCTAAAACAGAACGATTCCGCTAGGCATGTGGGACTTGTGGATGGAGCCCTTAATTCGCTTAACCAGGATTCACGGGTGGTCAATCTGTTGAAATCAGAGCACTACATTTTGGCCACCGTGCTCGATCCTAGATTTAAAACCTACGTTGTATCTCTCTTTCCGGCAGACACAAGTCTGCAGAGGTTCAAAGACCTGCTGGTGAGAAAATTGTCAAGTCAAGCGGAACGTGACCCGTCAACATCTCCTCCTTCACATTCTCCCGCAACTGGGGGTGCGAGGAAAAGGCTAAGAATTCCGAGCCCACCCGCTGGCGGTGATGCAGGGCAGTCTGGAGCGAGTGCTGACATCTGGTCCGGACTGAAGGACCTGCCAACGATTACTGACATGTCGTCTACTGTCACTGCATATGATTCTCTCACCATTGAAAGAATGGTGGAGGATTATATGAGTGACCGCATCCAAGTAGGCACGTCAGACAGTCCGTACGTATACTGGCAGGATAAAGAGGCAATTTGGAGGCCCTTGCACAAACTGGCTTTATTCTACCTAAGTTGCCCTCCCTCCAGTGTGTACTCCGAAAGAGTGTTTAGTGCAGCCGCTCACCTTGTCAGCAAGATGATGTTCATCAAAATGAATTATAATCAATTCCTCCGTGGAGACATTCACCAGCAGCAATTGCCTCCAGAAAGTACACAGGGACCTGAGATGGTGGATTCCAGTGGGGACGAATTAATAATCTGTGAGGAGGGGGATGTACACAGTGAAAGGGGTGAGGAATCGGAGGATGATGATGAGGTGGACATCTTGCCTCTGTAGAGCCAGTTTGTGCAAGGAGAGATTGATTGCTTCTTTTTTTGGTGGGGGCCCAAACCAACCAGTCATTTCAGTCACAGTCGTGTGGCAGACCCTGTCGCTGAAATGATGGGTTCGTTAAAGTGTGCATGTCCTGTTTATGCAACATAAGGGTGGGTGGGAGGGCCCAAGGACAATTCCAGCTTGCACCTCTTTTTTCTTTCATTTTTCTTTGCATCATGTGCTGTTTGGGGACAATTTTTTTGAAGTGCCATCCTGCCTGACATTGCAGTGGCACTCCTAGATGGGCCAGGTGTTTGTGTCGGCCACTTGTGTCGCTTAGCTTAGTCACACAGCGACCTTGGTGCGCCTCTTTTTTTCTTTGCATCATGTGCTGTTTGGGGACTATTTTTTTGAAGTGCCATCCTGTCTGACACTGCAGTGCCACTCCTAGATGGGCCAGGTGTTTGTGTCGGCCACTTGGGTGTGGGATTTGTACTATTGCGGACGTACGGTTTGTGTACACGTGTCTCGGACAAAGGACAGGACTGCGTACGCAACGTAAAGACATACACACGGTCGCGTGTTTACGCAACGTGCATAAAGGTACGACCGCTAAGTACAAATTACACAGTAGCATCGTTTAGTTTAGGGGCGGGACAGTATCCACGCTACATTAGCACAAAGTGCTCGGTTTCCAAGATTTAGTTTAATTAAAACCTTTTTTACTGTATTGCCTCTGGTAGTAAAGCTGTTTATCTGAATGAAAGATAATTTTCTGTACAGAAAAACCAAAGTGTATTTGAATGAGTGAATGTGAGTGAGCAAACGTAACAGAGAACGTAGTGGACCCAGGGAATTTGGGATCCCGTCGAGTGGTACATCAAGTGAGTGGAGACTTGGTGGCGTGAGGCAGCTGACTCACGTTAATATAGATTTAAATACAAAGGAGCAAGGTAGCCAATTGTGTTAGAGTACCGCGGCCCAGGGGGTTAGCGAAGGTTTACCCATATAGTTTTTTTTTATACGCTCCGGCTGAGGTTTCGCAGCCTGAAAATCGATTGCAGTGGTCGTACGGCGGATAAGTAACAAGTACCTATACGCTGTGCGTTTGGACCGCGCGTTCGTGGGTGCAATATTTAGCGCAACGTGATACCCTTTTTACGAGCTTTGCATAAAATCGCAGTATCATTAGCGCTGTATATAGCATACGCAAGCTTGATTTGTGTATAATAAAGGTTTAGGGAGTTTTCGCTGGTCTCTCTCAGGAAATCTCCAACGGCTTATATTTACTGGAAAGGGTAAGTTATTCCCAGAAACTTTCAGTAAATAGAGGTTACATAGGGCCCTAAGATGGGTACATTGCCTTCGCTATCGACAGTGTATGGTAGTACTGGCCAACGTAGGTGGTGAGCGGGTGAAGAGCGCTCGGAGAACTTTCACCGTTGCCTTATATTGAGTATTTTGGTTTTTTTTGTGGGATTAGCCGAAAGGACAATACCTGCAAAATATGGGGGCCAGTTGCTCAAGTAAGGGACGTTCAACCAGGGTTCAGGTTGACATACCGCGGCCCAGGGGGTCAGCGAGGTTCATAATGTGTGACTAGTATGGACCACACACAGAAGTTTTGTGCAATGAATGGGAACGTATGACTGCGGGAGATAGGGAACCATTCCCTAAGGTAGGTAGTTTTGAACCAGAGGTATTGCAGAATTTAAGGATTAGGATATGTCTGATAAAATCCCAAAACAAAGGGTCAGACACACAAATTGTTTAAATTTATGGCAGCAAGAGGGCGATATGCAAAGAGAATTAGCTCACGCAGCAGGTTCCAAACCTAGCAGGAAAATTATGGCAACCGCACCACCACCACCGTATATTGGTGGTCATTCCGAGTTGTTCGCTCTGTAAATTTTTTCGCATCGCAGCGATTTTCCGCTTAGTGCGCATGCGCAATGTCCGCACTGCGACTGCGCCAAGTAAATTTGCTATGCAGTTAGGAATTTTACTCACGGATTTTTCTTCGTTCTGGTGATCGTAATGTGATTGACAGGAAGTGGGTGTTTCTGGGCGGAAACAGGCCGTTTTATGGGTGTGTGGGAAAAAACGCTACCGTTTCTGGGAAAAACGCGGGAGTGGCTGGAGAAACGGAGGAGTGTCTGGGCGAACGCTGGGTGTGTTTGTGACGTCAAACCAGGAACGACAAGCACTGAACTGATCGCAGATGCCGAGTAAGTCTCGAGCTACTCAGAAACTGCACAGAGATGTATTTTCGCAATAATGCGAATCTTTCGTCCGCAATTTTAAGAAGCTAAGATTCACTCCCAGTAGGCGGCGGCTTAGCGTGTGCAATGCTGCTAAAAGCAGCTTGCGAGCGAACAACTCGGAATGACCCCCATTGTGGGGGAGAAAATGGCTACAGACAATGGCATATTGGTATCCGATAAGAGTATAGTTGATAAATGTACTAACCCTAACCCTTGCCAGTTGTATCCCATTTTAAACTTTCCTCAGGACTGCGAGCAAGAAGATGAGCCCAGCACGATATCGGCACTCTCTCTAGCATCCACCATACAGAATACTCAGGTGGGCACGGCCCAACCAGCAAGAGCAGTAGTAAGGCCCCCTAGCGGAGGGATAAGTGAGGTCGTGTCCACAGGTAAGTACGGTACCATACATTATGCAGAGACAATAGCACCTCAGATTGTGGAGTCAACTCAAAATGACGTAATTGAATTAAATCCTGTCAGGGTGATCGCAGTCCCCAATGGGAGGACTGACGCTCAGGGAGTCACTCCCATCAGGAACATTGCTATGCATTGTCCCTGGTCCCGGACAGAATTGAGGGGAATTATGTCAGAATTTCCCGATCCCAGAAAGGATCTATTCGCATGCCAGAGGTTCATTAAAGAGTTAGGTAACGCCACCGAACCCACAAACAAAGATTGGCGAACAGTGCTACGAGTATGTTTACCTTCCAATATTGACCCCGCGAAATTCATTACTGATTGTAAATTAGACGCAGAAGTACCTCTCACTGATGAGTACACTCAGGAGAATGTACGACAAATCAATCTGCAATTAGGAGTATATTTCCCAACTGTTGTCAAATGGAATAAAATATTTTCCATAAGACAAAAAGAAGGTGAAATGGCATCTCAATATTTCCATCGAGCACTGCAGGAGATGGCTAGATACACTGGGATCGAGGACATTAAGGACAATGTACATCACAGGGAGGTAGCTGTGTCAGTATTAATGGACGGGTTAAAAGAAACATTAAGAACAAGGGTACAAACCTCTCTACCTAAGTGGAGAGGTATCTCAGTGGCTGCATTAAGAGAGTCCGCTATCGAGCACGACCGGAACGTCATTAAGCACAGGGAGTCTCAGGGGGACAAGCTGATGACAGTAAGTATAAATGCTCTTACAACAAAACCGCATCAGCCAAAACCCCAGACCCCTGATGGTAAGTCACGTGGAGTAGTATGCTATAACTGTCAGAAGGAAGGACATTTTGCACGGAATTGTAGGTATAAAAACACACATAAGGTATACCGACCCCTTAGACCAGGATATGAACCACACTATAATACACATAATTGGGATCAGGGATCGCATAGGAGAAGTTATGAGCCACATGCAGGGGAAACAAGGAGGTACCCACCTCGGAGGGACTGGCAGACCTCCGAAAATTCTCAGTTACCCCCCTCACATATTGTAGCTGCCAGTGCGCTGCAGGAGGGTCACAATATACAATAGGGGTTGGACCACACCTGTAGTCTGCAGCCAGTGAAGTTGATTGCTAGCCTTGGTAGTGAACCTGAGGTCACAGTTGATGTAGCTGGTAGATCATTACCTTTTCTTGTAGATACAGGGGCGGCCAGGTCAGTGTTAAATTCGACGGTAGGTATGAAAACCACGGGTAAAACAATTTCAGCAATGGGAGTAACAGGAATAGTGCAACACTACTCTTTGAGTAGACCTGCGGAAATTACAATAGGGCCTTTGCAGACCAAGCATTCCTTTTTGCTGGCTGCATCGGCTCCGACTAATCTACTTGGGAGAGATTTATTGTGTAAAATGAGGTGTGTCATATATTGTACTCCTGAGGGTGTCTTCTTGGATATACCCGAGAATCACGTTCAGGAAGTGCAGGATATGTTAGATACCCCACAAAAGGCTAATGTCACACTCTGCTGTTATAGACAGGTGTCCATCAAAGGTAGAGGAAATGATCTCACGAATACCGGGATCCCTCTGGACCAAAGATGGACAAGACACTGGATTGATGGCAAATGTAGCTCCAGTAGTAGTGCAAATAAAAGATGGTAGGATAGCTCCAAAAATCCCTCAGTATCCTCTGAAGCCAGAGGTGGAATTAGGAGTGTACCAAGTCATAGAGCGCTTGCTACAACAGGGCATCCTAGTCAGGACGTCCAGCACTGCCAATAGTCCCATCTTCCCTGTGAAAAAGAGTGGGGGGAGGGGTTACAGGCTAGTGCAGGATCTAAGAGGATAAACAAGATAGTTGAGAGCCAATTCCCCGTAGTGCCAAATCCAGCTGTCATCCTCATGCAAATTCCCCCTACTGCAAAATTTTTCACTGTCATTGACCTCTGTTCTGCCTTCTTTTCTGTCCCTCTGCACCCTGACAGCCAATACCTGTTTGCATTCACATACAGAGGAGTACAGTACACCTGGACTCGCCTACCCCAAGTTTTCATTGACAGCCCAAGTATTTTCTCCCAGGCTTTGCATGACTGTTTACAATCCTTTCAACCTGAGAGCGGATCAGTATTAATACAGTATATAGATGACTTACTGCTGTGTTCTGATTCACTCGAATCGTCCTTGAAAGACACGAAACAGCTTCTGTTTCACCTTTCTAATACGGGACACAAGGTTTCAAAGGATAAGTTGCAGCTGTGCCAGACTAGGGTAAAATATTTGGGACATTGCTTGACTCAAGGACTTAGACACCTCACCACTGATAGAATACAGGCGATTCGCGACATGACTCTGCCACAAACCCAGCAACAGATCCGCACCTTTCTTGGAATGTGTGGGTACTGCCGAAACTGGATCCCAGGGTTCTCCATACTGGCTTTACCTTTGCAAGAAATGGTCTCTTCGAACAAACCAGATCAGATCTCGCACACAGATGAGTCCGAACTGGCATTTGAGAGACTCAAACAGTGCCTATCACAGGCACCTGCATTAGGCATGCCAGATTATGGGAAACCCTATGAATTGTACGGTACGGAAAGTGCTGGGTGTGCGGCAGGTGTCCTAACCCAGAGACATGGTGATGCCAGCAGGCCGGTAGCTTACTACAGTGCACAGTTGGACACCGTAGCGCGGTCTCTCCCCACATGCTTGCGAAGTGTTGCAGCGATAGCTTTGCTAGTAAGTAAAAGCGAATACATAGGGGTATATTTACTAAGGTCCCGATTTTGACCGAGATGCCGTTTTTTCTTCAAAGTGTCATTTCGGTAATTTACTAAGCAAAAATCTCGGCAGTGATGAGGGCATTCGTAATATTTTGGAAGTCCTAGGAAAAAATCACGAATCAATACACCATCGGTCAAATACGCCTGCAATTTGGTAGAAATCGGTAATTTACTAAAAAGTGCAAATCACAAACACTGCCGACAATAGCCAAACACTGCCGTGCAGAAATACAATTCGTGAAAAAGTGCTAAAAAAAAACAGACCTGCTTTTTTATCCCGTGTTTGGATAGGCATGCAGGGATCCATGAGATCCGTGCATGTTTATCAGTGGGAAGGGGATGGGAAAGTGTTTATTTTTTGAAAAAAAATTGCGTGGGGTCCCCCCTCCTAAGCAAAACCAGCCTCGGGCTCTTTGAGCCGGTCCTGGTTGCAAAAATATGGGGAAAAAAATGATAGAGGTTCCCCCATATTTAAACAACCAGCACCGGGCTCTGCGCCTGGTCCTGGTTCCAAAAATACGGGGGACGAAAAGCGTAGGGGTCCCCCGTATTTCTGAAACCAGCACCGGGCTCCACTAGCCAGATACATAATGCCACAGCCGGGGGACACTTTTATATAGCTCCCGGCGGCCCTGGCAAAACATAACCAACTAGTCACCCCTGGCCGGGGTACCCTGGAGGAGTGGGGACCCCTTCAATCAAGGGGTCCCCCCCCCCTCCAGCCACCCAAGGACCAGGGGTGAAGCCCGAGGCTGTCCCCCCCATCCAAGGGCTGCGGATGGGAGGCTGATAGCCGTTGTGTAAAAAAATGAATATTGTTTTTAGTAGCAGTACTACAAGTCCCAGCAAGCCTCCCCCGCAAGCTGGTACTTGGAGAACCACAAGTACCAGCATGCGGAGGAAAACCGGGCCCGCTGGTACCTGTAGTACTACTACTAAAAAAATACCCCAATAAAAACACAAGACACACACCTTGAAAGTATAACTTTACTACATACATACACACCTCCATATACACATATTTACTAGAGATGTGCACTTGAAATTTTTCGGGTTTTGTGTTTTGGTTTTGGGTTCGGTTCCGCGGCCGTGTTTTGGGTTCGACCGCGTTTTGGCAAAACCTCACCGAATTTTTTTTGTCGGATTCGGGTGTGTTTTGGATTCGGGTGTTTTTTTCAAAAAACACTAAAAAACAGCTTAAATCATAGAATTTGGGGGTCATTTTGATCCCAAAGTATTATTAACCTCAAAAACCATAATTTCCACTCATTTTCAGTCTATTCTGAATACCTCACACATCACAATATTATTTTTAGTCCTAAAATTTACACCGAGGTCGCTGGATGACTAAGCTAAGCGACCCTAGTGGCCGACACAAACACCTGGCCCATCTAGGAGTGTCACTGCAGTGTCACGCAGGATTGCCCTTCCAAAAAACACTCCCCAAACAGCACATGACGCAAAGAAAAAAAGAGGCGCAATGAGGTAGCTGTGTGAGTAAGCTAAGCGACCCTAGTGGCCGACACAAACACCTGGCCCATCTAGGAGTGGCACTGCAGTGTCACGCAGGATGGCCCTTCCAAAAAACACTCCCCAAACAGCACATGACGCAAAGAAAAAAAGAGGCGCAATGAGGTAGCTGTGTGAGTAAGCTAAGCGACCCTAGTGGCCGACACAAACACCTGGCCCATCTAGGAGTGGCACTGCAGTGTCACGCAGGATGGCCCTTCCAAAAAACACTCCCCAAACAGCACATGACGCAAAGAAAAAAAGAGGCGCAATGAGGTAGCTGTGTGAGTAAGATAAGCGACCCTAGTGGCCGACACAAACACCTGGCCCATCTAGGAGTGGCACTGCAGTGTCACGCAGGATGGCCCTTCCAAAAAACACTCCCCAAACAGCACATGACGCAAAGAAAAAAAGAGGCGCAATGAGGTAGCTGTGTGAGTAAGATAAGCGACCCTAGTGGCCGACACAAACACCTGGCCCATCTAGGAGTGGCACTTTAGTGTCACGCAGGATGGCCCTTCCAAAAAACACTCCCCAAACAGCACATGACGCAAAGAAAAAAAGAGGTGCAATGAGGTAGCTCTGTGAGTAAGATAAGCGACCCTAGTGGCCGACACAAACACCTGGCCCATCTAGGAGTGTCACTGCAGTGTCACGCAGGATGGCCCTTCCAAAAAACACTCCCCAAACAGCACATGACGCAAAGAAGAAAAAAAGAGGCGCAATGAGGTAGCTGTGTGAGTAAGATAAGCGACCCTAGTGGCCGACACAAACACCTGGCCCATCTAGGAGTGGCACTGCAGTGTCACGCAGGATGGCCCTTCCAAAAAACACTCCCCAAACAGCACATGACGCAAAGAAAAAAAGAGGCGCAATGAGGTAGCTGTGTGAGTAAGATAAGCGACCCTAGTGGCCGACACAAACACCTGGCCATCTAGGAGTGGCACTGCAGTGTCACGCAGGATGGCCCTTCCAAAAAACACTCCCCAAACAGCACATGACGCAAAGAAAAAAAGAGGCGCAATGAGGTAGCTGTGTGAGTAAGCTAAGCGACCCTAGTGGCTGACACAAACACCTGGCCCATCTAGGAGTGGCACTGCAGTGTCACGCAGGATGGCCCTTCCAAAAAACACTCCCCAAACAGCACATGACGCAAAGAAGAAAAAAAGAGGCGCAATGAGGTAGCTGTGTGAGTAAGCTAAGCGACCCTAGTGGCCGACACAAACACCTGGCCCATCTAGGAGTGGCACTGCAGTGTCACGCAGGATGGCCCTTCCAAAAAACACTCCCCAAACAGCACATGACGCAAAGAAGAAAAAAAGAGGCGCAATGAGGTAGCTGTGTGAGTAAGCTAAGCGACCCTAGTGGCCGACACAAACACCTGGCCCATCTAGGAGTGGCACTGCAGTGTCACGCAGGATGGCCCTTCCAAAAAACACTCCCCAAACAGCACATGACGCAAAGAAAAAAAGAGGCGCAATGAGGTAGCTGTGTGAGTAAGCTAAGCGACCCTAGTGGCCGACACAAACACCTGGCCCATCTAGGAGTGGCACTGCAGTGTCACGCAGGATGGCCCTTCCAAAAAACACTCCCCAAACAGCACATGACGCAAAGAAGAAAAAAAGAGGCGCAATGAGGTAGCTGTGTGAGTAAGCTAAGCGACCCTAGTGGCCGACACAAACACCTGGCCCATCTAGGAGTGGCACTGCAGTGTCACGCAGGATGGCCCTTCCAAAAAACACTCCCCAAACAGCAAATGACGCAAAGAAGAAAAAAAGAGGCGCAATGAGGTAGCTGTGTGAGTAAGCTAAGCGACCCTAGTGGCCGACACAAACACCTGGCCCATCTAGGAGTGGCACTGCAGTGTCACGCAGGATGGCCCTTCCAAAAAACACTCCCCAAACAGCACATGACGCAAAGAAAAAAAGAGGCGCAATGAGGTAGCTGTGTGAGTAAGCTAAGCGACCCTAGTGGCCGACACAAACACCTGGCCCATCTAGGAGTGGCACTGCAGTGTCACGCAGGATGGCCCTTCCAAAAAACACTCCCCAAACAGCACATGACGCAAAGAAAAAAAGAGGCGCAATGAGGTAGCTGTGTGAGTAAGGTAAGCGACCCTAGTGGCCGACACAAACACCTGGCCCATCTAGGAGTGGCACTGCAGTGTCACGCAGGATGGCCCTTCCAAAAAACACTCCCCAAACAGCACATGACGCAAAGAAAAAAAGAGGCGCAATGAGGTAGCTGTGTGAGTAAGATAAGCGACCCTAGTGGCCGACACAAACACCTGGCCCATCTAGGAGTGGCACTGCAGTGTCACGCAGGATGGCCCTTCCAAAAAACACTCCCCAAACAGCACATGACGCAAAGAAAAAAAGAGGCGCAATGAGGTAGCTGTGTGAGTAAGCTAAGCGACCCTAGTGGCCGACACAAACACCTGGCCCATCTAGGAGTGGCACTGCAGTGTCACGCAGGATGGCCCTTCCAAAAAACACTCCCCAAACAGCACATGACGCAAAGAAAAAAAAAGAGGCGCAATGAGGTAGCTGTGTGAGTAAGCTAAGCGACCCTAGTGGCCGACACAAACACCTGGCCCATCTAGGAGTGGCACTGCAGTGTCACGCAGGATGGCCCTTCCAAAAAACACTCCCCAAACAGCACATGACGCAAAGAAAAAAAAAGAGGCGCAATGAGGTAGCTGTGTGAGTAAGCTAAGCGACCCTAGTGGCCGACACAAACACCTGGCCCATCTAGGAGTGGCACTGCAGTGTCACGCAGGATGGCCCTTCCAAAAAACACTCCCCAAACAGCACATGACGCAAAGAAGAAAAAAAGAGGCACAATGAGGTAGCTGTGTGAGTAAGCTAAGCGACCCTAGTGGCCGACACAGACACCTGGCCCATCTAGGAGTGTCACTGCAGTGTCACGCAGGATGGCCCTTCCAAAAAACACTCCCCAAACAGCACATGACGCAAAGAAGAAAAAAAGAGGCGCAATGAGGTAGCTGTGTGAGTAAGCTTAGCGACCCTAGTGGCCGACACAAACACCTGGCCCATCTAGGAGTGGCACTGCAGTGTCACGCAGGATGGCCCTTCCAAAAAACACTCCCCAAACAGCACATGACGCAAAGAAAAAAAGAGGCGCAATGAGGTAGCTGTGTGAGTAAGCTAAGCGACCCTAGTGGCCGACACAAACACCTGGCCCATCTAGGAGTGGCACTGCAGTGTCACGCAGGATGGCCCTTCCAAAAAACACTCCCCAAACAGCACATGACGCAAATAAAAATAAAAGAAAAAAGAGGTGCAAGATGGAATTGTCCTTGAGCCCTCCCACCCACCCTTATGTTGTATAAACAGGACATGCACACTTTAACCAACCCATCATTTCAGTGACAGGGTCTGCCACACGACTGTGACTGAAATGACGGGTTGGTTTGGACCCCCACCGAAAAAGAAGCAATTAATCTCTCCTTGCACAAACTGGCTCTACAGAGGCAAGATGTCCACCTCATCATCATCCTCCGATATATCACCGTGTACATCCCGCTCCTCACAGATTATCAATTCGTCCCCACTGGAATCCACCATCTCAGCTCCCTGTGTACTTTGTGGAGGCAATTGCTGCTGGTCAATGTCTCCACGGAGGAATTGATTATAATTCATTTTAATGAACATCATCTTCTCCACATTTTCTGGAAGTAACCTCGTACGCCGATTGCTGACAAGGTGAGCGGCGGCACTAAACACTCTTTCGGAGTACACACTTGTGGGAGGGCAACTTAGGTAGAATAAAGCCAGTTTGTGCAAGGGCCTCCAAATTGCCTCTTTTTCCTGCCAGTATAAGTACGGACTGTCTGACGTGCCTACTTGGATGCGGTCACTCATATAATCCTCCACCATTCTTTCAATGGTGAGAGAATCATATGCAGTGACAGTAGGCGACATGTCCGTAATCGTTGTCAGGTCCTTCAGTCCGGACCAGATGTCAGCATCAGCAGTCGCTCCAGACTGCCCTGCATCACCGCCAGCGGGTGGGCTCGGAATTCTGAGCCTTTTCCTCGCACCCCCAGTTGCGGGAGAATGTGAAGGAGGAGATGTTGACAGGTCGCGTTCCGCTTGACTTGACAATTTTGTCACCAGCAGGTCTTTGAACCCCAGCAGACTTGTGTCTGCCGGAAAGAGAGATCCAAGGTAGGTTTTAAATCTAGGATCGAGCACGGTGGCCAAAATGTAGTGCTCTGATTTCAACAGATTGACCACCCGTGAATCCTTGTTAAGCGAATTAAGGGCTCCATCCACAAGTCCCACATGCCTAGCGGAATCGCTCCCTTTTAGCTCCTCCTTCAATGCCTCCAGCTTCTTCTGCAAAAGCCTGATGAGGGGAATGACCTGACTCAGGCTGGCAGTGTCTGAACTGACTTCACGTGTGGCAAGTTCAAAAGGTTGCAGAACCTTGCACAACGTTGAAATCATTCTCCACTGCGCTTGAGACAGGTACATTCCACCCCCTATATCGTGCTCAATTGTATAGGCTTGAATGGCCTTTTGCTGCTCCTCCAACCTCTGAAGCATATATAGGGTTGAATTCCACCTCGTTACCACTTCTTGCTTCAGATGATGGCAGGGCAGGTTCAGGCGTTTTTGGTGGTGCTCCAGTCTTCTGTACGTGGTGCCTGTACGCCGAAAGTGTCCCGCAATTCTTCGCACCACCGACAGCATCTCTTGCACGCCCCTGTCGTTTTTTAAAAAATTCTGCACCACCAAATTCAAGGTATGTGCAAAACATGGGACGTGCTGGAATTTGCCCATATTTAATGCACACACAATATTGCTGGCGTTGTCCGATGCCACAAATCCACAGGAGAGTCCAATTGGGGTAAGCCATTCCGCGATGATCTTCCTCAGTTGCCGTAAGAGGTTTTCAGCTGTGTGCGTATTCTGGAAACCGGTGATACAAAGCGTAGCCTGCCTAGGAAAGAGTTGGCGTTTGCGAGATGCTGCTACTGGTGCCGCTGCTGCTGTTCTTGCGGCGGGAGTCCATACATCTACCCAGTGGGCTGTCACAGTCATATAGTCCTGACCCTGCCCTGCTCCACTTGTCCACATGTCCTTGGTTAAGTGGACATTGGGTACAACTGCATTTTTTAGGACACTGGTGAGTCTTTTTCTGACGTCCGTGTACATTCTCGGTATCGCCTGCCTAGAGAAGTGGAACCTAGATGGTATTTGGTAACGGGGGCACACTACCTCAAGAAATTGTCTAGTTCCCTGTGAACTAACGGCGGATACCGGACGCACGTCTAACACCAACATAGTTGTCAAGGCCTCAGTTATCCGCTTTGCAACAGGATGACTGCTGTGATATTTCATCTTCCTCGCAAAGGACTGTTGGACAGTTAATTGCTTGGTGGAAGTAGTAAAAGTGGGCTTACGACTTCCCCTCTGGGATGACCATCGACTCCCAGCAGCAACAACAGCAGCGCCAGCAGCAGTAGGCGTTACACGCAAGGATGCATCGGAGGAATCCCAGGCAGGAGAGGACTCGTCAGAATTGCCAGTGACATGGCCTGCAGGACTATTGGCATTCCTGGGGAAGGAGGAAATTGACACTGAGGGAGTTGGTGGGGTGGTTTGCGTGCGCTTGGTTACAAGAGGAAGGGATTTACTGGTCAGTGGACTGCTTCCGCTGTCGCCCAAAGTTTTTGAACTTGTCACTGACTTATTATGAATGCGCTGCAGGTGACGTATAAGGGAGGATGTTCCGAGGTGGTTAACGTCCTTACCCCTACTTATTACAGCTTGACGAAGGCAACACATGGCTTGACAAATGTTGTCCGCATTTCTGTTGAAATACTTCCACACCGAAGAGCTGATTTTTTTGGTATTTTCACCAGGCATGTCAACGGCCCTATTCCTCCCACGGACAACAGGTGTCTCCCCGGGTGCCTGACTTAAACAAACCACCTCACCATCAGAATCCTCCTTGTCAATTTCCTCCCCAGCGCCAGCAACACCCATATCCTCCTCATCCTGGTGTACTTCAACACTGACATCTTCAATCTGACTATCAGGAACTGGACTGCGGGTGCTCCTTCCAGCACTTGCAGGGGGCGTGCAAATGGTGGAAGGCGCATGCTCTTCACGTCCAGTGTTGGGAAGGTCAGGCATCGCAACCGACACAATTGGACTCTCCTTGTGGATTTGGGATTTCGAAGAACGCACAGTTCTTTGCGGTGCTTTTGCCAGCTTGAGTCTTTTCATTTTTCTAGCGAGAGGCTGAGTGCTTCCATCCTCATGTGAAGCTGAACCACTAGCCATGAACATAGGCCAGGGCCTCAGCCGTTCCTTGCCACTCCGTGTGGTAAATGGCATATTGGCAAGTTTACGCTTCTCCTCCGACAATTTTATTTTAGATTTTGGAGTCCTTTTTTTACTGATATTTGGTGTTTTGGATTTTACATGCTCTGTACTATGACATTGGGCATCGGCCTTGGCAGACGACATTGCTGGCATTTCATCGTCTCGGCCATGACTAGTGGCAGCAGCTTCAGCACGAGGTGGAAGTGGATCTTGATCTTTCCCTAATTTTGGAACCTCAACATTTTTGTTCTCCATATTTTAATAGGCACAACTAAAAGGCACCTCAGGTAAACAATGGAGATGGATGGATACTAGTATACTTATGGATGGACGAGCGACTGCCGACACAGAGGTAGCTACAGCCGTGGACTACCGTACTGTGTCTGCTGCTAATATAGACTGGATGATAATGAGATGAAATTAATATATATATATATATAATATCACTAGTACTGCAGCCGGACAGGTATATATATTTATTATGTAATGACTGATGACGGACCTGCTGGACACTGTCAGCTCAGCAGCACCGCAGACTGCTACAGTAAGCTACTATAGTAGTATGTATCAAGAAGAAAGAAAAAAAAAACCACGGGTAGGTGGTATACAATTATGGATGGACCAGCGACTGCCGACACAGAGGTAGCTACAGCCGTGGACTACCGTACTGTGTCTGCTGCTAATATAGACTGGATGATAATGAGATGAAATTAATATATATATATATATATAATATCACTAGTACTGCAGCCGGACAGGTATATATATTTATTATGTAATGACTGATGACGGACCTGCTGGACACTGTCAGCTCAGCAGCACCGCAGACTGCTACAGTAAGCTACTATAGTAGTATGTATCAAGAAGAAAGAAAAAAAAAACACGGGTAGGTGGTATACAATTATGGATGGACCAGCGACTGCCGACACAGAGGTAGCTACAGCCGTGGACTACCGTACTGTGTCTGCTGCTAATATAGACTGGATGATAATGAGATGAAATTAATATATATATATATATAATATCACTAGTACTGCAGCCGGACAGGTATATATATTTATTATGTAATGACTAATGACGGACCTGCTGGACACTGTCAGCTCAGCAGCACCGCAGACTGCTACAGTAAGCTACTATAGTAGTATGTATCAAGAAGAAAGAAAGAAAAAAAACACGGGTAGGTGGTATACAATTATGGATGGACCAGCGACTGCCGACACAGAGGTAGCTACAGCCGTGGACTACCGTACTGTGTCTGCTGCTAATATAGACTGGATGATAATGAGATGAAATTAATATATATATATATAATATCACTAGTACTGCAGCCGGACAGGTATATATATTTATTATGTAATGACTGATGACGGACCTGCTGGACACTGTCAGCTCAGCAGCACCGCAGACTGCTACAGTAAGCTACTATAGTAGTATGTATCAAGAAGAAGAAAAAAAAAAAACACGGGTAGGTGGTATACAATTATGGATGGACCAGCGACTGCCGACACAGAGGTAGCTACAGCCGTGGACTACCGTACTGTGTCTGCTGCTAATATAGACTGGATGATAATGAGATGAAATTAATATATATATATATATAATATCACTAGTACTGCAGCCGGACAGGTATATATATTTATTATGTAATGACTGATGACGGACCTGCTGGACACTGTCAGCTCAGCAGCACCGCAGACTGCTACAGTAAGCTACTATAGTAGTATGTATCAAGAAGAAAGAAAAAAAAAACCACTGGTAGGTGGTATACAATTATGGATGGACCAGCGACTGCCGACACAGAGGTAGCTACAGCCGTGGACTACCGTACTGTGTCTGCTGCTAATATAGACTGGATGATAATGAGATGAAATTAATATATATATATATATATATAATATCACTAGTACTGCAGCCGGACAGGTATATATATTTATTATGTAATGACTGATGACGGACCTGCTGGACACTGTCAGCTCAGCAGCACCGCAGACTGCTACAGTAAGCTACTATAGTAGTATGTATCAAGAAGAAAGAAAAGAAAAAACACGGGTAGGTGGTATACAATTATGGATGGACCAGCGACTGCCGACACAGAGGTAGCTACAGCCGTGGACTACCGTACTGTGTCTGCTGCTAATATAGACTGGATGATAATGAGATAAAATTAATATATATATATATATATATATATACTATCACTAGTACTGCAGCCGGACAGGTATATATATTTATTATGTAATGACTGATGACGGACCTGCTGAACACTGTCAGCTCAGCAGCACCGCAGACTGCTACAGTATGCTACTATAGTAGTATGTATCAAGAAGAAAGAAAAAAAAAAAACACGGGTAGGTTGTATACAATTATGGATGGACCAGCGACTGCCGACACAGAGGTAGCTACAGCCGTGGACTACCGTACTGTGTCTGCTGCTAATATAGACTGGATGATAATGAGATGAAATTAATATATATATATAATATCACTAGTACTGCAGCCGGACAGGTATATATATTTATTATGTAATGACTGATGACGGACCTGCTGGACACTGTCAGCTCAGCAGCACCGCAGACTGCTACAGTAAGCTACTATAGTAGTATGTATCAAGAAGAAAGAAAAAAAAAAAAACACGGGTAGGTGGTATACAATTATGGATGGACCAGCGACTGCCGACACAGAGGTAGCTACAGCCGTGGACTACCGTACTGTGTCTGCTGCTAATATAGACTGGATGATAATGAGATGAAATTAATATATATATATATATATAATATCACTAGTACTGCAGCCGGACAGGTATATATATTTATTATGTAATGACTGATGACGGACCTGCTGGACACTGTCAGCTCAGCAGCACCGCAGACTGCTACAGTAAGCTACTATAGTAGTATGTATCAAGAAGAAATAAAAAAATAAAAAAAACACGGGTAGGTGGTATACAATTATATATATATTATATACAATTATATATATATATATATATATATATATATATAAACTGGTGGTGATTAATTAAACTGGTGGTCAGGTCACTGGTCACACTATCAGCAACTTGCAAGTAGTACTCCTAAGCAGACAATCACAATATATACTGGTGGTCAGTGTGGTCACAATGGCAGTGTGGCACTCTGGCAGCAAAACTGTGCACTGTACGTTAAAATATGTACTCCTGCTCTCAGACTCTAACTGCTCCCCACTGTCTCCCCCACAAGTCAGATATACAGTCACACTATCACTTCAGCAAGTAGTAGTACTCCTCCTAATGCTCCCCAAAATTACTAAAGTAAATACTGTGTCTCTCTCTACTCTAGTCTCACTCTCTTCTCTATAAACGGAGAGGACGCCAGCCACGTCCTCTCCCTATCAATCTCAATGCACGTGTGAAAATGGCGGCGACGCGCGGCTCCTTATATAGAATCCGAGTCTCGCGATAGAATCCGAGCCTCGCGAGAATCCGACAGCGGGATGATGACGTTCGGGCGCGCTCGGGTTAACCGAGCAAGGCGGGAAGATCCGAGTCGCTCGGACCCGTGTAAAAAAACCTGAAGTTCGGGCGGGTTCGGATTCCGAGGAACCGAACCCGCTCATCTCTAATATTTACCTTATGTTCACACGAGGGTCGGTCCTCTTCTCCATGTAGAATCCATGGTGTACCTGTGGAAAAAATTATACTCACATACTCCAGTGTAGAAGCCTCTTCTTCTTGTAATCCATTTGTAATCCAGGTACTTGTCAAAATAAAAAAACGGACACCCGACCTCGCACTGAAAGGGGCCCCATGTTTTCACATGGGACCCCTTTCCCCGAATGCCAGAAACCCCCTCTGACTTATGTCTAAGAGGGTTCCTTCAGCCAATCAGGGAGCGCCACATTGTGGCACCCTCCTGATTGGCTGTGTGCTCCTGTACTGTATGACAGGCGGCACACGGCAGTGTTACAATGTAGCGCCTATGCGCTCCATTGTAACCAATGGTGGGAACTTTGTGGTCAGCGGTGAGGTTACTTTCAGTCACCCGCTGACCACAAAGTTCCCACCATTGGTTATAATGGAGCGCATAGGCGCTACATTGTAACACTGCCGTGTGCCGCCTGTCATACAGTACAGGAGCACACAGCCGATCAGGAGGATGCCACAACGTGGCGTTCCCTGATTGGCTGATGGAACCCACTTAGACATAAGTCAGAGGGGGTTCCTGGCATTCGGGGAAAGGGGTCCCATGTGAAAATATGGGTCCCCATTCAGTGCGAGGTCGGGTGTCCGTTTTTTTATTTTGACAAGTACCTGGATTACAACTGGATTAAAAGAAGAAGAGGCTTCTACACTGGATTTTGTGAGTATAATTTTTTCCACAGGTACACCATGGATTCTACATGGAGAAGAGGACCGACCCTCGTGTGAACATAAGGTAAGTATGTGTATATGGAGGTGTGCATGTATGCATTAAAGTTATACTTTCAAGGTGTGTGTCTCCTGTTTTTATTGGGGTATTTTTTTTGTAGTAGTACTACAGGTACCAGCGGGCCCGGTTTTCCTCCGCATGCTGATACTTGTGGTTCTCCAAGTACCAGCTTGCGGGGAGGCTTGCTGGGACTTGTAGTACTGCTACTAAAAACAATATTCATTTTTTTACACAACGGCTATCAGCCTCCCATCCGCAGCCCTTGGATGGGGGGGACAGCCTCGGGCTTCACCCCTGGTCCTTGGGTGGCTGGAGGGGGGGACCCCGTGATTGAAGGAGTCCCCACTCCTCCAGGGTACCCCGGCCAGGGGTTACTAGTTGGTTATGTAATGCCAGGGCCGCCGGGAGCTATATAAAAGTGTCCCCCGTCTGTGGCATTATGTATCTGGCTAGTGGAGCCCGGTGCTGGTTTCAGAAATACGGGGGACCCCTATGCTTTTTGTCCCCCGTATTTTTGGAACCAGGACCAGGCGCAGAGCCCGGTGCTGGTTGTTTAAATATGGGGGAACCTCTATCATTTCCCCCCCCATATTTTTGCAACCAGGACCGGCTCAAAGAGCCCGAGGCTGGTTTTGCTTAGGAGGGGGGACCCCACGCATTTTTTTTAAATTTAACACTGATTTTTTTTTTTTTAAAGTGCACAATGAAGCCCAGCACGGATCTCTCAGATCCGGCCGAGATTCATTGTATTAAAGTCGGCAGTGTGTTACAAGTCACTCACGTAAAACACTGCCTAAAAAAATGAATGACATCGACATCGGTAAAACCGAAAATGCAGAATACGGCAGCTTAGTAAATTAGTCGTACTAAATTCAAAAAGTTGCATATTTACACTTCCGATGTCATTCGTGATTGAACTTTGACCTCAAACAGGAAAATACGTACTATAGTAAATATACCCCATAGTGTTAGGACACAACCTGACAATCCATACACCTCATGTAGTATCAGCCTTACTGAACTCCACCCAAACCAGACATGTCTCATCGGCACGGTTTACAAAGTGGGAATTAGCACTAATGGCCCCTGTAAACATCACCATAAAGAGATGCAGCGCACTAAATCCTGCAACTTATCTACCAAGTATGCCTGGACAGGCACAAAGGGTGGAGGATGAGAATGATGGTGAAGGAGGATTTAGTGCAGACACTGATATGCATGATTGTATGGAATATCTGAATCAGACTTTCACTGCAAGACCTGACATTAGTGACAACCCACTGGAAGGCGTAGATTTTACTTTTTACACTGACGGTAGTTGCCACAGACAGACGGACTCGGGAGACCTGTGTACTGGATACGCAGTCGTAGATGACAGAGGTATCATAGAAGCTGAGCCCCTGGGCCCACCGCACTCAGCACAAGTTGCTGAGCTGGTCGCCCTAACCAGAGAGTGTGAATTGGCCAAGGGTAAGTCAGCCAATATATACACAGATTCTAGGTATGCCTTTGGAGTAGTGCATGATTTTGGGGCCCTATGGCGCCTCAGAAATTTCATGACGGCAGCTGGCACACCTGTAGCGCATGCATCCCACATAAAAAGGCTTCTAACAGCGATACAAGAACCAGACAGAGTGGCTGTTATCAAGTGCAAAGCACACACTTACAACCAAGATACAATCTCACTTGGTAACAGCCGGGCAGACGAAGCTGCTAAATCAGCAGCCAGCACCCCCATACAAACAGATATCACATCATTGATGACATTCAACACAATCAACACACAAAAGTTAATTGAAATGCAAAATTTGTGTTCTCCACAGGAAAAGGCAGTCTGGAGGTCAAAGGGGTATGGCCAGGAGTCGTCAGCACTCTGGACAGGTGGACAGGGTAAGCCAGTGGCCCCCAGAGCATATCTTCCAAGCTTAGCTGAGGCGGCACACGGTCTGACTCATCTGGGTAAAGAGGGTATGTGTAAGATGGTGAGAGCCTACTGGTGCGCGCCAGGATTCTCTTCTCATGCGGGTAAGAGAGCAATGACATGTCTTACTTGCTTGAGGAAGAATATTGGAAAGTCAATACCAACAGAACCATCCCATATCCCTCCAACAGACGGCCCTTTTCAGGTAATACAAATTGATTTCATACAGTTACCACCCTGTAGAAATTTAAAATATGTGTAAGTCTGTATTGATGTGTTTTCCAATTGGGTAGAAGCGTTCCCTGCTGCCACAAATACTGCTACGTTCACTGCAAAGAAAATTGTGCAGGAATTTGTGTGTAGATATGGTATCCCTAGAATAATTGAAAGCGATAGGGGTACCCATTTTACAGGTGAAGTCTTTCAGGTAATGTGCAAACTGATGGGAATTAATAGCAAGCTGCATACTCCGTACTGACCACAGGCAAGTGCGAAGGTGGAGAGAGTAAACAGCACTATTAAGAACAAGCTGAGCAAAGTGATGGCTGAGACTGGATTGTTGTGGCCAGAAGCTTTGCCACTAGTATTGTACAGCATCAGAACCACTCCCAGGCCCCCCCTTAACCTATCACCCTTTGAGATTCTTTTTGGCCGACAACCCCATGTAATGATAGACCCCCAGGATGATTTGAAATGCAATAACGAAGTGACTGTAAAATATTTGGTTAAGATGAGCCAGCAGCTGAGGAATCAAAATAGAAATCTAAAGCTGGTGATTCCTGACCTACCGAACAGTAATTGTCATGACATTGAACCTGGGGATTATGTAATGATTCGAAATTTTCTACGCTCAGGTTGCCTCATTGACAGGTGGGAAGGACCGTACCAAGTCTTACCAACCAGCACGACAGCATTAAAGGTTGCCAAAAGAGAGACTTGGGTCCACTCGTCCCACTGTAAGAAGGTCGCTGACCCGGAGAGAACCCGTGACAAAGAGCAGAGTGTAGAGAACATCGTATCACTGGAGTGTCTGTTCTGGGAAGGTTGAGAGGCAGGACTGTTGTCACGGCACCTGAGAGCGGAGAACAACAAGACCAGAGGCGGTTGTCGCACCAGTTTTTATCTTTTATTACTTTCTCCATCTCCCACTACCCTCCTTCTCTCCTTCTCTTTCTCCCCCTTCTTGTTTCCCTTCTCTTCCCTTAACAAGATGGACTTACCCCAAGAGACTGCGTTCCGGGTTTTCCTGTTAATCCTGTTGTTGACCAGGACAGTCTGTTTCGGTGAGGGTCCCAGAGAGGTCGAGAAAGGATCTGGAATGGGTTCTGATGGCGAGGATGGATTTGTAGAATCTCAAGAGCAACACATCACTCGAGCAAAGGTGAGTATCAGAAAGCGATCTGGTAGTCAGGGAGCTCAGAGGCACTGTGAAGGGTTATTGGCTGAGGAAAACTGCATTTGTAAGAATTGTGAGAACATAGTCGAGGATGGGTGCATCCAGAGATTTCAGTCCAACCTTAATATCAACATGGACCGTCATCCATTGAGTGATTACCACTCACTAGTGGGTAAGGTCTTAAACCAGACAGAATACTGGGTGTGCTCACAAGTACCTCAAGGACAGAGCAAGTCAGGATTAGTACCGTACCCTTTAGCAATAGATGAGGTACTCGAATTATGGGGCGGGAGACCGGTGGACAAGAAATTCAATATTTCTAGGCCCCCTAGTTTGAAGCTCCACCAGTATCATGTAGATAGATCCTTATTATGTTTCAATATTTCCAATTACCAAAAACCGGGAAATTGGGAGGTGACATGGAATAACCAGACAATGGCCTTTTCGCACAGAGCTGATAGGATACCCATAGACTCTGAACTTGTACGCCAAATAGCCAACAGTGGAAGGTATTTTCGGTATAGGTATACTCGAGGAAGCAAGACCATGTGGGTTGGAGAAGTATCACCAGGGTACTGTGCTCATATCATCCAGCCTGATACTTGTACTGAGCAGATGGGAGAACTAGGGATGGGGTTTTTCACTTGGAAAGTTTGTAATGTGGTAATGTCATATGCTGTCCCATATGTTCTCCCCGATGATGCCTATTTCATATGTGGGAGGAAGGCATATAAGTGGCTTGCCCCGAACTCAGAGGGATTGTGTTATGTTGGAAGAGTGTTGCCAGAGGTCATGACCATAACCCATGATAAGATGAAAGATGTTCACCGCAGTGCTCAGGCTCCTTATACTCATACTCACTATGAACACATCGTCAAGAGACACCTCATAGAGAGGACAGAGCACATAGCCTCTGATTTGATTCACGAATCCACCGGTATTCAATTCCTTCTCGCATTAGACATCACCCGTACTGCCAGAGGAATTATACATTATAGGTATAGCCATGCGCTAGCGAACTTGATAGATAATATCACTGAGATGTATGACGACACCTTCAGGTATACGGGTAGGGAGTTACAAGCCTACAAGACAGAACTGATCCAGCACAGGATGATCCTCAATTAAATCACAGCCGTGACGGGTGGGTACTGTGTCACGTTGGCAACTCAATATGGTGTGAAGTGCTGCACGTATATTACAAACAGCACTGACGACCCCACAGAGATTATCGATCAAAAGATGGATGATATATTGCAGTTGAAGTGGGAGTTCCGGAGGAGACACAACCTTACCCTGACCGCTGTGGGTAATGAGCTGACTGGTTGGGTCTCATGGTTGAACCCACGAAATTGGTTCTCAGGATTAGGAGAGTGGGCTCAAAATGTTATTATGAGTGTAGGAAAGTTTCTCCTTTGTATCCTGGGAGTCGTCATAATTATTGGTTTGATATTTAGGTGTGTTCGAATTCTAACGCGGCGCAAGCACGGCACAAATTTGATGAGTTTAAGGAGCGGGGGTGCTGTTACAGCAGCAGATTTAATTTACGACCCATCCATAGAGACAGCGTTATGATAAGGATTGCAAATGAATTCCATGGCCTGTTTCTTTCACCCGTTTTTCCTTTGTCTCTTCCTCTGCCCAGATACACCCATCCGGAAAAGACATCGACCATACCCAAGAATGATTATGGAAATGTTATGTGAATGTATTTTTGATATGTGTCTTATCTTCATCTCTACAACCTTCAGTTAATGACACACATAGTCGACAGGTGATATCCACATATACTAGCACTCACATATGTTCCCCCTCCATGTATCATCAACTAAATGTGCACCCCATTTGTTGGAACAAGAAGCCGAAAAGAGCTCGGCAGTGTTTGTTGGCCCACTTACAGACCCTTAATACGGGATAAGAAGGATTTAATGTATACTTCGTAATACCTCGAAGCTTATCTAGAACATATACGGCACGATGATACATGCCCCTCAGACATGGATTCATACATACATGCTTTTTACTATCCCACTAGGTCATACATTTCCCGCCTACAACTCTCCTCCTACTATCCTATCGTCTATAGATATTGTATTGATATTTTTCTGCTTAGTGATTAGATAGTGGCAGTTATTGTTGACTGCCAAAGGGTGGACTGTCAAAGTCAAAAAATATTGCAGAACACACAGCACGTATAAAATACACACACATGCCCACTGCGCGTGCACTTGTTCTGCCGTGCGTGCACATATCCGCAATTTGCGTATGGTCGCTCCCGCGGTCCTGCACTTGGTATGGGTATTTACGGCGGAGTTTGTGAACACATGAAGGGCTATCAAAACATTACATATTTAATCCAAATAGTGCACATTGTACACATAGTCCCCCTGCACCACATCAGCAAGTATCAACAGTTTAAATGATTCCAGAACAAGGGGATTCACCTTTGCATGATAGGAGGGGACAGACTAAGGTTATAAAGTGGTGTCTGGTATCCAGCTGTAGGGTATTTTAAGGGTAACATTCCGGTGTTGGTTTGAGGAAGATCGCATGTTCCTGTGGATAGTTATGTGCAGAAGCAGAATATAGATATAAACTGTATTTACTGTATATTATGTATGCGGCGGGAATCCAGAGGAGACCACCCACAAGAACAGTTGAGAAAGACATCGCCCACCTTTTCAAATCAACCTATGACCTCTCCTGTACTGTAAAGATGCATCCCTGTGTCCAACAGACAAAGGGATTACAGTAACCATTGTATTGCTTTTGGAAGTATTGTATAAAAAGCCTGTTGCTGCCTGGCCGGGCACACAAGACTTTCAACGTTATCAACCTGATAGCGGAGGACCGGACCGGGAAGCGCATGCGAATATTCTCACGTATGTACATTGACTGTAGCCATTTACTCTGTTGTATTGTAGTGCATAATTTGTATTGTTAACCCCCTTTCAGAAATATTACTCTGTGGTGTCGGAACCCAGTGATTAACTACAAATCGGTGTTGTGTCCTCTTTTCCCTGCTAGGGTTTAAAGTGTTTTACATTGCCTAACTGTATAAGGTTTAAAAGTGTATTAATTGAGTGTGTACGCGCTGCATGTACTTTGTACCCCCAGCGCGGCGTTTGTACGCAGAGTCCGTACATGGTACGGGACTCATTACGCAAATAGTGTAAAAGGTACGTAGAGTGCATATTAAGTTTAGCGCCGCAGCGGCTCCATGGTAAAAGTGTGTTTAAAGGTATAGCTTTATGTTTTAAGATAATATCGACATTATCAATATATATATATATATATATATATATATGTGTTTATATATATATATATGTATATATACAGTATTATATACTGTATATACTGTGTGTGTGTGTGTATATATATATATATATATATATACAGTATATATATATACAGTATGTGTATGTATATATATATATATATATATAACACTTGGAGAGGCTCGGCACTCACTTGTGGGAAGCAGTTACTTGCTGCGGTGCCATCCAGGGAATAAACACTCCTGTAACAATGCTTGATAATGGCGGCACTCAGCAATACATGTATTGTTTGTCCCTGAAGACGGGGTTTCCCCAAAACGGCGTAGGACCGAAAATAAAAGGCTTTTTGCATCTATAAACGAGTCTGCTGAGTGCCGCCATTATCAAGCATTATATATATATATATATATATATATATATATATACTGTGTATTTATACATGGGCCCAGCCCATGCACTCTCTAATGGTTAGGTAAAGCCCCTCCTCTGGAGACTGGCCACACACCCAAGTATGGGCCCCTACCACTGCATTCCTCCGGTGGGCCCTTCATGTCTCAATCCGACACTGGTTAGGTGCCATCAAAGGGAGTATGGAGTATAAGTGTAAGTAAGAAAAGGAAAGACACATGATGAAAAGTGAAATGCTAACAAACCGGGGTAACACAAAAGGGGTAGACAGTGAGCATAGACAAGATGGTTAGGAGGAGAGTTGGCTGGGTTTGGAGAAGAAGTGGGTCTTGAGAGCCCATTTGAAGGTTTGTAGAGAGGTGGAGATTCGAATGGGGAGAGGTAGAGAATTCCAGAGATAGGGAGCAGCACGTGCAAAATCTTGTAGGTAAGAGTGGGAGGAGGAAATCAGTTGGCAGGAAAGATGGCGTGGCTTAGCAGAGCAAAGAGGACGGGTGGGAATGTAAAGAGAGATACGGTCAGAGATGTAAGAGGGAGAAGTGTGGGTGAGTGCTTTGTAGGTGAGTGTGAGAAGTTTGAATTGGATTCTGAATAGGAAGGGTAGCCAGTGGAGGTCCTGCAAGAGAGGGGAGGTGGATGCAGTACGTTTAGTGAAAAAGATGAGATGAGCAGCAGCATTGAGGATAGATTGGAGTGGAGAGGGGCATTTTTCAGGGAGGCCAGATAGGAGAAGATTATAGTAGTCCAATCTGGAGATGACCAGTGAGTGGATGAGGGTCTTAGTAGTGTCCTGGGTGAGAAAGGGTAGGATCCTTGAGATGTTTTTGAGATGGAAACGGCAGGTTTGTGAGAGGTGATAGAGCAGAAGTCAGGAAGACTGAGGGCAATAAGGTGATGACGCGTCAAGCGAGGCCATGGTTTCATGAAGTCAACTGCGGATGGCAGTTTTTCTTCCCATCCTAGATCAGCAGTGCAGACAGTCCTCGGCGCCAGATGGCCCCAGAGACAGTCGCTGTGTCTGAGCCTGAACGGGACAGGAGGAGGGAGACAGATTGGGGATTGCTATGTGACTGCTGCACACCAATATGAGACCAAAAGCAGAAAGGTCCTCTCTGACAGATAGGCTATGCTCTACAACTTTGGGATTAAGGTAATGGTCTTCTGTTATTAGAAGATAACATAAGATGTAGGGCAGCTATTGTGCATTGCAACTGGCTCTGACCCTCAACCTGGAAACCATCTAGTGGAAGTCCTGGGGCTAGGGACATAGTTTATGGAGGCACCATAGCAAACCCTTTTTTATATAGCAATAAAAAAAGAAGTGTGGTATTCGTGGATGGTACACAGAAAGGGCGAGCCCAGTAGATGATTCATGTTTTGGTAAATGAGTTGTGTTATGTATTATGGTGATACTAGAATACGCAGTATGTAGCAGTGCCTCAGGTATGCTCAATGGCTACTTAATGCATTCTAGTAATGACAATTTAGCATCCTTATTATTTATTATTATACTTTATTTATATGGCGCCACAAGGGTTCCGCAGCGCCCAATCACAGAGTACAAATGCACATAATCAAAACAGGAAAACAGTGACTTTTAGTTGAAGACAATATAGGGCAAGTACAGGGTAACTAAGCATAACTACACCAGTAAACAACATAGAGATAAGTTTCAAGGTGGTCAAAAAACTGCGGGATTTGGGCAGTTGAGGATTATTAGCGTAAGAAAAGGATAAGCACATGAGGGAAGAGGGCCCTACTCGTGAGAGCTTACATTCTAAAGTGAATTGTATTTATTTTAAGAATTATACAAGTTATGTGTTTGTGTATATAGATATGAGAGCAAGAACTGAGAAATTAGATCCTCCACTATCAGTAGAATACAATCGGGGACAAAGATGAGATAAAGTATATAAGGTAATAAAGCATAGAACTCTAAAGTGAAGATTAAACTCCAAAGTGTTTACTGAGCATCAAGCAAATCTGCACCATTATCTGCCAGCACAGTGCCCTTTGTCTATGTAATTTATTGTGGTGTACACTGCCATCCTGAGTGTTCCCTGTGCTTCGACAGTCCTCATATTATGATCTGTAGGCCCAGGTTCTGATACTATGAACACTTCACTATTCTGGATAGAGTACACTGTGGCATAACACTGCACTAACGCTAATCAGATCTCTGTGCTACCGCATTTCTTCTCTTGCTGCACGTATTTAATGTGTGGGAATATTCTATAGATGTGTGATGGTTAATGCCACAGTTTAAAAGCTGCAGAGAGGGCTGCAGTGCCTGCACAGTTATGGGCATCAATGTAAAAGCCTCTGAGATGCCGTAGATAATGTATTTTGTGCGAGTCAGCCCATTTTTGTTTTTTTTAAGCAGCAATCATTTACAAGGCAAAACCAACAGAGTCTTGCCTTATAAATTATTGCTGCTTTAAAAAAATAATGGGCAGACTCGCACAATGGCCCTCATTCCGAGTTGATCGGTCGCAATGCGAATTTAGCAGAGTTACACACGCTAAGCCGCCGCCTACTGGGAGTGTATCTTAGCATCTTAAAATTGCGACCGATGTATTCGCAATATTGCGATCACAAACTACTTAGCAGTTTTAGAGTAGCTTCAGACTTACTCTGCCTGTGCGATCAGTTCAGTGCTTTTCGTTCCTGGTTTGACGTCACAAACACACCCAGCGTTCGCCCAACCACTCCCCCGTTTCTCCGGCCACTCCTGCGTTTTTTCCGGAAACGGTAGCGTTTTCAGCCACACGCCCATAAAACGCAGTGTTTCCGCCCAGTAACACCCATTTCCTGTCAATCACATTACGATCGCCGGAGCGATTAAAAAGCCGTGAGTAAAAATACTTTCTTCATAGCAAAGATACTTGGCGCAGTCGCAGTGCGAATATTGCGCATGCGCACTAAGCGGAATTTCACTGCGATGCGATGAAAAATACCGAGCGAACAACTCGGAATGAGGGCCAATATCCCAAACCTCTGGCAACTCTGAGCCTATTACATTTAGCCCATAATGTTGACTATTCATCTAACTTCCAAGAAAATTAAATATCCTTTTACAGTAAGTAGCCAGGAGACTTAGGGGGTCATTCCGAGTTGATCGCTCGCTAGTTATTTTTTTCAGCGCTGCGATCAGATAGTCGCCGCCTGTGGGGGAGTGTATTTTCGCTTTGCAAGTGTGTGAATGCTTGTGCAGCCGAGCAGTACAAAAACAGTTTTTGCAGTTTCTGAGCAGGTCCGAACTTCACTTCAGCCTGTCCGGGCCCGGAATTGATGTCAGACACCCGCCCTGCAAACGCTTGGACATGCCTGCGTTTTTCCAAACACTCCCAGAAAACGGTCAGTTGACACCCACAAACGCCTTCTTCCTGTCAATCTCCTTGCGATCGGCTGTGCAAATGGATTCTTCATAAAATCCTTCGCTCAGCAACGATCCGTTTTGTACCCGTACGACGCGCCTGCGCATTGCGGTGCATATGCATGCACAGATTTGCAGAGTTTTGACCTGATCGCAGCGCTGCAAAAAATAGCTAGCGTGCGATTAGGTCAGAATGACCCCCTTAGGTGGCCAGCCACAGTGCTTGTTATGTACAGATTAGAATCACAGATGACCTGTGCATTCAAGGAGTGGGAGTGATGGCGGTCAATATAGGTGGTCTCACGTCCAATATGTGTGCATATCCCTTCAGCTCATGCCATTGTGACTCCTGGCTGGAGGAGCAGATAAGATCCGCTCTGCAGGTCATCTAGTGTCTGGTTTTAATGGGCAGGAAACTGGAAGAAGCCAGCATTGCAAAAAGTGAAGAGCAGTCAGCAGCAAGTGCAGGCCAGAGCCATAATGGAAGCAATGTTTCACCTGGTCGTACAGATATATCATGTTGTTACGGTAATAGCGAAACCTCGGTATGACCTCACATCCACGGTTCCCACTGCTAATGCTCCTCCTCACTCCTTCTGCTGCACTGATTTGGTCCTGCAGCATACATGCAGTAGCTGGTATGTATGGTGTTTCCCTACAGCTCCAGAAGAGCACGTGTCTTCCTTGCTGATATATTGGATGGTTTATATTTTTGTAATTAAAAAAATAATCAGGATGGCAAAGTGTGTCATGCCTTTCTTTAAGTTGGTGTTGTTATGACTGGGTTTTGGTGGTTTGGCCTTCAGTAAAATCCACAGTGATAGTTTGGCAAAAAAAAAACCTATTAGTAAATTTTCCCCTTGGAATTCTGGAGCTCTGTCACTTGCACATTCATTAAATGTGGAAAAAAAACAGGCTCCAGTATGTGCATCCATCAGGTATGTGTTTTCTGGTACAGGTTGAGTATCCCATATCCAAATATTCCGAAATACGGAATATTCCGAAATACGGACTTTTTTGAGTGAGAGTGAGGTAGTGAAACCTTTGTTTTCTCATGGCTCAATGTACACAAACTTTGTTTAATACACAAAGTTATTAAAAATATTTTATTAAATGACCTTCAGGCTGTGTGTATAAGGTGTATATTAAACATAAATGAATTGTGTGACTGTACACACACTTTGTTTAATGCACAAAGTTATAAAAAATATTGGCTAAAATGACCTTCAGGCTGTGTGTATAAGGTGTATATGTAACATAAATGCATTCTGTGCTTAGATTTAGGTCCCATCACCATGATATCTCATTATGGTATGCAATTATTCCAAAATACGGAAAAATCCCATATCCAAAAATACCTCTGGTCCCAAGCATTTTGGATAAGGGAGACTCAACCTGTACTGTACATTTTGTTCTAATGATGCTGAATTATATCAAAGATTGGAGAGAGATAAAGTACCAACCAATCAGCTCCTGTCATTTTGTAAACACAGCCTGTAACATAGCAGTTAGGAACTGATTGGTTGTTTCTTTATTTATCTTTATTTTATCTCTCTCCAAGGTTTGATACACCTCCTCCTGAGTGAGAAACAGAGTTAGTGCAGTATTCCCCATCTCAGGGCAGAGTCACTGGTATGGGGTAAGTGTAGAGTGTAGGAATGATTATTTACTGTAACTCTCCATAGTCATGTTGCTCATTGTCAAAGTGTCTAACAAGTGTATGTATCTGTGAGAGTGCTCTCTTGTATCTTCGTTATCCTAATGCCTCCGCTGTGCCAGCATTAAATGTCTCCTACAAAATCCAGCAGAGTGATCCCCCCCAGTGGTTATATATCATACCCCTAACTTTGTCAGTCATTGAATTGAGATAGATAATAGAAGGAGGGGTGCGGTATGAAATGTTGAAATTATGTCGATATCATAAGGTCAACATGGTCTGAATGTAAAATCTCACATTATGTGTTGCAGTTACCGCAGGTTGGGACTGAAATGCCAGCATTTGGGATGCCAGTGGTCAGAATACCGATGCGGCATCCCAATGGTTACAATCCTGACAGGGGTCAGAAAAGTATGCTAACCCTCCACACACCCCCCCCCCCCCCCCCACAACTTTCTAACCCTAACCCTCCCTTACTGCAGCCTAACCCTCCCCATGGGGGTCTAAACCTAAACCCCCCTTCCCGCAGCCCAAACCTAACTCTCCCACCACAGCCTAAACCGAACACACCACCACGGCGAACCTCTCCGGCAGCTCAGGAGCCACTCGTTTAGGATGCCAGCTGTCGGGATGACGGCGCCTGTATTGTGATCTCATTTGGGATGCCTGTGCCAGTGAAATATTCCTTACAAATATCAGAAATTTGGATATACCTCAGATGTGCGCAATGAAGCTGCTTTAACAAGAAAATCCCTAATTAGGTGTCACCGCACCCAAACAAAGAACAATCAATGTATTATTGGAATAGGGAAATATACTCGTATTAGCACTAAATGTTACAAAAATAGGAAATAAAGATACATCCCTTGTATAAATGTGTCCTTTTTCTTCTGTCTGTCAAAATTCCATTGATGAACTCCCTTTTCAAATAGGTAAATGGAAAGGAAAAATAGAAACAATGGGGGAGATTCAAATGTTTGATAAGTCGGTTGGGTGTCTGTTTTTTCCTGTCTATTAGATAGGAAAAAGCAGACTCCCAACTGACTTTTCAAACATTTGAATCTCCCCCTATGTGTAGTATTGTCTAATACACAAAGACTATAGATTCTTATTCAGCCCTTTTGATCCCGCAAAGGTAAAATGGTGGGAATAGAGGTCACGCAGCGTACCCCAACTCACAGAAAAAACCCAGCAGATGTACGTGTAAAGGTTTCTTTTGTCCTCTCAAAGTCCGTCACCAGAAAGGTTCAAAATAAGATGCATACCCCACTACGAGTTCATCAATGGAATTTTGACAGACAGAAGAAAAAGGACACATTTATACAAGGGATGTATCTATATTTCCTACTTTTGTAACATTTAGTGCTAACACGAGTATATTTCCCTAGTGAAATATTCCTTGTCTGTTTGGATAACCCAGATTATTTATAGAGACGTTTGGTGTCGAGGGATCCAAGTGAACTGACCTGGACCGTCAGCTTTGTCCATGGGGCTGCTGCAAGTTATTCTATTTTTAATTGAATAGGCTTTATTCCCCCCCCCCCCCCCCCCCCCACATCGGCTCCTACTGTTCTAAATTGGACTTTTTGACTTTTATATTGCTGGACACTTTATATAGTGCCCTCACCATTGTTCACTATTGCCTGCTATGCCACTGTGATTTACTCTCTCTTATATTCCCCCCCCCCCGCACACACACACACACACACACACGCACACACACACACACACACGCGCGCGCGCACACACACACACATTGTATGCTATACCTATACTGTTTGGACACCTCCATTGGATTATTCATGCAGTTTATATTATATTATACACTTTCCAGTTTCCCATATGTGCTTTGGGTCCTTGTATGGCTTATTTCACACAGTGTAACCTGTGTAGTGTGCCCAATATGGCTCCCTCATCTGGTACGCTCATGGATTGGATGAAAAATACATGGAGTGTTAGGACGCTGCAATCACCCTTTTGTGTCATCTCTTCTAGGTGCAAGCTATTCCACCCAAGGGAATCCTGCGTAGTGTGCCTCAATGGATGCCTCACTTGGTACCTTTTGTGTGGAACAGATAACCCATGGAATTTATTGCACAAAATGAATGCACCAATCCTGCTTTATGCCTACTCTCTAGGTTTCTCTTTTTTGTCAATTTTCTGCTTGCTATAATACAAAATCGTTTTGTTCATTTACTATGTTTTTAATTTTTGTAAAGCACCTTGAATCCTATGGGAGAAAGAGCGTTGTATAAATACAATTATTATTATTATTATTATTATTACTTCCTGCTTCTCAGTGGCTTATAAGTTTAGCCCCATATGTTAAAATATCTCATTGACACTGCTTCCAGCTTCACATCAATAAAGAAGCGAAGCAGGAATAGCTGTAGCGGCACAGACAGCTCCCCCAGTGTGCCCACCTGGTAACCAGTGATGGTGTAAGGTACCGTAAGAGGGAGGAAGGGGGCATTATATATATATGTGTATGTGTGTGACTGTATGTATGTGTATGACTATATGTGTGTAAGTTTATGACTGTGTAACAGTATGTATACAGTATTTGTGTGTGTGACTATGTTGGTGGATATATTTTTGTGTGACTGTACATATGCATGTGTATATGTGTGTGACTATTTGTGTGACAGTATTTATGTATGTGTGTAAAAGTATATATGCATGTGTATAAGTGTGTTTATATGGGGTTGGGTACAGAATCCTAACAGTTAGTATCCCTAAGGTCAGAATCCCAACAGAATCCTTTTTATACTCTATAGTAACATAATAAATTGGCCCCTCCCACCTGTGTTGCATGAGTCTAGATGGCGGGGACATTATACATACCTGCAGGCAAATGCCAGTGGGCTGCTATTCTCCTTCATGTACGGCTTGTTCTTCCTCAGCAATAGGCTCACCAATTCAGGATCATCATTCTTCTCAAAAATCATATACGATATTGCATTTGCGCAAATATCTATGAAGTACTTCCTCAGCTGGTGGACAGGGCAGGATTCTGATCTTTCCACAAAGGAGATCATTTCCTTGAGGAGGACTTCCAGCTTCTCCTGTGTGATGTTGATGAGCTTTTCTCTAGAATTTTGTTAATCCTTCTCTTACAGTTTGGTTCTGTGAAAAGGCTTAACACGCTTCATCTCCATGAGGTGCATGACAAGATTAGTTTTCCCAAAAGAGTGAAACGTGCTTTGGGAAACAGAAAAACGCCATAGCTGCAGATGCCACTTTGAGATATGGGCAGTACTGCTGGGGCACCTCTATTTATAAGGTACTATAGAGGTCTATGATGTCATACTTACATCACAGAATATTGTTAGTGACAGGACAGTTTTACTTATAGGTTTTTTTTTCATTTATAGGTAAATTTGATTCTGATTTAAACTACCTTATTCAGATTTATTTTCATTTTCAAAAGCAGAATAAGTGTCAAGATAAATAATTTTATATTCATAATTGTAATTAATATATTATGGCCTACATATCACTTATCAGTTTATCAAAGGCCTAGTAAAAGCCATACTGCCAACAGTAAGAAAGGATTACAGCCAGCGATAACTGCAATCATTGGTGGTAACCTCGGCTAGCAGTAACATTCTTTATGTAGGGAAGCCTAAAGGGAGGTACTCACGGAGCGATCGCTGCTTAAAATCTAAGCAATCTGATTAGATTGCTTAGATTTTAAGCATGATCGCTCCGTGTGTACCCCCCACAGTGATAGCGATGCGCAGCCCTGCGCATCGCTATCGCTGGTGCTAGATTGGCCTGCATACAGGCCAATCTAGCAGGTCGCTCATTTCACCCGTTGGGTGAAATAAGCGCCCCCGCACGCTCAGCACACATCGCGCTGTGCTGAGCGGTGGGAGAGATGTGTGCTGAGCGGTTCGCTCAGCACACATCTCTCCCACATCGGCCAGTGAGTACTGGCCTTAAGCGTTGTGTAGATAGAGGTTGAAAAAGAATTTAAAAAGATTATGTTCATACGCTTTGTATTTTCTCTTTAAATTTATAATTCAAATATATGATTACATGTTACAATAGGGTGTATGGCTATTGTACTACTCTTTCTGGGTGTGTCAGAAAAAGTAGTACTGTAGGTCACAGGCCAAGTAAATAGGCAATTACATTACCCTCTGCCTGCTTACTGATGCAGCCAGTCATCTTGTTGGTAAGCAGTGCAGAGTTTGTGACCCACCATAGAGTACAACTGGTGGAAGGGCAGCAACTGAAATCGGCATTATTTTTAATATAGTACTGTGAGTGCTTGGTGTCACTGACCTGCAGAGTGCAAACCTCCCAACTGTCCTGAATACAGCGGGACAATCCCACTAATTGGACACTGTCCCACTGTCCCTCCTGTGAGTCACAGTGTCCCACGGGTGGGGGGGACAGTTGGGAGAGCCATTGATCACCGCTGCATAGCAGCCAGTGATCACTGACTAGACGCCCCCAAAATGACGAAAACGGTGATCGCTGCGCTAGGCCCTCCCCCCATCTGAGGCTCCGCCTACTCCTCTCGGGGTATGAGAGTGATTACAGCACAGACCTGGTAAATTCAGTGACCTCAGAGAAAAGGATATAATAGCTGCTACCCAGTGTACAGTGTGATTGCCTAGCCTAGCCTAATCTTCACAACAGAAACACTCACCAGCATTTTACCATTTATTAATTGTGCATCTGAATATTTTGGATGAGGTCTTGAAGAGAAATCAAAACCTGAATGCACTGTACAGGGCGCTAAGTATGTGTACAAAGTATAAAAAGTATAATGTGACCCTTGTATTCACTTCTGCAAATTACTAAAGCACATACAGGCTTTATACAAAGATGAGATATATTCATACCTCCCAACAGTCCCAAATCCAGCAGGACGGTACTGTTATTCGGACACTGTCCCGCTGTCCCTCCCGCGGGCAGCAGTCTCCTGTGGGCGGGGGGAGATGGGGAGGCTTTGATCACCCGCTACTCCACTCTGCAGCGAGTGATATCTGAATAGATGCCATGTGTACAGCATCTATTCAGTGCTGGGGGGCGAGCATCGGGCTACCCAGCTGCTCCGGGAGCGCTGGGCACGCCCCCAAAATGCTGCACCATGGGTCAGTGTCACGAGGCCATGCCCCCTCAAATGAGGCCATGCCCACTCCACCCGATGCCACACCCCTTTATTGGGTTCCGAGCACCCTGACCCCCGAAGCCTATAAAATTAGGAGGTATGCATATTCACATCAGGTCACAAGCATGTAACTGGTAGGGCTATAAGATTACATTTAGCAAATGGCGTGTGAATGTATATTTTATTTAAAAATAATCTGTATTAAAATTGATGCGAAAAAGGGACATTGAAAGAAATACATTAATGGAAATGTACAATTTCATTTTGGGAGGGTATTTGACATTTTTAAGATTCAATATTTACAGTGCTACTGTGACACCCCTAGTGGTGGGTGTCCCTGTGCAGTGTGGATTGTACCTGGAGCCTAATTTATGTTTGTACGCAAATGCAATTACAATTGCAATTCTCTAGGCAATGGAGCTGCTAGTGTTAGCAAGTGAAGCTGCCACCCAGGAATTAAAAGAAACACTCACCTGACTCATCGCAATCTCAACCACAATTGTGTACACATTAGAGGACTATGGTGGTCATTCCGAGTTGTTCGCTCGCTAGCTGCTTTTAGCAGCTGTGCAAACGCTATGCCGCCACCCACTGGGAGTGTATTTTAGCTTAGCAGAAGTGCGAACGAAAGGATCGCAGAGCGGCTACAAAATAATTTTGTGCAGTTTCAGAGTAGCTCCAGACCTACTCAGCGCTAGCGATCACTTCAGACTATTCAGTTCCTGTTTTGACGTCACGAACACGCCCTGCGTTCGGCCAGCCACGTCTGTGTTTTTATCTGGCACATCTGCGTTTTTCCACACACTCCCTGAAAACGGTCAGTTGATACCCAGAAACGCCCACTTCCTGTCAATCACTCTGCGGCCAGCAGTGCGACAGAAATGCTTCGCTAGACCTTGTGTGAAACTACATTGTTCGTTGTAATTGTACGACGCGCGTGTGTATTTCGCCGCATACGCATGCGCAGAAGTGCCGCTTTTTTGCCTGATCGCTGCACTGCGACCGAAATCTGCTAGCAAACAAATCGGAATGACCCCCAATGGGCCTAATTCAGCATGGATTGTTTTTCAGAGAAATTGCAGTTGTCTGCAAGTAGAAAGGCGCCGCCCCGACAGAAAGAAAAAACGCCCCGTGCAGAACTGCAAATGCATCGCAGATCGCTATCCACTCGCATATGCATACGCAATTCCCAGAGCATTGAAGAAACTTTGCCGTCTGAGCAAATGTGAGTAGGTCTGAGGCTGCTACTAATCTGCGACTAAGAGGCCTGGAAGTGGTCTGCGCTGACGTCAGAGACCCTCCCCAAACATGCCTGGGAATGCCTGCGTTTTTTCTGACACACCCAGAAAACAGCAAGTTTCCGCCCAGAGATGCCGGCTTCCTGTCCGCCAAACAGCGGCTATATTGCAATTACAATCTGTACGCATTTTCTGTCACCATTTTCACCCACGCGAGCGCAATGCAAGCGCTACGCATGCATTCGATAGTCGCTCGATTTGCGATTTCTCTGAATAGCAATCCATGCTTATTTAGGTCCTATATGCAATTATGGAGAACATCAAAACTAGTGATGAGCGGGTTCGGTTCCTCGGAATCCGAACCTCCCCGAACTTCACCCATTTTACACGGTTCCGAGGCGGACTCGAATCTTCCCGCCTTGCTCGGTTAACTCGAGCGCGCCCGAACGTCATCATCCCGCTGTCGGATTCTCGCGAGATTCGTATTCTATATAAGGAGACATGCGTCGCCGCCATTTTCACTCGTGCATTGGAGATGATAGGGAAAGGACGTGTGCTGCAAATATCTGTGCTCAGTGTGCTGCAAATATCTGTGCTCAGTGTGCTTGCAGATATCTGTGCTCAGTGTGCTGAAAATATCTACGTTCTCTGCCTGAAAAACGCTCCATATCTGTGCTGCATTGTAGTATATAGTAGGAGGACAGTGCAGAATTTTGCTGACCAGTGACCACCAGTATTATATCAGTACGGTACAGTAGTCCACTGCTCTACCTACCTCTGTGTCGTCAAGTATACTATCCATCCATACCTGTGGTGCATTTTAGTTGTTGTGCGCAGTAGTAGGAGGACAGTGCATAATTTTGCTGACCACCAGTATATAATATATAGCAGTACGGTACAGTAGTCCACTGCTCTACCTACCTCTGTGTCAACAAGTATACTATCCATCCATACCTGTGGTGCATTTTAGTTGTTGTGCGCAGTAGTAGGAGGACAGTGCATAATTTTGCTGACCACCAGTATATAATATATAGCAGTACGGTACAGTAGTCCACTGCTCTACCTACCTCTGTGTCAACAAGTATACTATCCATCCATACCTGTGGTGCATTTTAGTTGTTGTGCGCAGTAGTAGGAGGACAGTGCATAATTTTGCTGACCACCAGTATATAATATATAGCAGTACGGTACAGTAGTCCACTGCTCTACCTACCTCTGTGTCAACAAGTATACTATCCATCCATACCTGTGGTGCATTTTAGTTGTTGTGCGCAGTAGTAGGAGGACAGTGCATAATTTTGCTGACCACCAGTATATAATATATAGCAGTACGGTACAGTAGTCCACTGCTCTACCTACCTCTGTGTCGTCCAGTATACTATCCATCCATACCTGTGGTGCATTTTAGTTGTTGTCCGCAGTAGTAGGAGGACAGTGCATAACTTTGCTGACCACCAGTATATAATATATAGCAGTACGGTACAGTAGTCCACTGCTCTACCTACCTCTGTGTCGTCCAGTATACTATCCATCCATACCTGTGGTGCATTTTAGTTGTTGTGCGCAGTAGTAGGAGGACAGTGCATAATTTTGCTGACCACCAGTATATAATATATAGTAGTACGGTACAGTAGTCCACTGCTCTACCTACCTCTGTGTCGTCCAGTATACTATCCATCCATACCTGTGGTGCATTTTAGTTGTTGTGCGCAGTAGTAGGAGGACAGTGCATAATTTTGCTGACCACCAGTATATAATATATAACAGTACGTTACAGTAGGCTATTGCTATTGATATATTACTGGCATATAATTCCACACATTAAAAAAATGGAGAACAAAAATGTGGAGGGTAAAATAGGGAAAGATCAAGATCCACTTCCACCTCGTGCTGAAGCTGCTGCCACTAGTAATGGCCGAGACGATGAAATGCCATCAACGTCGTCTGCCAAGGCCGATGCCCAATGTCATAGTAGAGAGCATGTAAAATCCAAAAAACAAAAGTTCAGTAAAATGACCCAAAAATCTAAATTAACAACGTCTGAGGAGAAGCGTAAACTTGCCAATATGTCATTTACGACACGGAGTGGCAAGGAACGGCTGAGGCCCTCTCCTATGTTCCTCATGACTAGTGGGTCAGCTTCACATGAGGATGGAAGCACTCATCCTCCCACTAGAAAAATGAAAAGACTAAAGCTGGCAAAAGCACAGCAAAGAACTATGCGTTCTTCTAAATCACAAATCCCCAAGGAGAGTCCAATTGTGTTGGTTGCGATGCCTGACCTTCCCAACACTGGACGGGAAGAGCTTGCGCCTTCCACCATTGCACGCCCCCTGCAAGTGCTGGAAGGAGCACCCGCAGTCCAGTTCCTGAAAGTCAAATTGAAGATGTCACTGTTGAAGTACACCAGGATGAGAATATGGGTGTTGCTGGCGCTGGGGAGGAAATTGACAAGGAGGATTCTGATGGTGAGGTGGTTTGTTTAAGTCAGGCACCCGGGGAGACACCTGTTGTCCGTGGGACGAATATGGCCATTGACATGCCTGGTCAAAATACAAAAAAAATCAGCTCTTCGGTGTGGAATTATTTCAACACGAATGCGGACAACAGGTGTCAAGCCGTGTGTTGCCTTTGTCAAGCTGTAATAAGTAGGGGTAAGGACGTTAACCACCTAGGAACATCCTCCCTTATACGTCACCTGGACCGCATTCATCAGAAGTCAGTGACAAGTTCAAAAACTTTGGATGACAGCGGAAGCAGTCCACTGACCACTAAATCCCTTCCTCTTGTAACCAAGCTCCTGCAAACCACACCACCAACTCCCTCAGTGTCAATTTCCACCTTACACAGGAAAGCCAATAGTCCTGCAGGCCATGTCACTGGCAAGTATGACGAGTCCTCTCCTGCCTGGGATTCCTCCGATGCATCCTTGAGTGTAACGCCTACTGCTGCTGGCGCTGCTGTTGATGCTGCTGGGAGTCGATCGTCATCCCAGAGGGGAAGTCGGAAGACCACTTGTACTACTTCCAGTAAGCAATTGACTGTCCAACAGTCCTTTGCGAGGAAGATGAAATATCACAGCAGTCATCCTGCTGCAAAGCGGATAACTCAGGCCTTAGCAGCCTGGGCGGTGAGAAACGTGGTTCCGGTATCCACCGTTAATTCAGAGGCAACTAGAGACTTGATTGAGGTACTGTGTCCCCGGTACCAAATACTATCTAGGTTCCATTTCTCTAGGCAGGCGATACCGAAAATGTACACAGACCTCAGAAAAAGAGTCACCAGTGTCCTAAAAAATGCAGTTGTACCCAATGTCCACTTAACCACGGACATGTGGACAAGTGGAGCAGGGCAGACTCAGGACTATATGACTGTGACAGCCCACTGGGTAGATGTATTGCCTCCCGCAGCAAGAACAGCAGCGGCGGCACCAGTAGCAGCATCTCGCAAACGCCAACTCGTTCCTAGGCAGGCTACGCTTTGTATCACCGCTTTCCAGAAGAGGCACACAGCTGACAACCTCTTACGGAAACTGAGGAACATCATCGCAGAATGGATTACCCCAATTGGACTCTCCTGGGGATTTGTGACATCGGACAACGCCAGCAATATTGTGCGTGCATTACATCTGCGCAAATTCCAGCACGTTCCATGTTTTGCACATACATATTGAATTTGGTGGTGCAGAATTATTTAAAAAAACGACAGGGGCGTGCAAGAGATGCTGTCGGTGGCCCAAAGAATTGCGGGCCACTTTCGGCATTCAGCCACCGCGTACCGAAGACTGGAGCACCACCAAACATTCCTGAACCTGCCCTGCCATCATCTGAAGCAAGAGGTGGTAACGAGGTGGAATTCAACCCTCTATATGCTTCAGAGGATGGAGGAGCAGCAAAAGGCCATTCAAGCCTATACATCTGCGCATGATATAGGCAAAGGAGGGGGAATGCACCTGACTCAAGCGCAGTGGAGAATGATTTCAACGTTGTGCAAGGTTCTGTAACCCTTTGAACTTGCCACACGTGAAGTCAGTTCAGACACTGCCTGCCTGAGTCAGGTCATTCCCCTCATCAGGCTTTTGCAGAAGAAGCTGGAGACATTGAAGGAGGAGCTAAAACAGAGCGATTCCGCTAGGCATATGGGACTTGTGGATGGAGCCCTTAATTCGCTTAACCAGGATTCACGGGTGGTCAATCTGTTGAAATCAGAGCACTACATTTTGGCCACCGTGCTCGATCCTAGATTTAAAACCTACGTTGTATCTCTCTTTCCGGCAGACACAAGTCTGCAGAGGTTCAAAGACCTGCTGGTGAGAAAATTGTCAAGTCAAGCGGAACGTGACCCGTCAACATCTCCTCCTTCACATTCTCCCGCAACTGGGGGTGCGAGGAAAAGGCTAAGAATTCCGAGCCCACCCGCTGGCGGTGATGCAGGGCAGTCTGGAGCGAGTGCTGACATCTGGTCCGGACTGAAGGACCTGCCAACGATTACTGACATGACGTCTACTGTCACTGCATATGATTCTCTCACCATTGAAAGAATGGTGGAGGATTATATGAGTGACCGCATCCAAGTAGGCACGTCAGACAGTCCGTACGTATACTGGCAGGAAAAAGAGGCAATTTGGAGGCCCTTGCACAAACTGGCTTTATTCTACCTAAGTTGCCCTCCCTCCAGTGTGTACTCCGAAGGAGTGTTTAGTGCAGCCGCTCACCTTGTCAGCAATCGGCGTACGAGTTTACTTCCAGAAAATGTGGAGAAGATGATGTTCATCAAAATTAATTATAATCAATTCCTCCGTGGAGACATTCACCAGCAGCAATTGCCTCCAGAAAGTACACAGGGACCTAAGATGGTGGATTCCAGTGGGGACGAATTAATAATCTGTGAGGAGGGGGATGTACACAGTGAAAGGGGTGAGGAATCGGAGGATGATGATGAGGTGGACATCTTGCCTCTGTAGAGCCAGTTTGTGCAAGGAGAGATTGCTTGCTTCTTTTTTTGGTGGGGGCCCAAACCAACCAGTCATTTCAGTCACAGTCATGTGGCAGACCCTGTCGCTGAAATGATGGGTTCGTTAAAGTGTGCATGTCCTGTTTATACAACATAAGGGTGGGTGGGTGGGCCCAAGGACAATTCCATCTTGCACCTCTTTTTTCTTTTCTTTTTCTTTGCATCATGTGCTGTTTGGGGACAATTTTTTTGAAGTGCCATCCTGCCTGACACTGCAGTGCCACTCCTAGATGGGCCAGGTGTTTGTGTCGGCCACTTGTGTCACTTAGCTTAGTCACACAGCGACCTTGGTGCGCCGCTTTCATTTTTCTTTGCGTCATGTGCTGTTTGGGGACAATTTTTTTGAAGTGCCATCCTGCCTGACACTGCAGTGCCACTCCTAGATGGGCCAGGTGTTTGTGTCGGCCACTTGTGTCGCTTAGCTTAGTCACACAGCGACCTTGGTGCGCCTCTTTTTTTCTTTGCATCATGTGCTGTTTGGGGACAATTTTTTTGAAGTGCCATCCTGCCTGACACTGCAGTGCCACTCCTAGATGGGCCAGGTGTTTGTGTCGGCCACTTGGGTCGCTTAGCTTAGCCATCCAGCGACCTCGGTGCAAATTTTAGGACTAAAAATAATATTGTGAGGTGTGAGGTGTTCAGAATAGACTGAAAATGAGTGGAAATTATGGTTATTGAGGTTAATAATACTATGGGATCAAAATGACCCCCAAATTCTATGATTTAAGCTGTTTTTGAGGATTTTTTGCTAAAAAAAAACGTATCCAAAACACACCCGAATCCAACAAAAAATTTTCAGGGAGGTTTTGCCAAAACGCGTCCGAATCCAAAACACGGCCGCAGAACCGAATCCAAAACCAAAACACAAAACCCGAAAAATGTCCGGTGCACATCACTAAATATATATATATATATATATATATCTCCTATATATTAGCACAGATCTGTGACTCTGTGCTTTTGTGTCTAACGCTGGACGGAGCCACAATGCTTGGCGGAGTAAGTCAAATGAGCCACAGATCTGGCAAAATCTATAGGACACTAGGAGCAGAAGCAGATGGCACAGGCAGGGTTATGTGAGGGGGTACACGTACGCCGTACAGATAGACAGGGGCACTGGCTCACTGTGTGCTTGACCCCCCACATCAGTACACTCAGCAGGGGCTCGCTGGTGTGGAAGAGCATCACTTTCTGGCACGCACCACGCTTATTTGTAAGACACCTGCCGCTATGCAAGTGCCGTACCGCCTCAGTCATCTCCAGCCCCGGCAACCCCACTACTAGCTGCAGCGCTGCCGCCCACGGTGAGGTGCACCCAGCTCCTTCTCACACATTAGCCGATGGGCAGCGCTGCAGAGAAGTCCGCGCCGCGTGCATGCTCCGACCCCCTCCTTCCTCCGGCCGCAGCGTCTCCTGAGGGTAACCAGTCACTCCCAGTCTCCCATTACCACAGTGCCCAGCAGCCGTGCAAGGTCTGCGTGTTTGACTGAGGAGTGGGGGGAGGGATGCGGGCGGACGGAGGAAGCAGGACTCCAGCCTGAAAGAGTCAGCCCCGCCAAGTCTACAGCAGCAGCATCAGATCCCAACAGGTTTGAGTGGAACAGCAGCAGCCAGCAGCAGTGACTCCAGTAAGACAAATCTGTCTGTCACTGTCACTACTGTCCTGTCCCTAATACCAATATCTCCCATGCCCTGTGTTTTGTCATGTCCCTGTCACCCCTATCTTGGCCTTGTTACCCCTATCCTGACCCTGTTACCCCTATCCTGACCCGGTCACCCGTCTCCTGGCCTTGTCACCCCTATCCTGGCCCTGTCACCCCTATCCTGGCCCTGTCACCCGTGTCCTGGCCCTGTGTTCTGTCATGTCCCTGTCACCCCATCCTGGCCCTGTCACTCCTATCCTGGCCCTGTCACCCCTATCCTGGCCCTGTCACCCCTGTCCTGGCCCTGTCACCCTTATCCTGGCCCTGCCACCCAAGTACTGGCCCTATATTCTGTCCTGGCCCTATCGCCCTTATCCTGGCCCTGTCATCCCTATCCTGGTCCTGTCACCCCTATCCTGGCCCTGTTATTTATGTCCTGGTCCTGCCGCTCCTATCCTTGCCCTGTCATCCCTATACTGGCCCTGTCACCCCTGTCCTGGCCCTATCACCCCTTCCCTGGCCCTGTCACCCTTACCCTGGCCCTGTCACCCGTATCCTGGCCCTGTCACCCCTGTCCTAGCCCTATCACCCCTTCCCTGGCCCTGTCACCCTTATCCTGGCCCTGTCACCCCTATCCTGGCCCTGTCACCCATGTCCTGGCCCTTTAACCCCTATCCTGGCCTTGTCACCCTTATCCTGGCCCTATCACCCCTGTTCTTGCCCTATCACCCTTATCCTGGCCCTGTCAACCCTGTCCATGCCCTGTCACCCCTATCCTGGCCCTGTCACACTTATCCTGGCCCTATAATCCTTATCCTGGTCCTGTCACCCCTGTCCTTGCCCTGCCACCCTTATCCTGGCCTTGTCACCCCTGTCCTTGCCCTGTCACCCTTATCCAGGCCCTGTCACACAAGCACCTGGCCCTGTTACCCCTATCCTAGCCCTGTTACCCCTATCCTGGCCCTGTCACCCCTATCCTGGCCCTGTCACCCCTATCTTGGCCCTGTCACCCCTATCCTGGACCTGTCACCCCTATCCTGGCCCTGTTATTTCTGTCCTGGTCCTGTCACCCCTTTCCTGGCCCTGTTATTTATGTCCTGGTCCTGTTGCCCTTATTCTGGCCCTGTAACACTATCCTAGCCCTGTCAGCCCTTTCCTGACCCTGTCATCCCTGTCCTGGCCGTGTCATTTCTGTCCTGGTCCTGTCATCCCTATCTTAGCCCTGTCATCCCTGTGCTTGCCATGTCACCTCTATCCTGGCCCTGTCACCCGTGTCCTGGCCCTGTGTTCTGTCATGTCCCTGTCACCCCTATCCTGGCCCCGTCACCCCTATCCTGGCCCCATCATCCCTGTCCTGGCCCTGTCACCCCTATCCTGGCCCTGTCACCGCTATCCTGGCCCTGTTACTGCATACCCTCCAACTACCATTTTGGCAGGTACAGTACCTGCAGTGCCTCCAGACCCCTCCCCCATGTACCACACCCCCACACCTTCCCCTCCACCACACGCGGCACCCCCACCCCTTCCTCACACGTGGCGCCTCTGAACCCCCTACACCACCCGCAGCTCCCATTCCCCCACCCCTCCCCCACCCGCAGCACCTCCAGACCCCCCCATCACCCCTCCATATATGACTCCCCCCACATCTGCCCCCCCCCTCCACCCGCAGCATCTGCAGACACCCTCCTCCATCCATGGTCCCCACCGCCCCCGCCCCCCACCCACCCACGGCACCCCCAAACCCTCTCCTCCACCACCTGCAGCACCTCTGGACCCCCTCCCCCATCCACCGCACCCCCCGCACCTGCATCTTCCCCACCCGTGGAGCCTCCGGACCCCCTACCCCACCCCCGGCACCCCCAGCCCTTCCCATCCCGCAGCACCTCCAGCACTTATCACCCACCCGCAACATCCCTGCACCTGCCCCTCCCCCACCCGCAGTACCCACGCACCTCCCCCACCCGCAGCACCTCCGGACCCACTCCCCCATCCACGCCCCCCCCCCTGCATCCTCGACCCCTCCACCTGCAGCATCTACAGACACCCTCCCCAATCCACGGTCCCCCCCCGCACCCGCTACATTCTGTACATCGTGCCCTGCAGGCGCTGTTCACGCCATTGCAAGGGGCTTCACCATCGCACACCCTTTCATCGTGCAATATTTAAGCACTCACAAAACTAGGAATGCAGGTAATACTCCATATAATACAAATATTGCATCCCAGAAAGGCGTGCAAGGGTTAAGGGGGCATAGCCCCTTGCGACGGACCTTGTACCTAGTATATATATATATATATATATATATATATGGGGTGGATTTACATTTTATCTATCTATCTATCTATCTGTCTCAGTCTATTTATCTATGTGTCTATCTATCTGTCGATCTATCTATCTATCTTTCTATCTGTGTTTGTATATTAATATATATATATATATTGTAACACTGTAGGGGTGCAAGGTGCCTTTTCCTGGGGAATATGGCAGCACGCAGCAGCTGAGGAACAACACAAGTCCAGTTTCTGGTACAACTGACCCCGGCCAGTTTTATTGAAACAGAAAATAAAACAAACCCCAAAATAAAAATACCTTGCCTGTCCGGCACTAACTAAACATAAGATGTTCCTAACTGTCACTAAACAAAACACAGAGTTCTTCAGTACATACTGTATAGCTTACTTGCATCAGAAAGCGTGTCTCTCACACACAGATCCTGCAGCCTTCCCAGGCAGTCTGCCCATACTAATCAGGTTAGAAGCACTATATCACTCTTACACAGCTGAAACCCTGATTAGCCCTCTGTGAGGCCAAAGACCCGAACTGGGCCCAATGTCTAGAACTCGCCTTATCTCTCTCTCAGAGCCTTTACCCAGCTTTTACAGCAAACTGAAAAGGTTCAGACAAAACAAAAAGCATTTTTCCTAGAAGTTAACATTTTCTAAAACATGTAAGACAAGAACCTGGGACAAATATACCTGCCCTCAAACACTATCCCAGTGTTCTTGTCACATATCCCCCTCCCCTGTTTCGACCTAGGGGCCGGAACACTTGTAGCCCCCAAACAGAAGATGCGAGACAATGCATCTGCGTTGGCCAATTGTGTTCCCGGTCTATGTTCGACAGTAAACTTAAAGTCCTGCAACGCTAGAAACCATCTAGTTACACGAGCATTCTTGCCTCTATTTACATACATCCATTTTAAAGGGGCATGGTCTGTCACTAGTCTGAATTGTCTACCCAAGAGGTAATATCTCAAGGTATCTAGTGCCCACTTAATGGCCAAAGCCTCCTTTTCCACAATGGCATACCTTTTTTCATGCTCATTGAGTTTCCTACTCAAATAAATGATAGGGTGTTCGTCCCCATCTCTGGTTTGGGACAGCACAGCACCTATCCCTACCTCTGAGGCATCTGTCTGTACCACAAATTCTTTTGAAAAATCTGGTGTTATCAACACCGGTTGTGAACACAAAGCCACTTTTAACGCTTGGAACGCCTTTTCTGCATCAGGGTTCCATTTCACCACATTTGACTGCTTCCCTTTGGTAAGGTCTGACAACGGCACCGCTGTGGTCGCAAAATTAGGAATAAACCGTCTATAGTACCCAGTTATTCCCAAAAAAGCCCTTACCTGTTTTTTATTCACTGGACGAGGCCAGTTTTGAATAGCATCAACTTTATTCAATTGGGGCCTAATCAGACCTCTGCCTATGGTGAAGCCCAAGTATTTGACCTCCTCCATTGCGAGGCAGCACTTCTTTGGGTTAGCAGTTAACCCTGCCTCTCTGATTGAGTCCAGTACTGCTTGTACTTTAACCAAATGTGACCCCCAGTCTGTACTGTGAATTACCACATCATCCAAATAGGCAGCTGCATATTTTCTATGGGGCCTCAAAATTTTATCCATCGCCCGTTGAAAGGTTGCTGGAGCCCCATGCAACCCAAAGGGTAACATCTTATACTGGTACAGCCCCTCCGGAACCGAAAAGGCTGTTTTTTCTTTGGCGCTATCAGATAAAGGTATTTGCCAGTAACCTTTGGTCAGGTCCAATGTGGTGAGAAACCTGGCTGTTCCCAGCCTTTCTACAAGCTCATCCACACGGGGCATGGGGTATGCGTCAAACTTGGACACCTCATTTAACTTACGAAAGTCATTACAGAAGCGTATGCTACCGTCGGGCTTCGGGATGAGCACTATGGGACTGGACCACTCACTGTTAGACTCCTCTATGACTCCAAGTTCTAACATGGTTTTAACTTCCTTAGAAATAGCTTCTCGCTGAGCTTCAGGAATCCTATATGGCTTTAAATGAACCCTGACCCCTGGTTCTGTGACAATGTCATGTTTTATTATGGTCGTTCGGCCAGGCAGCTCTGAAAATACCTCCCTATTTTGGATGAGAAATTCTTTAACCTGATTGTTCTGATCAGCTGATAATGTCTCTGACACCTTCACTGCGGGAAGCAACCGGGGTGAAGACACCGAAGGGCAAGGCTCCGCTGACAGAGACAACCTATCTTTCCAGGGTTTGATTAAGTTAACATGGTAGATCTGTTCGGGTTTTCTCTTTCCCGGCTGGTATACTTTGTAATTAACCTCATTCACTTTTTCCCTAATCTCAAATGGACCCTGCCATTTAGCTAGGAATTTGCTTTCCACAGTGGGTACCAAAACAAGAACTCTATCTCCAGGAGCAAATTCCCGTATCTTGGCACTCCGGTTATAGACCCTCTGTTGAGCACTTTGGGCCTGTTCCATGTGCTCTCTGACAACAGGTACCACGGCTGCAATCCTATCCTGCATTTGTGTTACATGCTCAATAACGCTTCTATAAGGAGTGGGCTGTCCTTCCCACGTCTCTTTGGCAACATCCAACAGCCCTCTGGGGTGTCTACCATACAACAAATCAAATGGAGAAAACCCCGTAGAGGACTGAGGAACTTCTCTGATGGCCATTAACAAGTAGGGCAACAAACAATCCCAGTTTTTCCCATCTCTCTCAACAACCTTTTTTAACATACTTTTTAATGTTTTATTAAACCTTTCCACCAACCCGTCAGTTTGGGGATGGTAGATGGACGTCCTGAGGTGAGTGACCTTAAATAACTTGCACAATTCTTTCATGATCCTTGACATAAATGGAGTACCTTGGTCAGTCAAAATTTCTTTTGGTATTCCCACTCTACTAAATACCTGCACCAGCTCCCTAGCTATCGCCTTGGTTGTGATAGTGCGTAAAGGGACAGCCTCAGGATATCGAGTGGCATAGTCCATAATTACCAGGATATACTGATGGCCCGAGCAGACTTTAACAAGGGCCCCACGAGATCCATGGCTATTCTGTCAAACGGGACCTCTATAATAGGCATGGGAACTAGTGGGCTCCTGAAATGGGGTCTAGGGGCATGATACTGGCATTCAGGACAGGAAGAACAATATTCAGACACTTCTTTATAAACCCCTGGCCAAAAGAACCTTTGTAAAACTCTTTCAGTGGTTTTTTCTGCCCCTAAATGTCCTGCGGTAACGTGACTATGAGCTAAATCTAGTACCGTTCTCCGATAAGGCTGGGGAACTACCAGCTGTTCCACCACATCCTCACCCCTTTTGACAATGTGGTACAAGAGCTCATTACAGATGGCCATGTGGGGATACGTAACCCTGTCACCTGGTACCACAGGTTCCCCATTAACAATCTTAACATTCTCTCTAGCCTTTATTAAGGTAGGATCCTTTAACTGTTCAGACGCAAACAGATCCTTCTTTACCTCCAGGTCAGGCACGCTTTCAGTTCTAACTACTATGTCTCTGTTCCCGGCAAGAGGGTCCTCACTGGACTCCCCATCTGTCACTTCCCCAGCCAAACTAGCAAAAGGCAAAGGGCCAGAAAGTTCCGAAGACCCACGTACATCCAAAAAATCACCGGTATAATCAACTGGCTTTTTACTTCTCACATCTGTTGATAACCGTGATTCCCACAGTTTCCAAAAATGAGGAAAATCCCTCCCTATTATGGCCTCATGCACCAAGGAAGGGACCAGTCCCACTTTAACCATTGCTGACCCACAACAAGTTTCTATATTCACCTCAGCAGTGGCATAATATTGGGTATCCCCATGTATGCAAGTTACCCCAATAGGTATTTGCTGGACCTTTAAGGGGTTCACTAACCCAGCTTTCACGAGGGTAACTAAACTTCCTGAATCTAGCAAGGCCTCTACCCGGTTACCTTCTAAGAACACATCACACATTTGTTTTTCCAGCTCAGGTGAAGGTACCACAGTACAGGCTAACCTAGCAAAGAAAGACATTCTGCGACATTCAAAGGCAGCATCACATTGCATGGGTTCTTGCGTGACTGGGCAATTGGCAACAACATGACCTGGCATACCACACCTAAAACATTTAACCACACGATTATCAACCCATTTGGGCAGCATAGACCGTTCTAGCCCCATTGGCCTGTTTCCAGGGCCAGTGTTTACAGTCTCTCCAGCCTTGCGTTCTCTTAACCGCCCAGCAACGTTTTCCCACGGAACAGTCTTACCAGTCTTTACTGAAGGGCGCTGTCGAGGATCTATGGGTTGCTGGGTGGTCATCAGTAGTTCCTCTGCTGCCAAATACCTCTCTACCATGTCCACTAATTGGTCAGCAGTACCCGGGTTTCCATGGCTCACCCACTTGCGCAGGACCATGGGCAAAGATCTCAAGTAGCGGTCCATGACGACTCTTTCCACCATCTGGGGACCAGTTAATGTCTCTGGCTGCAGCCATTTTTTTGTTAGCTGAATAAGGTCGTGCATCTGGGAGTGCGGAGGCTTCTCCATGGCGTACAGCCAACGGTGCACCCGTTGTGCTCGTACTGACAGCGTGACTCCCAGGCGGGTCAGGATCTCAGTCTTTAGTTTATCATAGTCCCGAGCCTCAGCAGGGCTTAAATCAAAGTAAGCTTTTTGGGGCTCACCTGACAGGAAAGGTGCCAGCAGACTGGCCCACTGTGCTTTCGGCCAGTTCTCACGCTCGGCAGTCCTTTCAAACGTGGTCAGATAGGCCTCCACATCATCAGCCTCTGTCATTTTCTGCAGGAAGTGACTGGCTCGTATAGAACTAGAGCTGGTTGGAGCACTGACGGCCACATCTCCAACCCGAGCTGCAAGTCTCTGCACCACTTCTGCTAAGGCCTCTCTATCCTGATGCTGTAGTCTCCAATTTTCCTCCATTGCCACCTGCTGCTGTCGGTTGGCCTCCTGCTGAGCCGCTGTAGCTTGCAGCAAGGCTTTAAGCAGATCCTCCATGTCAACAGATTTTTCAGGCGGCTTTGCAGCTGCTTTCACCCAGGACATATATCAAACCCTCAGGGGTGAGTCTCAGTAACTTCACACTGGGCTGTATCTGCATAAACCACCATTTTCTGCAGGCCTCACAAAGCTGCTGCTTTCACTTATGCGCAGAACGGCCTACTGCTTGCATTCTCCACCAAGTTGTAACACTGTAGGGGTGCAAGGTGCCTTTTCCTGGGGAATATGGCAGCACGCAGCAACTGAGGAACAACACAAGTCCAGTTTCTGGTACAACTGACCCCGGCCAGTTTTATTGAAACAGAAAATAAAACAAACCCCAAAATAAAAATACCTTGCCTGTCCGGCACTAACTAAACATAAGATGTTCCTAACTGTCACTAAACAAAACACAGAGTTCTTCAGTACATACTGTATAGCTTACTTGCATCAGAAAGCGTGTCTCTCACACACAGATCCTGCAGCCTTCCCAGGCAGTCTGCCCATACTAATCAGGTTAGAAGCACTATATCACTCTTACACAGCTGAAACCCTGATTAGCCCTCTGTGAGGCCAAAGACCCGAACTGGGCCCAATGTCTAGAACTCGCCTTATCTCTCTCTCAGAGCCTTTACCCAGCTTTTACAGCAAACTGAAAAGGTTCAGACAAAACAAAAAGCATTTTTCCTAGAAGTTAACATTTTCTAAAACATGTAAGACAAGAACCTGGGACAAATATACCTGCCCTCAAACACTATCCCAGTGTTCTTGTCACAATATATATATATATATACATATATAAGGGAGGGTAGGGGTACTGGCGACTAACAGTGTCTACACTTAAAGGATATATATATGAAGAAGGATGCAATTCGTATTTCTTTTAAAAAATGGGGGGATATTTATTATAAAACAGACAATTTAATAGCAATAAAAAAGGAAAAAGGGTTGGATGGAATAAAAAGGGTGGATTTGATCGATTAAAAAACAAATTCAAGCTGATAAAAGAAAAAAAAAAAAACATATCTGGAACAATAAAAATATACAAATATATTTCAGATACGAGAAAGGTGCTTATCTTAAAAATGGAAGGTCAAATTGAGGTCTGCCCAACGCGTTTCGTCCATCTGACTTCATCAAGGGGTAGAGGGCTACTGAACAGTAATTCTATTTATAGCCAGGATAATTAACAGTGTAATTATGACATCACTTCCTGTTCAGGGCTACTTGAAAATACAGTTACATATAGCATTGTATAAATTCGGAAAAGACTATTGCCAGGGGTAGATCTACAATATAAGGTTACCATAAGATAAATATAGTGCAAAAACGAGCGTCATAGCTTATAGTACGGTATAAAGTAAGTCCAGGGGCGCTGTTTGCCTCACTTCCGCCCCGCTTCCTGTGTCCGAGTCTGTGCACTGCGCATGCGCACGGTGCCCCGCTTCCGTGATTCGCGTCTCTGTATAGGCGCTAAGCTGCCCCACTTCCTGCTTGTGCTTTTCTGTTAGGGGAGCCACACTTCCTGTTTCGACGTGGAACGGCCTGTAGCTTCATATTGATTGGATGGTTTGCATTGTCAATCATCGCGGCGGACATCTTTGTGAAGCCATATAGTGCAGGACACATTTCTATAATGGCCTGTTCAGCTTGCACAGAAATGCATATAGGAAAACAAATAAATAAAACGAGGATTAATTCCTTATAAAGTATTATTAATTAATTTTATAATAGGAGCATGGGAGATGTTATAAGGGATAAACTTTATATTGCTGGAATTTGATTTTTTTTAAAAACGATATATGTGTATGTTTAGAGAGCTTCAAAACCGACTAGAATAATTCTTATTCAAAGGGGCACTGATAATCTAAATATTGTTAATATTTCTATTAAAGATATGTACATTAGCAACATGTTGTCATATAGGAGGCCATTATAGTCTATGGAGTACTTAGTGATAGTATATAATGTCATTTCTAAAAAGTACTTATATATTGCTGCATATTAAACACGTGTTTTTTTTTTCAGACAATGTGCTTATAGTGTATTCTATTTTGATACCAGTGAGGGGTATATATAGTATAGTGGGCACATGCAGTGCTTAATAGGAGAAGGGTGTATCTGTATGTGGGAGTGAAGAATTTATAGTTAATATAGTGAAAAAAAGACATATTAAGCTGGGGATAGAGTGCAAGATTCAAAGTACTCAGAATTATCTGTAAAGTGTAAGTTATAAGATCTTTAGGTAGAAATAGGGGGAGGCAAAAGGTGGTCAATTAGCCAGTATTTGTCAATGTTTTACATTGCTGGTATGTTATGAGTCTATTGTATCCCACATTGTACAGTACCCAATCTTCCCAAGTGGTTCCCCGCTTGGTACTGTTTGGGCCCTACACTGCTTAGCTTCCAAGATCGGACGAGATTGGGCGTCCGTCAGTGTGGTATGACTGTATCTCGTGGACAAATAACTGAGTCGCACAGCAATCCGAGTTTATTAACATAACAGGCAAATCAACAAACTATAAAGTGCTTAGTGCTGTGGTTGTGGTTAAATAAATACATAAATACATAAAGTGTCGAGTGCATGGTGGTCAAATATACAGGCTACCAGCGGATAAGGTGAGAGATATGAAGGAAATATGAGAGAAAAAAGGAAGTAATTTCTTATCACAGGAACGGTGCGATCTCGTATCCTTCATTGAAGCCGAATGGATGAGAAGTTTTCAGTTGGAAGATCCAGTACATCTCTCTCTGGGACAACTTCTTCGCTAGATCTCCTCCTCTGTCGCCACTTGTGACATGTTCGATCGCCTTAAAGGACAGTTCTTCCGGGTTGGACTGGTGTTCTTGTTTAAAATGTCTATATAGTAAGTGTGTCTCCAGCTTGTTTCTTATGCTGCGTATATGTTCTTGGATCCTGATTTTCAACGTCCTCTTTGTTTTACCCACATATTTTTTGTGGCAGGTGCATTCCAAGAGGTAGATAATTGACGTGCTGTTACAGTTCATGAAGTCCTTGATTTTGAATTCTTTAGTACCGTCAGTGTTGTTGAAAGTCCTCCTATTAGGGTTGAGGAATCTGCAAACATTGCAATGTCCACATTTATATGCTCCAACACATTTTGGAAGAGACCGTTGGTTGTCCTCTGGTGGTAGTACTCGTAGCATGCTGGGTGCGAGAATGTCCTTAAGACTTCTAGACTTGCGAAAGATCAGTTCTGGTTGTGCAGGGAGAATCTCCTTAAGGATGGGGTCCATCAGAAGTATTCCCCAGTGTGCTTTCAGTGAGGTTCTGATGGAATGTTCATGGCTGTTGTAAGTAGTTATGAAGGAGACGGACTCCTTTTTCTCTGTTTTTTCTTTGTAAGTAAGTAATTGTTCTCGCTCGAGGTTTTTTGTTCTCTCAATGGCTCCGTCCAGTATAGTTTTGGGGTACCTTTTTTCCTCAAACCTTTTTCTGTAGATTCCAAGTTGTGCTTCACAATCTTCGGTCTTGTTACAGTTTCTTTTGATTCTATGAAATTGGGAGTAGGGGATATTGTTTTTCCACTTTTTAGAGTGACTGCTCTTATAATGAAGGTAGCTGTTCTTGTCGACATTCTTGATGTAGTTTTTTGTAGTGATTGCCCCTTCCTCTCCAGTTAAAGTCAGGTCCAGGAACTCAATTGAATTCTTATCCATATTGCAAGTAAAAGACAGATTAAAATCATTGAGTTGTATAACTTTAAAAAAGTCCATAAAAGAATCAGAACTGCCATTCCAGATGATCAAGATGTCATCTATATACCTTTTGTATAGAATGACATGTTTTTCAAAATGTTGCGTGTTGTACATATACTTCTCCTCCCATTGGCCCATGAACAAGTTAGCAAAGCTCGGCGCAAAAATCGTGCCCATTGCGGTGCCACATTGTTGCAAGTAAAATTTGTCTAAGAATTTAAAATAATTACGGCTTAAAATAAAATTCATCAATTCACAAATAAAGGTCTTGTGTGCTTCTGTAAGGGATGAGTCTTTGTTGAGATACACTCTGCTAGCTTCAATCCCTTTCTTGTGTTCAATACAGGTATATAATGACTGTACATCAACGGTTATCCATATGTATGAGTCTTTCCATTTAATGTTCTTCATCTCATTTAATACCATAGTGGTATCCTGCAGGTATGATGGTAACTTCCTGACATACGGGTTCAGAAAAATGTCCACGTACTTAGACAAATTAGACGTAAGAGAGTCTATCCCTGCGACAATAGGTCTCCCAGGTGGGTTGGATAGGCACTTGTGGATTTTAGGTAAAAAATAGAATATGGGGGTAGTGGGGTTGGATTGCATTAAAAACGAGAATTCATCCTTGGTGATAATGTCACTTCTCAGGCCTTGTAAAAGTAAGGATCTGAGTTCATCTATAAATGTATTTTTCGGGTCATCTGGCAGCAGGGCATAGGAGCTGGTATCTCCTAAGAGTCTGTGTGCTTCTTGGACATATTTGTCCCTGTCCAGGATGACCAACTTCCCCCTTTGTCAGCCGGTTTTATGACAAGTTGCTTGTTTTTTTGGAGATTTTTCAGTGCTTCGATTTCTTTGTTGTGGAGATTTTTATTCACCACTGGTGTGGGTTCTGTTTCACATAAATCTTTTTTCACTAAATCGTAAAAAATGCTTATGTTGCTCCCTTTAGATTCCACTGGATAGTATTTACTTTTTGGTTTAAGTCCAGATTTTGAACTTGCTTCGTAATTCGATATGATAGCGTTCTCTTTTCTCAGGAAGTGTCTTTTTAACGTAAGTTTCCGCACAAATTTGTTGAGGTCGATGAAGGTACCCCACCCCCGGCACCCCCAGCCCTTCCCATCCCGCAGCACCTCCAGCACTTATCACCCACCCGCAACATCCCTGCACCTGCCCCTCCCCCACCCGCAGTACCCACGCACCTCCCCCACCCGCAGCACCTCCGGACCCACTCCCCCATCCACGCCCCCCCCCCTGCATCCTCGACCCCTCCACCTGCAGCATCTACAGACACCCTCCCCAATCCACGGTCCCCCCCGCACCCGCTACATTCTGTACATCGTGCCCTGCAGGCGCTGTTCACGCCATTGCAAGGGGCTTCACCATCGCACACCCTTTCATCGTGCAATATTTAAGCACTCACAAAACTAGGAATGCAGGTAATACTCCATATAATACAAATATTGCATCCCAGAAAGGCGTGCAAGGGTTAAGGGGGCATAGCCCCTTGCGACGGACCTTGTACCTAGTATATATATATATATATATATATATATATGGGGTGGATTTACATTTTATCTATCTATCTATCTGTCTCAGTCTATTTATCTATGTGTCTATCTATCTGTCGATCTATCTATCTATCTTTCTATCTGTGTTTGTATATTAATATATATATATATATATATATATATACATATATATAGTACATACAGTGCTTGAAGTGGGGTGGTATACAGTGGTATGGCATGCCGCCACTTCGAGCGCTGGTAGGTCACCTATAGTGGGAAGATTCTCTGTGGGGGCACTTGTCACCTTGGCCCCATCCCCCTAAGCGTGTTACCCATCATTGGGTTGCATTACAGAAAGCCCACTGGCACAGCTGTTAGAGCAAGAAGAGGATCCAAGCACCTACCCAACAGAAAGGGAGCTCCACCACACACACACTAGTGATGCCATGCACGTCGGAGGCAGAGCAGGTTCGTGTCCGGCAGTACAGTAAGTTAAGCACTGCACTCCCAGCTGCCAGCCTGCCCATTTGTTGACAAGACGGATTTGGTATGATTTACTGATAGCAGCGGTCAGGAGACCGATGCAGTAATCATGACAGTCTGAATACCGACAGCGGCGCATTGAGTCCCCTCTGTACGCTATGTGTGGTGTAATGTGAACAAGATTGTGCTACTGTGTGGATTCATTTGAATTGGTACTATTGTGTGGCCACGCCCCTCCCATTTTTTTGGCGTGCGAGTTCGTTGCACACTGTCCCTTTATTAAGTATGGGAGGGAAGGCGCAAATTTATAGTTTTCAGGATGGCGCCGAACACCCTTGCACCAGCCCTGTATCCCAGCAATGTAAGAAGAAGGGATTGCAGCCTCATACCCAATAGGTTTCTATGGGGGATGCAATACCGTCTGATGTATCAATATCTGATTGCGGTAGCCCATTGTAGATTGTGGGCTACATTCGGGAGATGTAGTTCCGACAGGGTTTCCTGGAAACCCTCCACCGGAAATGGCCCCTGTGCACAGCGGTCACGATTACTACACATACGCAGCAGCCCCGGCAGCACACTCAGCGTATCACAGGGACGGGCTCCTTTCTGAGCACATGTCCCTGCCTGTGCCGGGTGACACATCCACCCGATATGATCACATTATGCAATTAGCACCCAGGATTGCATTGCATATGCCTGGCTTTTTCAACCAGTGTGCCGTGGCACACTAGTGTGCGACCAGTTGCAAGGTGTGCCGCGGAGCCAGAGCAGCTTCCTGCACCTTGAGAGTGATCTGTTGGCCCAGGCCCTTCTTAGAGGATCAGTCGTGCTCCGGCCATGACCTATGCCTTGAAAACGATGTGATATCATAGGCAGGGCCGGTTCTACACTTTGTGGCGCCCAGTGCGAAAATTTCCACTGGCGCCCCCCCCCCCCCCCACACACAGCAAAAAATTAGTGCGCGGCGGAGGCGCGTGCCAAAAATAGGGCCGTGGCTTCATGGCTTCATAGGTGAGGGGCGTGGCCACAGTTATGCCCCCAGATATGCCCCAAGTAGTTGTGCCCCCCAGTTGATTTTTCCCCCAGTAGATTTGCCCCCTGTAGCTGTGCCCCCAGTAGCTGTGCCCCCAGTAGTTGTGCCCCCTGTTGCTTTGCCCCCAGTAGTTGCGCCCGCTGTTGCTTTGCCCCAGTAGTTGTGCCCTCTGTTGCTGTGCCCCTTGTTGCTTTGCCCCAGTAGTTGTGCACCCTGTTGCTTTGCCCTCAATAGTTGTGCCCTCTGCTGCTGTGCCCCCTGTTGTACCCTCTGCTGCTGTGCCCCCTGTCACTGTGCCCCAATAGTTGTGCCCTCTGCTGCTGTGCCCCCAATAGTTGTGCCCTCTGCTGCTGTGCCTCCTGTTGTGCCCTCTGCTGCTGTGCCTCCTGTTGATGTGCCCCCTGTTGTGCCCCCTGCTGCTGTGCCTCCTGTTGATGTGCCCCCTGCTGCTGTGCCTCCTGTTGATGTGCCCCCTGTTGTGCCCCCTGCTGCTGTGCCTCCTGTTGATGTGCCCCCTGCTGCTGTGCCTCCTGTTGATGTGCCCCCTGCTGCTGTGCCTTCTGTTGATGTGCCCCCTGTTGTGCCCCCTGCTGCTGTGCCTCCTGTTGATGTGCCCTCTGCTGCTGTGCCCCCTGTCACTGTGCCCCAATAGTTGTGCCCTCTGCTGCTGTGCCCCCAATAGTTGTGCCCTCTGCTGCTGTGCCTCCTGTTGTGCCCTCTGCTGCTGTGCCTCCTGTTGATGTGCCCCCTGTTGTGCCCCCTGCTGCTGTGCCTCCTGTTGATGTGCCCCCTGCTGCTGTGCCTCCTGTTGATGTGCCCCCTGTTGTGCCCCCTGCTGCTGTGCCTCCTGTTGATGTGCCCCCTGCTGCTGTGCCTCCTGTTGATGTGCCCCCTGCTGCTGTGCCTTCTGTTGATGTGCCCCCTGTTGTGCCCCCTGCTGCTGTGCCTCCTGTTGATGTGCCCCCTGTTGTGCCCCCTGCTGCTGTGCCTCCTGTTGATGTGCCCCCTGCTGCTGTGCCTCCTGTTGATGTGCCCCCTGCTGCTGTGCCTTCTGTTGATGTGCCCCCTGTTGTGCCCCCTGCTGCTGTGCCTCCTATTGATGTGCCCCCTGCTGCTGTGCCTCCTGTTGATGTGCCCCCTGCTGCTGTGCCTCCTGTTGCTGTGTCCCTAGTCAAACACACACAAAAATAAAAAATAAATACTTACCACTGCCCCGCTCCCGACCGCTGCTGCTGCTTCCGTCTGGCCGCCGGCTCTTCTCTATGGGAGAGACGTCATGACGTCTCTCCCATAGCAGCGCCGCACTGACACTAGAGGTCAATACTGACCTCTAGTGTCTGTCACTGGAGCCGGCTGCAGCGGACGCCCACACAGCCCACGGCATCTGCTGCAGCCGGGAGAGCGGGGTGCGGGCAGGCGGCGGTGCCTGCGGGGTGACTGCGGCTGCGCCCCCAGGCCGCAGCGCCCCGGGCGCAGGTACTGCTTGCCCCCACCAAGGACCGCTCCTGATCATAGGTCACAAGCCGCCGCGTCTCACCACCCAGCCAGCCCACCCGCCTGCATACACATCTTCCAGTTCCCGCCCGCATCCACAGCTTTCCTTGCCCACCCACATCCACACCTGCATGACCACCTGCTGCTCAGTATTCACAGCAATCCACTATGAACAACCCCCGCAACTGAGGGACAGGGAGGAGGACAGCTGATAATAATATTTGTTATTTTATTTCTCTTGTGGGGAACAATAGGATTTCAATAGAATTTATGTGGGGAGAATAAGGATTTAGGGGGGGGGATCAATGTGAATAATTCATGTAGGGAGCAATAGGATTTATGTGGGGAGAAATTTTATTGTTTTTTCTGTGTAGGCCAATGTATGTGTAGATTTTTTTATTTTATTTTTATTTATACTGTGAGGGCCATTGTGTGTGTTTTGTTTTTTTCTGTGGGGAACTGATGGTGTGCCTTGGCAATTTTAAAATATTGGCCCTCATTCCGAGTCGTTCGCTCGGTATATTTCATCGCATCGCAGTGAAATTCCGCTTAGTACGCATGCGCAATATTCGCACTGCGACTGCGCCAAGTAATTTTACAATGAAGAAAGTATTTTTACTCACGGCTTTTTCTTCGCTCCGGCGATCGTAATGTGATTGACAGGAAATGGGTGTTACTGGGCGGAAACACGGCGTTTCAGGGGCGTGTGGTTAAAAACGCTACAGTTTCCGGAAAAAACGCAGGAGTGGCCGGAGAAACGGAGGAGTGTCTGGGCGAACGCTGGGTGTGTTTATGACGTCAAACCAGGAACGACAAGCACTGAACTGATCGCAGATGCCGAGTAAGTCTGAAGCTACTCTGAAACTGCTAAGTAGTTTGTAATCGCAATATTGCGAATACATCGGTCGCAATTTTAAGAAGCTAAGATTCACTCCCAGTAGGCGGCGGCTTAGCGTGTGTAACTCTGCTAAAATCGCCTTGCGAGCGATCAACTCGGAATGAGGGCCATTGTTCGGTGTGCCGCGAGTAAAAAAAGATTGAAAATCACTGGCATATGCGATCATCGGTAAATGGGCCCCTAAAACTGGAATATGTATAATCACATATAATGCCTGGGAATGCAGTACAGGTTGAGTATCCCTTATCCAAAATGCTTGGGACCAGAGGTATTTTGGATATTGGATTTTTCCGTATTTTGGAATAATTGCATACCACAATGAGATATCATGGTGATGGGACCTAAATCTAAGCACAGAATTCATTTATGTTACATATACACCTTATACACACAGCCTGATGGTCATTTAACAAAGTGTGTCTACATTCACACAATTCATTTATGTTTCATATACACCTTAAGGTCATTTAATACAATATTTTTAATAACTGTGTATTAAACAAAGTTTGTGTACATTGAGCCATCAAAAAAACAAAGGTTTCACTATCTCACTCTCACTCAAAAAAGTCAGTATTTCGGAATATTCCGTATTTCGGAATATTTGGATATGGGATACTCAACCTGTAGTTCGAATATATATGCACAAAATATTATAAATAATATTCACTGAAAATAATGCAATGTAAGGCAAACAAAACCATAATAAATAAATAACCTTTAGCAGAAACAGACCTTTGTAGAACCAGTTAGCTCAGTATCTTTGCTGTAGAGATGAGCGGGTTCGGTTTCTTTGAATCCGAACCCGCACGAACTTCACTTTTTTTTCCACGGGTCCGAGCGACTCGGATCTTCCCGCCTTGCTCGGTTAACCCGAGCGCGCCCGAACGTCATCATGACGCTGTCGGATTCTCGCGAGGCTCGGATTCTATCGCGAGACTCGGATTCTATATAAGGAGCCGCGCGTCGCCGCCATTTTCACTCGTGCATTGAGATTGATAGGGAGAGGACGTGTCTGGCGTCCTCTCCATTAGAATAGAGATAGATAGATTAGATAGAGAGAGATTGTGCAGAGTCGCAGACAGAGTTAGTTTACCACAGTCAGTGACCAGTGCAGTTGCTAGTTAACTTTTATTTAATATAATATATCCGTTCACTTCTCTCTGCTATATCCGTTCTCTGCCTGAAAAAAAAAACGATACACAGCACAGTCAGTCACACAGTGTGACTCAGTCTGTGTGCACTCAGCTCAGCCCAGTGTGCTGCACAGTCATCAATGTATAAATTAAAAGCTTATAATTAATTGTGGGGGAGACTGGGGAGCACTGCAGGTTGTTAGCAGGAGCCAGGAGTACAATTATATTAATTAACAGTGCACACTTTTGCTGCAGGAGTGGTGACCAGTGCCTGACCACCAGTATAGTATTGTTGTATACTACTAATATCTCTTTAAATATCAACCAGTCTATATTAGCAGCAGACACAGTACAGTGCGGTAGTTCACGGCTGTGGCTACCTCTGTGTCGGCACACGGCAGGCAGTCCGTCCGACCAGAATTGTATTATTTATTATTATATACCTACCACCTAACCGTGGTTTTTTTTTCATTCTTTATACCGTCATAGTGTCATCCTAATTGTTACGAGTATACTACTATCTCTTTATCAACCAGTGTACAGTGCGGTAGTTCACGGCTGTGGCTACCTCTGTGTCGGCACACGGCAGGCAGTCCGTCCGACCAGAATTGTATTATTTATTATTATATACCTACCACCTAACCGTGGTTTTTTTTTCATTCTTTATACCGTCATAGTGTCATCCTAATTGTTACGAGTATACTACTATCTCTTTATCAACCAGTGTACAGTGCGGTAGTTCACGGCTGTGGCTACCTCTGTGTCGGCAGTCGGCAGGCAGTCCGTCCATCCATAATTGTATTATTATTATAATATATACCACCTAACCATGGTTTTTTTTTCATTCTTTATACCGTCATAGTGTCATACTAGTTGTTACGAGTATACTACTATCTCTTTATCAACCAGTGTACAGTGCGGTAGTTCACGGCTGTGGCTACCTCTGTGTCGGCAGTCGGCAGGCAGTCCGTCCATCCATAATTGTATTATTATTATAATATATACCACCTAACTGTGGTTTTTTTTGCATTCTTTATACCGTCGTCATAGTGTCATACTAGTTGTTACGAGTATACTACTATCTCTTTATCAACCAGTGTACAGTGCGGTAGTTCACGGCTGTGGCTACCTCTGTGTCGGCAGTCGGCAGGCAGTCCGTCCATCCATAATTGTATTATTATTATAATATATACCACCTAACCGTGGTTTTTTTTTTCATTCTTTATACCGTCGTCATAGTGTCATACTAGTTGTTACGAGTATACTACTATCTCTTTATCAACCAGTGTACAGTGCGGTAGTTCACGGCTGTGGCTACCTCTGTGTCGGCAGTCGGCAGGCAGTCCGTCCATCCATAATTGTATTATTATTATAATATATACCACCTAACCGTGGTTTTTTTTTCATTCTTTATACCGTCGTCATAGTGTCATACTAGTTGTTACGAGTATACTACTATCTCTTTATCAACCAGTGTACAGTGCGGTAGTTCACGGCTGTGGCTACCTCTGTGTCGGCAGTCGGCAGGCAGTCCGTCCATCCATAATTGTATTATTATTATAATATATACCACCTAACCGTGGTTTTTTTTTCATTCTTTATACCGTCGTCATAGTGTCATACTAGTTGTTACGAGTATACTACTATCTCTTTATCAACCAGTGTACAGTGCGGTAGTTCACGGCTGTGGCTACCTCTGTGTCGGCAGTCGGCAGGCAGTCCGTCCATCCATAATTGTATTATTATTATAATATATACCACCTAACCGTGGTTTTTTTTTCATTCTTTATACCGTCGTCATAGTGTCATACTAGTTGTTACGAGTATACTACTATCTCTTTATCAACCAGTGTACAGTGCGGTAGTTCACGGCTGTGGCTACCTCTGTGTCGGCAGTCGGCAGGCAGTCCGTCCATCCATAATTGTATTATTATTATAATATATACCACCTAACTGTGGTTTTTTTTGCATTCTTTATACCGTCGTCATAGTGTCATACTAGTTGTTACGAGTATACTACTATCTCTTTATCAACCAGTGTACAGTGCGGTAGTTCACGGCTGTGGCTACCTCTGTGTCGGCAGTCGGCAGGCAGTCCGTCCATCCATAATTGTATTATTATTATAATATATACCACCTAACCGTGGTTTTTTTTTCATTCTTTATACCGTCGTCATAGTGTCATACTAGTTGTTACGAGTATACTACTATCTCTTTATCAACCAGTGTACAGTGCGGTAGTTCACGGCTGTGGCTACCTCTGTGTCGGCAGTCGGCAGGCAGTCCGTCCATCCATAATTGTATTATTATTATAATATATACCACCTAACCGTGGTTTTTTTTTCATTCTTTATACCGTCGTCATAGTGTCATACTAGTTGTTACGAGTATACTACTATCTCTTTATCAACCAGTGTACAGTGCGGTAGTTCACGGCTGTGGCTACCTCTGTGTCGGCAGTCGGCAGGCAGTCCGTCCATCCATAATTGTATTATTATTATAATATATACCACCTAACCGTGGTTTTTTTTTCATTCTTTATACCGTCGTCATAGTGTCATACTAGTTGTTACGAGTATACTACTATCTCTTTATCAACCAGTGTACAGTGCGGTAGTTCACGGCTGTGGCTACCTCTGTGTCGGCAGTCGGCAGGCAGTCCGTCCATCCATAATTGTATTATTATTATAATATATACCACCTAACCGTGGTTTTTTTTTCATTCTTTATACCGTCGTCATAGTGTCATACTAGTTGTTACGAGTATACTACTATCTCTTTATCAACCAGTGTACAGTGCGGTAGTTCACGGCTGTGGCTACCTCTGTGTCGGCAGTCGGCAGGCAGTCCGTCCATCCATAATTGTATTATTATTATAATATATACCACCTAACCGTGGTTTTTTTATACCACCTAACCGTGGCAGTCCGTCCATAATTGTATACTAGTATCCAATCCATCCATCTCCATTGTTTACCTGAGGTGCCTTTTAGTTCTGCCTATAAAATATGGAGAACAAAAAAGTTGAGGTTCCAAAATTAGGGAAAGATCAAGATCCACTTCCACCTCGTGCTGAAGCTGCTGCCACTAGTCATGGCCGAGACGATGAAATGCCAGCAACGTCGTCTGCCAAGGCCGATGCCCAATGTCATAGTACAGAGCATGTCAAATCCAAAACACCAAATATCAGAAAAAAAAGGACTCCAAAACCTAAAATAAAATTGTCGGAGGAGAAGCGTAAACTTGCCAATATGCCATTTACCACACGGAGTGGCAAGGAACGGCTGAGGCCCTGGCCTATGTTCATGGCTAGTGGTTCAGCTTCACATGAGGATGGAAGCACTCAGCCTCTCGCTAGAAAACTGAAAAGACTCAAGCTGGCAAAAGCACCGCAAAGAACTGTGCGTTCTTTGAAATCCCAAATCCACAAGGAGAGTCCAATTGTGTCGTTTGCGATGCCTGACCTTCCCAACACTGGACGTGAAGAGCATGCGCCTTCCACTATTTGCATGCCCCCTGCAAGTGCTGGAAGGAGCACCCGCAGTCCAGTTCCTGATAGTCAGATTGAAGATGTCAGTGTTGAAGTACACCAGGATGAGGAGGATATGGGTGTTGCTGGCGCTGGGGAGGAAATTGACCAGGAGGATTCTGATGGTGAGGTGGTTTGTTTAAGTCAGGCACCCGGGGAGACACCTGTTGTCCGTGGGAGGAATATGGCCGTTGACATGCCAGGTGAAAATACCAAAAAAATCAGCTCTTCGGTGTGGAGGTATTTCACCAGAAATGTGGACAACAGGTGTCAAGCCGTGTGTTCCCTTTGTCAAGCTGTAATAAGTAGGGGTAAGGACGTTAACCACCTCGGAACATCCTCCCTTATACGTCACCTGCAGCGCATTCATAATAAGTCAGTGACAAGTTCAAAAACTTTGGGTGACAGCGGAAGCAGTCCACTGACCAGTAAATCCCTTCCTCTTGTAACCAAGCTCACGCAAACCACCCCACCAACTCCCTCAGTGTCAATTTCCTCCTTCCCCAGGAATGCCAATAGTCCTGCAGGCCATGTCACTGGCAAGTCTGACGAGTCCTTTCCTGCCTGGGATTCCTCCGATGCATCCTTGCGTGTAACGCCTACTGCTGCTGGCGCTGCTGTTGTTGCCGCTGGGAGTCGATGGTCATCCCAGAGGGGAAGTCGTAAGCCCACTTGTACTACTTCCAGTAAGCAATTGACTGTTCAACAGTCCTTTGCGAGGAAGATGAAATATCACAGCAGTCATCCTACTGCAAAGCGGATAACTGAGTCCTTGACAACTATGTTGGTGTTAGACGTGCGTCCGGTATCCGCCGTTAGTTCACAGGGAACTAGACAATTTATTGAGGCAGTGTGCCCCCGTTACCAAATACCATCTAGGTTCCACTTCTCTAGGCAGGCGATACCGAGAATGTACACGGACGTCAGAAAAAGACTCACCAGTGTCCTAAAAAATGCAGTTGTACCCAATGTCCACTTAACCACGGACATGTGGACAAGTGGAGCAGGGCAGGGTCAGGACTATATGACTGTGACAGCCCACTGGGTAGATGTATGGACTCCCGCCGCAAGAACAGCAGCGGCGGCACCAGTAGCAGCATCTCGCAAACGCCAACTCTTTCCTAGGCAGGCTACGCTTTGTATCACCGCTTTCCAGAATACGCACACAGCTGAAAACCTCTTACGGCAACTGAGGAAGATCATCGCGGAATGGCTTACCCCAATTGGACTCTCCTGTGGATTTGTGGCATCGGACAACGCCAGCAATATTGTGTGTGCATTAAATATGGGCAAATTCCAGCACGTCCCATGTTTTGCACATACCTTGAATTTGGTGGTGCAGAATTTTTTAAAAAACGACAGGGGCGTGCAAGAGATGCTGTCGGTGGCCAGAAAAATTGCGGGACACTTTCGGCGTACAGGCACCACGTACAGAAGACTGGAGCACCACCAAAAACTACTGAACCTGCCCTGCCATCATCTGAAGCAAGAAGTGGTAACGAGGTGGAATTCAACCCTCTATATGCTTCAGAGGTTGGAGGAGCAGCAAAAGGCCATTCAAGCCTATACAATTGAGCACGATATAGGAGATGGAATGCACCTGTCTCAAGTGCAGTGGAGAATGATTTCAACGTTGTGCAAGGTTCTGATGCCCTTTGAACTTGCCACACGTGAAGTCAGTTCAGACACTGCCAGCCTGAGTCAGGTCATTCCCCTCATCAGGCTTTTGCAGAAGAAGCTGGAGGCATTGAAGAAGGAGCTAACACGGAGCGATTCCGCTAGGCATGTGGGACTTGTGGATGCAGCCCTTAATTCGCTTAACAAGGATTCACGGGTGGTCAATCTGTTGAAATCAGAGCACTACATTTTGGCCACCGTGCTCGATCCTAGATTTAAAGCCTACCTTGGATCTCTCTTTCCGGCAGACACAGGTCTGCTGGGGTTGAAAGACCTGCTGGTGACAAAATTGTCAAGTCAAGCGGAACGCGACCTGTCAACATCTCCTCCTTCACATTCTCCCGCAACTGGGGGTGCGAGGAAAAGGCTCAGAATTCCGAGCCCACCCGCTGGCGGTGATGCAGGGCAGTCTGGAGCGACTGCTGATGCTGACATCTGGTCCGGACTGAAGGACCTGACAACGATTACGGACATGTCGTCTACTGTCACTGCATATGATTCTCTCAACATTGATAGAATGGTGGAGGATTATATGAGTGACCGCATCCAAGTAGGCACGTCACACAGTCCGTACTTATACTGGCAGGAAAAAGAGGCAATTTGGAGGCCCTTGCACAAACTGGCTTTATTCTACCTAAGTTGCCCTCCCACAAGTGTGTACTCCGAAAGAGTGTTTAGTGCCGCCGCTCACCTTGTCAGCAATCGGCGTACGAGGTTACATCCAGAAAATGTGGAGAAGATGATGTTCATTAAAATGAATTATAATCAATTCCTCCGCGGAGACATTGACCAGCAGCAATTGCCTCCACAAAGTACACAGGGAGCTGAGATGGTGGATTCCAGTGGGGACGAATTGATAATCTGTGAGGAGGGGGATGTACACGGTGATATATCGGAGGGTGAAGATGAGGTGGACATCTTGCCTCTGTAGAGCCAGTTTGTGCAAGGAGAGATTAATTGCTTCTTTTTTGGGGGGGGGTCCAAACCAACCCGTCATATCAGTCACAGTCGTGTGGCAGACCCTGTCACTGAAATGATGGGTTGGTTAAAGTGTGCATGTCCTGTTTTGTTTATACAACATAAGGGTGGGTGGGAGGGCCCAAGGATAATTCCATCTTGCACCTCTTTTTTCTTTTCTTTTTCTTTGCATCATGTGCTGATTGGGGAGGGTTTTTTGGAAGGGACATCCTGCGTGACACTGCAGTGCCACTCCTAGATGGGCCCGGTGTTTGTGTCGGCCACTAGGGTCGCTTATCTTACTCACACAGCGACCTCGGTGCAAATTTTAGGACTAAAAATAATATTGTGAGGTGTGATGTGTTCAGAATAGGCTGAAAATGAGTGTAAATTATGTTTTTTGAGGTTAATAATACTTTGGGATCAAAATTACCCCCAAATTCTATGATTTAAGCTGTTTTTTAGGGTTTTTTGAAAAAAACACCCGAATCCAAAACACACCCGAATCCGACAAAAATAATTCGGTGAGGTTTTGCCAAAACGCGTTCGAACCCAAAACACGGCCGCGGAACCGAACCCAAAACCAAAACACAAAACCCGAAAAATTTCAGGCGCTCATCTCTACTTTGCTGGCCAGTGTTAGGTTAGGTGCACATGTCAGTCTGGGGGGCAGGAGGCACTTATAAACTAGAAGTCTCAGTAGTGACTAAGGCATACTTGCCGACATCCTGACTCTGCTCACTACTATGCACAGGGGCAATTTCTGGTGGAGGGCTCCTGGGGAACTCTGCCGGAACTACATACCACTAAATCTAGCCCATAGGCTACAACGGGCTACTACAATCAGAAGAAAGCCAATATTGTGAATGTTTAGCATTCCGGATATTGATGCATCAAGTAGCATTGCATGCACCATAGAAACCTATGGGGGATGAGGCTGTGGGTGGCAATGGAGGGACCCTAGTGTCCAGAGCTCTACAGCACTGCCGGCTAGAGAGGAGGGAACCCAGACGGAGCCTGCACATGGGCCTCCTCCTCTGTAGATACGCCCCTGTGTGCGGCGTACTGATCATTGAGAGGGCATCTGAATTGGTCCCTGATTCTTAATCTCCATAATTTGGCCGTCTGTATGACTGAACATCTCTGCCCACTCTACGTTCTGTGTAAGCATCCAGTAGCCCTTTACAACCACAGGCCTTGCACTCAGACCCAGTTTTTCATCTGCTAGTCCACTCTGGGTACACTTTAACAATTGCCACCCTGGAACAATTCACCATTCCTGCATACCTTCGCCTTTCCATTCTTACACAGATTCAGATATCCTACGTCGGTATTATCTGATAAATAGCTGCTTTTCAGTTGTCAGTGTAAAGCTGACCATACGCTAAACAATAATCATAGTCACCCAAACGATTAATGTTCAGTGTATGATAATCATTCACAGTCTGACGACGGCTGAAAAAGGTTTTTCATAGTTATCAAACTTGTCCAATCCAGCTGACGTCCTTCAGCTGACTCCAGGCAGTGCCTCCAGTAAATAGAAGCACTACAATTAGTGTGCGGTCTGTGTCTGCAGCCTGACATATCTATAGAACAACACAGAGCAATAAATCGACAAACTAGGTAGGACAAGAGGCGAGGGTTGTGATACTTACTGTATACTGTATGCTGACAGGCAAGTGGAGGTGAGTTACATAGAGGGGGAAGACAGTTCTGCTCTCAGTGACACTGTATCCAACAAAGGGTGAGTCTACAGAGGGGGAGATGTATCAATCTGTCAAGAGAGAGAAAGCGGAGAAGTTATCCATTGCAGGCAATAAGCTTCTGTCATTTATCTAACGCTGTCTATAAAATGACAGAAGCTGATATTTGCTATTAGCAACTTCTCCACTTTATCTCTTTCAAAGGTTTGATACATGTCCCCTTGAGTCACAGTTGCTGAAAGGGACTAGAAGACAAGAGAAAAGAAGCACCGGGGGCATTACTTACTAAGATCACTATATTTGTAGCTAAGATGAGCAGTCACTGGCAATAAAAATTGTAGGGTTGGCGACAGGGGCGTCTCTAGAGAGGAGGGGACCCATGTGCAGACTCCATGTGTGGACCCCCTCCTCTCCCGTAGCCGTTGCGCCGCTGCTAGCGCTCTGAGCGCTGTAGACTCTGGCACAGTGCCAGAGTCTACAGTGCATGCGCAGGACTCTGAAAAATGGCCGTCGCACCATTTTTTTGGAGTCCTGCGCATGCGCTGTAGACTCTGGCACTGTGCCAGAGTCTCTAGTGATCAGTGCGCTAGCAGCGGCGCAACGGTTACAGGAGAGGAGGGAGCCCACACATGGTCAGCGATGGACTCCAGAAAGGTAAGTATAGGAGAAATGGGTGCAGTGTGTGCGGTGTGGGCCCCCCCTGGACTCAGGGGCCCGTGTGCACCGCACACACTGTACCCATTATAGAAACACCAATGGTTGGTGATATGCAAACGTTGTTGGGGTCACTTAATGTATCAAAGACGGCGAAGCGGTTAAAATACTGCTAGTCGGGATCCCGGCGGTCACAATGTTGCTGCTGGAATCCCGACTAGCGGTGAAATGCCGCCGCCGGAATACTGGCACCACAGGCTAGTCTCCTTCTGTGGGTGTCCACAACACCCATAGAGGGAGAATATAACCTGTGGCAACCGCAGCAAGCCCACCAGGGGCTTTCTATCACTCACCCGCTGCCGGCAGACTGGTGGCCGGGATGCAATGTTGTTATACTGACGGCCGGCATACCGGCCGCCGGTAATTCATATTGAAACCCCAAAGATGATCACAAACAACTCCTGTAGGAATAAATAAATAGCACACCACTAGCAATACAGTCCTTATTTTTATTTTCTAATCGTCTTAAAAGTTCTTGCAAAACCAAGTTCCTTACACGCATCTGGGAACAAGGCAGTGGCAGAATAGTTTTCAGGGGGACAGCTGCAGAATTCCAGGTGTACGGGAAGTGTAGGACATAATAAACTGGACACAGACACTTTTCATCAAGTTCAATGTCTTTACTGAGGAACCTCAAAGCGGGAAGAAAGGTTTATGCAGAATTTCTCTATCTCTGATCTCCAAAATCATTTTACTTTGCAAGGAGGTCACTTCCGTAGCTCAGGTAAGATGTAGCCCACATTGTAAACGCTGTAAACACTTATTTTCAAGTTAATTATACAGGAACTGCTGAGTGCTGCATATTAGCAGGATATATCAAATGCAGCTCCATCCAGATGTTTTTATGACATAAAAATAAACACAAAGCAGGGATACAGTTATTCATTTTCTCTGATACTCCCCTATTTTATTAAGACATTGTGCGGAAAAGTACATTGTGAGATGCTGAAGATATGCAGTGCCAATGTACTATTGAGAACTACCAGATTCATAATGTATCTTAAATAGAGACAAAAACATTCTTTTATAGAAAAATGGGAGAACTGCTTGTGGACATCAGCAAGTGTGTGGGCTTGTGCAGCACAAGAGTCCGATTAAGATGTCGCATTATTCATCTTTACTCACTGTTAAAGGACAAGTCACACTGTAACTGCTTTCCTAAACTCTGAAGAGTTGAAAGAGCTAAAACCACAAGAATGCAGTGCAGAAAACTACCCATTTTAGTGCTCCAAATATTCTTTTGAACTATAATTAACTTTATAGATCTTGAGGCATGATGATTTCACCAGGCAGAGAAATGTATCTGCCTGCTTCTTGTCTTGCATAAACCATTTCTTTTTCTGTTAGATTAAAGCTGTAGCTGCTGTTGTAGACTTGACAACAATGGAATATTTTCTTTATTCCGACTCACAGAGTTGATTGGTTGAACTTAGTTAATGATTATCTGACCTATTTCTGATCCATGCTGCAGACTTATTAGAAGACGGAGGCTTACATGAAAGCCGATACAATGAGGCAGAAAATGATAAACATTTCATAATGGACTACGATTTGTTCAATACAGTAGATAGGATCAGTAGGAATTACTGAAGGTCGGGATGCCGGCTGTCAGCATATAGACCACGGAATCCCGGCCGTCAGTATGCCGGCAGCAAGGGCAAGCGCAGGGAGTCCCCTTGCAGGCTCAGTAATATAGAGTGTTTAATTGGGAAATATACATGTAGAAAACTCTATGGGCAGACAGATTTTTGTATGCACATAGCATTTCCAGACAGGTGTTCCCAAATACTTAAGTTTGGAAGCGATCATGCAACAGACTTTTTGGACAATATCCAATTATGGCAAGCGCCAGCAGCCACTAGATGGTGCCCAATGGAGTAATTAAATTGTTAATCCGTTCTGGTGCGATGGCTGCTTGTGCCTGCATTGCAGCTCGCACCCCCCGCCCAACCCCCCCCCCCCCCCCCCCCCCCCAAGTTGATGATCTAAAATGCACGAAAAGTAACCCATTAAGGTGCCCAAACTGCAGTTTTTGTGATCGGGTCAGGTTTAGCTGCTTTACATGGCTAACCCAACCTCAATGGGTGCAATCAGCATAAGAAATAAAACAATTGAATTGCACCCCAGGATCTCCCGTCACTTTAGATGGGAGATCGGGTATGCAAAACAATTGAATATTGCCCTTTGTGGTTAAATTAGGGGATAGTAAAAATGTGTTGCTTATTCACATCATTATAAAATAACTAGAGATGAGCGGGTTCGGTTTTACTCGGATTTACTCGGATTTACCCGAATCTCCTTATTGGCTATCGGACGTCACATGTTTTGGTTAGCCAATAAGAAAAATCCAGAAAATAAGAAATGGAGATAATTCTGGCGTAAAGAACTGAGTAAATCCGAACCCGCTCATCTCTATGATTCAGATTAATAATTCTGTTAACTCAGATTTAGTATTTATTCGATAATTTAGATTTTAATTATTATTCTCATAAGGGGCGGATTCAATTATCAGCCTGGAGCCATTCAATTAAGGCTTGCTACCCCAGATGCTGCGCTTATGGTAGAGATGTGGTTTAGGTTCTAATTCATCATCGTGTTTTGGTTTTGGCAAAACCTCCCTCAAGTGTTTTGGTTTGAAAGATAAAAATAATAATAACAATAATTATTGCTAAAAATATCTAAAAACAAATAAAATCATGTAATTTTTGCAAAACAAAACCCAAAATTCGTATTTCGAATTCCGATCCGCGGGAAGATCCAAATCAGGACTCGGTTCAGATCAGATCTTCACAGGAAATCCGGACCAAATTTTGGGCTAGGCCAGATACACAAAATTCTGGTGGATTTGGATTTCTGGAGAACCAAACGGCACATCTCTACTTAATGGAGATTTTTCTTCTTGTAGCCTCAGTAGCTAAAAGGAAAAATCCATGTTAAATGCACAATCTGTAACATAATGTGCAGGAAAACCCATAGATGGGTCTTGCATTTGTACAAACCCCTAAACATCAGATTTGTGTGTAAACCATCGGGTTTACGTACAACTCTGAATTAGGCCCAAAGTTTGCCTACCTTGAAAGGACAACAGATCTGCTTCATAGATACATTTGTTTCCAGTATACATTATTCATTTTACCTGTTGTGTTCAATGAGGATGAAAATAAATTGGCTTTAAAGATACTATTCATTAAAGGTGGACTTTCTCTTTAAAGAGCAATAAAACCAGTTACGTGATTCATTTCTCACACCTTATGCATTATCAAGCAAACTCATATACTGAGATAAATGCACAGTTAATCCTTAGGATGATTTACTAGTCCAGGAGCTCAGATACCTGAAAATAAATATAGTAGATTACAGTGCCAGCTAATAATTCCTTATATTCTTCTTTGCTATGGTAATTTAGGGCCTAATTCTGAGTTGGACATAAGCCAGTTTGCGTATAATAGACTATGCAATTGGTTCTGTGCATGTCCAGAAACCAGCTGCATGTATACTGTATATGGCTACTCAGATTTGCATGTACAGTATCTGACCCTCATAAGCTCTTGTGATTTCAGAGGTGGGACAGAGGAATGTAGGGGCTGTCTCATATAGCCTTAGCACCGAAAGGGCATGTTTGTGTAATCGAAAACAGATGTGACTGACACACATACGTATACAGCTGTAAAAGTCATATAATTTGCCTGTTCAATGTTTTGTTGATGATGACAGTCATGAGAAATAGCTTCTGATTGGTGATGGTGGATTCACTGTTGAAAGATTATTATTTTTTTTGCATTGTTTGAGCACATATTATGATTTGTAAGCATATGTAACATGTTTTTGTTTTTATTATTATTCATACACAAAGAGAGGTGTACCTATGCAAGGGGATTTGCTTCTTTTATTGACACCTAGGGAGGAATCCAATTAGCTGCTCCAGCCAATCAGCAGGGTTTACCCTGCATGTTAAGACATCTGGGTACTAACAGTTAACACCCCTCTGGAATTGAATGCACTGACCCATTGATTCCGCATTTTAGTCCGCATCAATGAGTTAGCGCGCATTAACCTTTACCATGCAGGGAAAAGGTAGTCAATTGAATAGCTCTGGGCTAGAATCCAGAAACCTTTCCCCGCGTGGAAAAACCCCACCGCTAATTGGATTTCCCCCAATTGTGAATGTGTGTTTCACTAGCAAAGTGGTTTACAAACATGGATACAATTGTATTTTTTTAGATTTAACTATCTATAAAGCAGAAAACAATCTATACTAAAGGGTACATCAAACCAACAGATTCCCAACAGTATATTAGTAAACAAAGCCAGCATCACCCAAATTGGACTAAAGGAATCCCAAAAAGTCAGCTGATACGAATAAAAAGGAATTGTAATGATCCGGTAGAGTGTAAGAAACAGAGTGAAGCAATGCTTAATAACTTTCGTTCACAAGGGTATACGGAACAAGAATTGAAGAAGGCACATGAAGAAGTAACAAAAATTAATAGAAGAGATTTATTACATAAAAGTAAAACAACTACTAAAAAAGAAGACGACTTTAATGTTGCCTTCATCACCACGTTTGGAGCAGACCATAAAAGAATTGAGTCTATCATTAAAACTCATTGGTGTGTCCTTAAAAAGGACCCAATATTAAAGGATATAATCCCCGACGTTCCCAAGTTTGTTTATAGGAAATCGCACAATTTAAAAACTAAGCTAGTAAAAAGCTCACTATCAATTCAACAAAATAATCCGATAAGATCAGAAGGCTTCTATCGATGTGGAAGTTGCATGATGTACAAGACGGTTAAAGCCAACAAATCTAAGATATCGAGTTTTAAAGTAAACAATAAAGAATATAAAATCAGGAATTTTATAACTTGTCACACCAATAATGTTATTTATCTTATTGAGTGTGAATGTGGGCTATTTTATGTAGGCCATACATCCCGAGCATTGAAAACAAGCATGGGAGAGCATGGGAGGAATATCACGAAGGGGTTAGAAACACTTAACTTATCTAATCACTTTAAACTTAAACATCACTGTAAAGTGGACGCAATTAAACAATTTGTAGGAATCCAACATGTGAAAATCAACTGGAAAGATAGAGATTCTGAGAGTTTATTGGCAAAGGCCGAAATGAAATGGATTTTTAATTTAAAAACCATTGTCCCTGAAGGACTCAATAAGGAATTCGAAATAAAATGGTTCCTTTAAAAAAAAACCTTTAATAATAGGTGCACACCGTAAATCACGACCTCTTAGAGTAAATATAGATTTTACATATAGATAAATTTTAACTTGTGAAATTGTTTTTGTACTGTTATCTGTCTACTGTTTTTTGACTGTTATCTGTGTGTATGGTAAACATGCCAACACATTTATCTATATATCTACATCTAAAGTATGTATTTGTGATATATATATACATCAGTACTCTTATATATATTTTCAATGGCCGCCACACCAGGAAGCTACTACAGCTAACAGGAAGCTGTCTTATACTCCTGGAACGCATAGAGGTGGAACGCAGACGAGTAGAACAGGTCACGCCGCTCCCGGAAGTCCGTGTGCATCTCTGGCGGTGGAACGCATGGTACTTCCGGGTACGGCCGTGAATGGAACGCAAAGCGCTCCTAACAAAGTTTTCTATAAATAGATGAATTGCTCTGTCTTAAATTGTTTAGTTGGTGGATATACCACCCAATAAGTGGTGGATGTGGCAATCCCTCTATGGGTAACAAAATTTATAAAGATCACATGACCGAATTTGCATCACACAGGAAGTAGATTGTAATTGAATGTTACTGATATGCTTGTTTTATAATATTTTACAACAACAGCACCATCTTTGAATTTCTGTAGGTATGAAGGATTAAGATATGTGCAATGAAAGCAAATTTCAATAACCATTCAATATGAATTAACAGGAAGTATGCTTTCACTTCCGGGTCAAATTTAGTATAAAAAGGGGATACATGCAGGTATGGATCATTCTGCCCTGAGGAAGAGTTATACACAACTCTAAACGCGTTGGGGCATCCAGTGATCCACTTACCTGCATCTAGAACAATAGGAGAACCCTACCAGGTCCAGTGGCCAGCGTTTTGCGTGAAGGGAGGAGGGAGGAATTCCGGAACCTTCCATTTTTACTCTTTTCATTGCTCCATGCTGGGAGCTCGACACGGTACGGTTCCAATTTTATCATAGAGTGAAGTTGTCACTTTTAATTGGATAAGAACATGTTTATGTATTTTATAATTGAATAAATTCACCTTTGTTTAAAATACTACACCATATGCGCTATTTTTTCTTTTTATGAACAACATCTCCATACAAGGAAACCTTGAAATATTTTGAAATTGGAGAAGAATTAACATCTAGAAGGAGGAATACTGCAAGTGAGACATAAGATTCACTTTGGGACTATTCACCAAGATTACTACGTGACTTTTGTGTAAAAGGTGGTAGCGCCAACGGTGTATTCAATACCATTTGTTGTATCTTATGTGTGCCTGAAGTTAACGCTACAGATGCAAATTTGCACACATCCTACAATATGACATTACAACTGTACATACAGTATCGTAGGCTGACCATATTATCCCTTTAATCTGGGACACTCATGAATTACACAGGCTCTGTGACTGCTTAAAACCAGGTGAAATGCAGGCTAGTAGTCAGCCAGCCACAGAACCTGTGTAATTCACGAGTGTCCCAGGTTAAAGGGATAATATGGTCAGCCTAAGTATCGGCACATTGTTTATTTACAAAGCATTGTAAAACCTGGCACTTCTGTTGTTTATGCCCGAAATGATTGTATTTGTAAAGCATTGCTTTTGAAAAATAAAAATCAGGCATAAAGACGATCAGGAGCCCCCCAGTTTTACAACCCGACACTTCGTAAATAAACCCTTTTGATTTAAACAGTTGTACAGTGAACTTTGCAACTTACTGGCAGATTTTACAATATGCTTATTTCTGCACATATTCATATCAGCAATTCATGCACGTTTCTGGCTCCCTTTCCTTGATCCATGATCTTAATCTGAAAATTGGCATTAGGTGTGATTGTAGTCTCTGCCAAGCAACTGTTCCTCACACAGATCTCATGTGTTCATAGTGAATGATATATCTAAGAGCAGTCCTGGGGCCAGCACAGTCGTAAAAGGATTTTGGGTAAAACATTTTAAAGAACCAGTAAAGACCAATATTGAACAATAATGCATGTAGAAGGCTCTGCCTTAGCAGACAGTTGTCATGTTAGGAAGAAAGTGCATCTAACATGCAACTAGCAGGCAGTGAACGACAGCTGGGATGACTTGATGTGAAGTAATGCATTATGTGAATTGGTGGAATCCAATGGCATACAGGGAGGGCAAGAAGTGTACTTCACCTGGGTGCTGGTATGAGGTGGTCGCATAGGCATGGCTTGGCAGGCACAGTAATTGTCCCAAATGCAATCATTTACCACTATCTCCCTACCCTTAACACTGCTGCCCGTGCTATTTAGGTCTGCTGGTATTTGGAGGCCGGTACCTTCCCTGGGGTTAACCACCAGAGCGTACCCTCCTCTCCTCTCACATCCCTAACCCTGCAGCTGCATATACAATGATCACTATATGCTGCCGCTGAGTGACACAGCCATCATTACTGTGCAGGGAGGTCTGTTCCTATAATGCAAAAGTAAACTGTCACCACTTTCATTTGCTCACTACAATATTCAAAATATCTTTTCCTTAGTCTCAGTATACAGTGTGTTTATTTGTGTACCAATATTAGAATATAAAAAGAGTTTTCAAAGGGGTACTATTTTCTATTTGACCATGGCACCATAAACCCTAGTTATGCTTCTGGCAGAGTCTTATACAGGGGCAGGGCCAGTGGTAGTACAGTAACTGAAAAAACTGCTTTCTTAGCTTCTGAACTCTAATGTATCCATTAGTACATGCCCTGAAGTTGTAGGAGCTCAAGCTGTCCTTTATACTATGGAAAGGATAACCTGGACTTTTTAGCAGAGCTGCAGCAGAATACTAAGCTAATATTGAATGTATACGGTATGATTTAAATTATTTGTCATGTTTGGTGCCTTGTGATCCTTTAGTCCTTTTAGTACACCACTTGAGTTAGACAGCTGGACAGAAACCATATGGCCCGGTTGGACTACAACTCTTAACACTCTGTTCTCAAAAAGAAACATATATTCAAAGAGATTGCATGATATAACATGAACCTAGCTGTTTTCGGGGGATAGCCGCAAATTTCAATCATCACAACAATGTATTAAGGGGGTTAACGCAGCAGATATGGATATATCGAGATATACAATACGGCCCCACAGCCTCCCATACTATATGCTGAACAAACAAAATCATTAAGTTAAGACAAGTACTAAACTCTTACACAAGGGCCCACCATGCTGCCAGGCTAGGTGGTTTGTTGTCAATAAACCTGGACTCTGGCCTGGATTCACTGGCTTTGATGAGAAAGCATGGCGGCTCATGAGGAACGCGTGCCAGGTGATGGGCATCAGTGGCCACTTCACTGAAGGAGTGGGGCGGTGCACTGCAATCCATCCTGCTCATTCCTTGCAAATGGAATGTCCTGCTGCATTGTCACAATCAAGACCAAGGCAAGTGTGACAGGACGGTACCGTACGAAAGCACTCGCAGCTTTCGCGTCCCGTTGACTGCGCACAGACTGGAAGGTCAAGCCGCACGAGGCCTGACCACATAGGGGATTCCCGCTTACCGTCAGTAACCGCCTGTTACTGACTCCACCCACTGCGCTGTGGGCGGGTTCTCGCTGCCACCACCAAACTCCTAACCTGCCGTGGCGTTTGGAACCACGGTTCTGCTCTGTATGTGCCGACGCACTGCCTTACCACCCCTGTGTGGTGCTGACGAATCCCCACTAGCCACTTGCTAGGCCTCTACCGGTAGCTGGCGGAAGACGGTGCTTGGAGACGCTAGGTACTTCCCTGGACAGCCGGAGGACGGGGCTAGGTTTGGCCTAACCCTGTTGGTCACAAGATGAAGCAGTCTTCTTGAGGCAAAGATGTTTATTGCTCAAATAACCTTTAAAAAGGCTCCTCCCTATTGCTAGGGGTAACAGCATACAATCAGATGTTTTCAGCAGAATAAGATGGAATAATACACTCTCCTATGGGCCAGCTGCCCTCCTTTTATCCCTCTCCAAGACCCCTTACCACAGGGGGTAAGCCCGCCCTGTGGTGCACAACCAATCAATGTTTACCCATGAGCTGTGCATGCCTTGGTCTCATGCACACCTAACATTGTCCTCTATGGACAGAGGGGAGTGGTCAGTCTCCTTTGACTCTCCCATCTTGGAGAGTCAGGATACTCCCCGGTGCCGTTCAGTCTGGCTGGGGGAAGTTTTCCCTCCTAAATCTGACCTCCAGAAACCTGCCCGGGACCCATCTCACTGCCTGCAGCCTGGATTTGGGCTCCAGAGCTGGGCAGCCTGGCTCCCCGGTCCAGGTTTCCTTGGCCACTACGGGTGATCTCCATGGAGCTCCAAGAAACCACTCAGCTTGTTTCATAGCTGAGCTGCTTCTCTTTCTCCCTGTACCCCTTGGAACTGTGAGGCTGGATGGGAAAGCATTCCGTTTTTGGGGGAAAGGTCTGGGAGAATCCATCAGCCTGCACAGCTATGGATTCCCCCCTCCTGGGACACACAACCAAGTAAGTGCAATTTACCTTTAAATACATTACATTTAAATCACACTGTACATGTTATACATTTCAATACACTCTGAGCCTGCACAGGCTCCACATACCTAGGCACTGCAGTGCCTTACAACACACTGTACTTTCTACATTTTACACAATGTCTGGTTTGTGGAATACTGTCCTAGTCCTGCAGCCTGGCTGCTAGGACCCTGTCTGTTCTGGCTCCCCTAGCCCTGCAGCCTGGCTGCTAGGGCTCTCTCAGTGCTGGAGGTATGGGGCTGGCTTCCCCCACCCTCCAGCCTACCTGCCTGCCACTGGGGTCCAGGGAGCTGACTCTCCCTGTCCCCCCAGGGTGGCACTACTCAGTGGCCTCGCCGCACGCAGCGGCGCACCCCCCTGTACTGAAGCCCGGCGGCCCGGGACACTTGTCCCGGCCGCCGTGACTCTGGCTCGTTTCAGCGCTGAGGCGCCGGGAGCATAGCTCCAGGACCCCAGCGCTCACCATCCTAGTTATACCCACGCCGCTAGGGAGCCGGCTAGCCCGGTCCCCCATGAGTGGCGCCTGTCTTGTAGCCTCGCCGCGCAGGGAGCCGGCTAGCCCGGTCCCCTGTATGCGGCGCTGATTGCAAGTGCCCTCGCCGCAGCGTCCGGCGGGGAGCCGGGCTGCGGCGCACCTCCCTCGCCGGCTAGCAGCCCGGGTCGTCCGTCCCGGCTGCTGCGGCTGGCCACCCGTGCTGGGCTGAGGCGCCGGGAGCAGAGCTCCCGGCCCCGAGCGGCGGCTCTCACAGAGAGCACTGCAGCGGGAGCCGAGCTCCCAGCCGCAGCGCTCACCCTTCTCCCCGGCGCGCACACTCCAGTGCGCCCGGGGCTTCACCGACCGCTGCAGGGAGCGGAGCTCCCGGACTCCGGCGGTCAGCGGCTGCCTTCTCTCCCCCGGCGCGCACACTCTGCTGAGCGCGCCGGGGGCTGCCCTCACTGCCGTGGTCTCCGGAGGGGTCCGGGACCACGGCACATCTTAAAATACAATTTTAAACAGTTACTACAACACGGCGCCTAGCGCCCAACACATTTAAAATCTGGCGCCAAGCGCCCTTTGTCCTTTTAAAATGGCGCCGGGCACTAGGGGTTAACCCCTTCAGTGCCGCAGGCGGCCATTCTCCTCGTGGCTGGGGTCCCTCCGGCCACACTCCTCCCCCCCCATTCAAGCGGGTCAACCAGGGACCCATGTCCCAACGATTTGGGTCCTGGTCCCGCAGTCCGTTGGGGTGAAGGGGACGCTACCTGGGGGTTGTAGGCTCTGGCCTAGACAGTTCATCCATAGTGTAGTGGGCCTCTCTTCGTGGGTGCACAATGTTCAAATAGTCCACCTGAAGTTCAAGGCTCCACCACAAAAGTCTGTCCAATTCCCCCAAGGTAGGTTGCAGCCACCTAACAGGTAGGTGGTAAGTCACCACGGTGGGGGGCCGGTTACAAACAAGGGCCACCCACGGTGTCCCAACTGTGGCATACCCCACCTCCCACAATAGCAGTATCCTGCTCAACCAGGCCACAGGGTGCTCCTGCCCATATGGCTCTTTCTGGCTCGGTACTGCTCCCAGTCCGTGCAGTGGCGCAATAGTTCGTAACACACAGTCCTGGTCAAGAATGTGCGCCATCAGCACTGGAGCGGGTACCCGAGCCTCCTCTAATGACTGGAATGCCAACTCGCAAGCGCGTGCAAAGTCCACTGACTTGGGAATGCCCTTCCTAGCCATCTCTGTCAAGGGGTTCACTACAGGACTAAAGTCAATGACAACATGTCCGTAGGGCCTTACAGGTTCTAAGGTCAGTACCTGTCTGGGTGATGTGGGTCGGGGACAGCCTCTGGTTGCCTCCACCCCCTCTGGTTTGGGCCTACCCCTGTCTCCTCCCACATGGTGCCCCAGGCACTGCACCTCCGTCATACCTAACTGGCAACTGTCTGCCCTAACCGTCAGACCTGCCCTCCCATCCTCCTCCGTCGACCTATGACTCGGGAAACCTACCCTGTCACCTAGGCCTACTCCTTCCTCCTCATCCGCTACCGGTGCCACAGTGATGGCGGCCAGACCACCAGCCTCTGGATCCTGTGTGGCATCCACTACAGGGAGGCTGCGTGTCTTCCCCGATCTACTGCGCACAGGCAGGGGACCTGCTATGTCCACAGCAACTTGCTGCAAGGGTTCTCCTATGGGCAGAGGCCCAGAGACAACACAACCGCTGGAGTGCCCCGGCTGCCAACGCATGGCACCAGCCTTACCGTTGGTCTGGGCGTCATCCAACATTCCAGACCAGGAACCGACACTGGTTGCGCAGGAACTTTCCCTGAGGGGACCAGTTGGACACATTCCCTATCTGGTCTATCCCCTCCCACTTTCCTGGCTACCCTGTACCTTAACCCTTCCCGCCAGGGCAAACTTCCTGCCCCAACCCTGTCAAGGCCGCTGCCAGAGTGGCGCCTCATGCCTTTCGGGGATGGGTCAGAGAGTTGAGCCTCCCTAAACTCCTGCCTGTGGCCCTCAATCTCTCCTAAATTGGGACACTCTACAGGGGGATCTAGGTGGGGACTACTAGGGTCAGTCTGGTAGGGGTCAGTCATGGAAAAGTCAGTGTGGTTTCTCATACTCACCGCCGGAGTTGGCAAACCACTTGGGTCAGGAGCATCATTGGGCACCCCCACAGGATCAAACGAGCTGGAACCGACATCCTCTGCGTTGCTAGTGGACGTGGGCATACCAGAGGCAAAAGGCATGCGGGGTCGATGTGCTGATCTAGCCGCTGTAATCTTTTCCTCTGGGCTGGTTGAGGCTGTGGTTGGCTGTGCTGGCAGTTGTCTAGCAGCTGTAGTCTTTTCCTCTGGGCTGGGCTGTGCTGGAGTAGCTGATGTCAACGGTGGGTTTGGAACTTGACTCCGGGGAATGGCGCCAACAAACGTAGTGACGATCCCACCACCCAGGTCATTTCCTAGGACCACATCAGTTGGGAGACCATCCATGACGGTAACTTCTCGCAACTCTTGTCCAGCTCCCCAGTCCAGGTAGACTCTTGCCATGGGAACCGCTTTCTCTGTTCCTTCCGCCAGGGTGACCGTGGCAGTGCGACCCTGCAATGCTGCAGCAGGATCTATAAGGTGGGGGCTCACCACAGTGATTGAGACCCCAGAGTCTCTTAGGCCTTCTCCCTGCAGGGGTCCCACGTGGACTGGCTGCAGGTGCCTCCACATGTTGTATAGGGGCTGTTTGGCCATGCAGAGTGCACCTGTCTCTCGCCACACTCCATCGGACTGACTGGAGGGGGAACAGTCTCTGTAGGCTCATCTCCTCTCGACAAACAAGCGATCCGGGCTCCAGTACTCGGATTTGGGGCACGAGTCTGGGGTGTTTGGAATGCAGGACAGTTCATCCTCAGATGTCCGATTTTCCCACAGCCGTAGCACTTCTTCTCCAGTCGTGGCACCGATGATCTCTGATCAGTTGCAGGGACGCTGCGGTGCGGTTGCTGGCCAAGAGCACCCGGGTTGGAAGATGCTTGTCTTTGGGGGTGATGAGCTGAAGAGGGGGGTCCCCTTGGTGGTACAGTCTGTTGGAGCTGGCTGCTGGCGGGGCGCTTCTGCCCCCGTGGCCGAATTGCCACATATTTGTCGGCTAATTGGGCAGCCATTTTTAAGCTGGGTGGCTCCCGATCTAGCACCCACTCCTTCACTTCTTGGGCGCACCGGCGGTAGAACTGCTCCCTGCAGATCAGGTCGATCAGTGCGTCCCATGTAATGGCTTCCGAATCCTTCACCCACTTCACCACGTACTGCCGCAGCTGGGTGGCGAACTGCTCATGGGTGCTGCTAGGATTCTTGGGCAAGTCTCTGAACTTCTTCCTGTAAGACTCTGGAGTGATGAAGAATTGCTGGAGGAGGGCCTTCGCGACTTCGTCGTAGTTCCCACAGTCCTCCGTCGCCACTCCTCGATAGGCCTCCAAGGCCTCTCCATGCAGAGTGGGTACAAGGTGTCTCACCCACTCTGACTTGGGTAGATCGTGTAGTTTACAAGTCCTTTCAAAAACTTGCAAATGTCCATCAATGTCCCCATCACTGTCTGCAAACTTGGCAAACTGTATACGTCCTGATCTGTGTACAACAGCTGACAACGGCTCCCGGGGTACCACGGCCTGTGGTGCCCGCTCATCACGCCACATCTGGATGATGATCAAGCGCTCTTGCTCCGTTGCCCTTTCCCCCAATTCCGCTAGCCGATCTGCTAGGGTATCCGGGCCGCCCCCCCTGGGACGTTGGGATCCTGGCCCTGCTAGGGATTGCTGGGAAACATGGCTGCTGCTAGAAGAGAGGGCGGGACTTGTGGTTCTCACCGGTTCCTTACGAAGGTCCACTGTTGGGCCGTCCTCTGCGATGCTGACGCCGTCAGTGCTTTCCACCTCCACCTGATGAGACTCCTCCCAGCTCCTGAGCGCCGCCTGCATGACGCTCCTGGACGCGTTGAAAGGGATTTCCACACCCTTCCCCTGGCATACGATCTCCAGATCCTCCTTGGACATTCCGCTGAATTCCGCCATTTTGTGCGTTCTCCTGCGCTGCAGTTACTCCTCTCCTGAGTAACTCGGCTTCTCCAATCGGGTGATGAAAAGCCGCCTGGGAATATCCCACCACTATGCCACCAATTTCTGTGACAGGACGGTACCGTACGAAAGCACACGCCGCTTTCGCGTCCCGTTGACTGCGCACAGACTGGAAGGTCAAGCCGCACGAGGCCTGACCACATAGGGGATTCCCGCTTACCGTCAGTAACCGCCTGTTACTGACTCCACCCACTGCGCTGTGGGCGGGTTCTCGCTGCCACCACCAAACTCCTAACCTGCCGTGGCGTTTGGAACCACGGTTCTGCTCTGTATGTGCCGACGCACTGCCTTACCACCCCTGTGTGGTGCTGACGAATCCCCACTAGCCACTTGCTAGGCCTCTACCGGTAGCTGGCGGAAGGCGGAGCTTGGAGACGCTAGGTACTTCCCTGGACAGCCGGAGGACGGGGCTAGGTTTGGCCTAACCCTGTTGGTCACAAGATGAAGCAGTCTTCTTGAGGCAAAGATGTTTATTGCTCAAATAACCTTTAAAAAGGCTCCTCCCTATTGCTAGGGGTAACAGCATACAATCAGATGTTTTCAGCAGAATAAGATGGAATAATACACCCTCCTATGGGCCAGCTGCCCTCCTTTTATCCCTCTCCAAGACCCCTTACCACAGGGGGTAAGCCCGCCCTGTGGTGCACAACCAATCAATGTTTACCCATGAGCTGTGCATGCCTTGGTCTCATGCACACCTAACATTGTCCTCTATGGACAGAGGGGAGTGGTCGGTCTCCTTTGACTCTCCCATCTTGGAGAGTCAGGATACTCCCCGGTGCCGTTCAGTCTGGCTGGGGGAAGTTTTCCCTCCTAAATCTGACCTCCAGAAACCTGCCCCGGACCCATCTCACTGCCTGCAGCCTGGATTTGGGCTCCAAAGCTGGGCAGCCTGGCTCCCCGGTCCAGGTTTCTTTGGCCACTACGGGTGATCTCCATGGAGCTCCAAGAAACCACTCAGCTTGTTTCATAGCTGAGCTGCTTCTCTTTCTCCCTGTGCCCCTTGGAACTGTGAGGCTGAATGGGAAAGCATTCCGTTTTTGGGGGAAAGGTCTGGGAGAATCCATCAGCCTGCACAGCTATGGATTCCCCCCTCCTGGGACACACAACCAAGTAAGTGCAATTTACCTTTAAATACATTACATTTAAATCACACTGTACATGTTATACATTTCAATACACTCTGAGCCTGCACAGGCTCCACATACCTAGGCACTGCAGTGCCTTACAACACACTGTACTTTCTACATTTTACACAATGTCTGGTTTGTGGAATACTGTCCTAGTCCTGCAGCCTGGCTGCTAGGACCCTGTCTGTTCTGGCTCCCCTAGCCCTGCAGCCTGGCTGCTAGGGCTCTCTCAGTGCTGGAGGTATGGGGCTGGCTTCCCCCACCCTCCAGCCTGCCTGCCTGCCACTGGGATCCAGGGAGCTGACTCTCCCTGTCCCCCCAGGGTGGCACTACTCAGTGGCCTCGCCGCACGCAGCGGCGCACCCCCCTGTACTGAAGCCCGGCGGCCCGGGACACTTGTCCCAGCCGCCGTGACTCTGGCTCGTTTCAGCGCTGAGGCGCCGGGAGCGTAGCTCCCGGACCCAGCGCTCACCATCCTAGTTATACCCACGCCGCTAGGGAGCCGGCTAGCCCGGTCCCCCATGAGCGGCGCCTGTCTTGTAGCCTCGCCGCGCAGGGAGCCGGCTAGCCCGGTCCCCTGTATGCGGCGCTGATTGCAAGTGCCCTCGCCGCAGCGTCCGGCGGGGAGCCGGGCTGCGGTGCACCCCCCTCGCCGGCTAGCAGCCCGGGACGTCCGTCCCGGCTGCTGCGGCTGGCCACCCGTGCTGGGCTGAGGCGCCGGGAGCAGAGCTCCCGGCCCCGAGCGGCGGCTCTCACAGAGAGCACTGCAGCGGGAGCCGAGCTCCCAGCCGCAGCGCTCACCCTTCTCCCCGGCGCGCACACTCCAGTGCGCCCGGGGCTTCACCGACCGCTGCCGGGAGCGGAGCTCCCGGACTCCGGCGGTCAGAGGCTGCCTTCTCTCCCCCGGCGCGCACACTCTGCTGAGCGCGCCGGGGGCTGCCCTCACTGCCGTGGTCTCCGGAGGGGTCTGGGACCACGGCACATCTTAAAATACAATTTTAAACAGTTCAGTTACTACAACACGGCGCCTAGCGCCCAACACATTTAAAATCTGGCGCCAAGCGCCCTTTGTCCTTTTAAAATGGCGCCGGGCACTAGGGGTTAACCCCTTCAGTGCCGCAGGCGGCCATTCTCCTCGTGGCTGGGGTCCCTCCGGCCACACTAAGGCAGAGATTTCCCCTCACATCTGCTTTTTGCTCTGACAATGAAGCCACAGGCAAATAATTTTAAAATGAATTCTTGCAGAACGGAAATGTTACCTTTGTCTTACGATTGCACAAAATGAAATACCTACACCTATTAATATAATGCAGTTCTAACCTGTTATTTTTTTTACTGTAGCTGCACATGAAGCCACCACAATCATTTATATTCTCCTATCCCAGTTATACTCAAATTTCCCTGACCATGGGTCTTTTCCCTTTTGCCATTTACATGCCTTTAGTGGCAACAGACTCAAAATGAACTTAGCATCCTGTTTACCATAGACTGATTTTCTTGTTCTCCCCTAACTCCATACTAGAACCTGCTCACTCTGGCTTTGGTACAGCAGACGCCGCAGAAATCTCTTTAGCAAAAGCAGTAATGATAACTTTACAGCAAAATCATGGGGTGAATCTTGTCTTCTTGATCTTTCTTAAACCATTAATTGTCTACACAGGCTCCTGCAAACACTCCATTCCCTTAACTCCCATGAACCAGCTTTTAGTTTGCTCCTACCTATCTGACCACAATCCAAGTTTTCTTTCAATGGTGCAGGTACTGTGCATCATGTGCGCCAAGGGTCTGTTCTAGGCCAACTACCGTTCTCAGTTTATACTACTACCACTCTTGGAAAATTCATATCCTCTCCAAATACTGCTTCTGTCAACATTTCCAACTCCTTTTCAACCACCTTCTCATGGATGATCCAAAGACGCCTAAAGCTAAAAATAGATAAAACAGCACTGATACAGTTTCCACCTTCATTTTAGAAACATGCACCTGAAGTACTGGATACATAATGGTCTATACTATGCTCTCATCCTGTCTAAGAGTTACCTTACCTCAATCTTTTTCATTCCACGTATTTATACAATCTTCATACCATGTATTTAAAAACATTGTGAAGTTTCCATTTGGGCAACTTTCCCCTTGCACCTAGGCTCCTGGTATATTCCCCTATATTTCCTATTTTGATTGTTGCAATATCCTTCGTTGAGGCTCCCAATGTTTAGATTATTCCTTCTGCAATCAGTCATGAGTGTTTCTACTACTGTCCCTCTTCTCCCAATCGTTACATTGTCTCACCAGAACACCCAAAATATAATTAAAATGTTTGAACTCTACCTAAAAAGCCACCTACAGTATATTATATGTGTCTCTTATGGTTTTCGAATCCTGACTTTTCTGTTTTAGCAATCTCTTACACCAAAGTCCAACAACATATTGAAAAGATAGCCAGGGTGATACATCAGTGAGAGGGAGGAAAGAAGTATGGACCATCTTGCAATTAATTGAGGAAAGAATGTGGAAATGAGAGACAGAAGTAAGTGATCTGTAAAGGGAACAGGACTTATTGTAAATATCTTATTGTTTTAAAAACACAAAATCCTGTTTACTACTGTAGCCACTTAACTGGCTAATATTTTTCCAAAAAACACTCAAGACTTATTTTCTTATGATTAATTAGGTTAAGAACATTTATTTAAAACATGTCCAAAACAATTTTATTTAAAAAACATGTAAATATTTTTATAAACATCTGTTTACACATCGATGGTCGATACATTGATCCACTGATGATTGGAACAATGCGACCATCATGACTTTACATTTTCAAGGCTGCTGCTTCTCTCTGCAGCTGCTGGGTGAACACAGGTAAGGTGAATGTGACGGATGCAGCCATGCCAGCGTCACGTCACGTATTTTTTGGCCAGCCTGTTCCTGCATTCAGTATGTAAGTCCAAGATGCATGATATAACTGAGTGGCCCACTGCCTGCATGCTCAATGGAGTGGCGTATCCCCTACTATTGTGGACATTAACAGGACAATACTACTGTCTGTATTTAGGTAATTGTTCCTCTTTTTATATGGTTGTGCCCCTCAGGCAATATCTTTCTAGACCTGATTTGCTCCCTACAAAATGCCTTTGAAATGTATATGTGTGATTGTATTGTATTGCACTAGTGGGTGCAAGTGCTTGTTATCAGATGTGTGCCCAGCCAGGTAAGCTGTCTAGGACATCTGGCTGTGTGATGTAGAGGAAGTGCAGGGCTGACCCCTCTCTGTCACAGTTCCCCTTTACAGGAAACCTCAGTCCACTGCAGGGCTTGTGATATCACAAATGACTACACGGGTTTAATCGTGACTCATTTCACTATACCAATGTGAACTACCACCTCATCAGCATAATTACCTGTCCTTTCTTCTAACAGGGCTCTTTCTAGACTTAGTGACTCCAAAGCCACAGGGGGTCCCCTGTTGTCCCTGAATACTTTTAAATATTAGGATTGAAAATCCCACCAATCAGGACACCCTGCCACATCACCAGGTGAGCAAAGCAGCATGGGCATTTAGGAGGCTTCAAAAGGGCCTGCAGAGAGATTGGAGAGGGATTCTGACTAGAGAAACTGATTGGAACGAGGCTGTTGCCAGGAGAATGTCTTGTCAGTCTGTGCATGGATACCTGAGGCCCAGCAGGCGATAACGCAGCCAAGCGTTTGCTCCATCGGGAGCTGTCCCAGGTGTGTGGCTGGTGTGCCAGCTGGAGCCGGGTGACTAGTCAGCACGCCCTACTTCTGCAGGGTAGAGGACCATCAGGCCAAAAGCGGGTGGGATCAGCAAGACAGACATCATCGCCCCTTCGAGAAACCAGTATCCGCCAGGAGTCGCCAAACGCAAGTATTTCCTGAGGTGGCTAGTGACTGTGTAGGGGCAGGAGTTGTTGATTTTGTGTGGTCCTTTCTCTAATATAATCTTAACTGTAATTGTTAGTAATGCTACCTGTATATATTGTACAAAGTGTGGTTACGGATTTTCCTGTATAATTAGTGTGTATCAAAATAAAGGTGCGTTTTATACCTTGCTATTGTGTAATTACTGTGTGATACTGTGTAATTACTGTGTGATCTCAGAACTCAGTAGTGACCCTGGGGCGCCGTGCAGAGCTGTAAATGCTGCCTTTCTCAAGTGAAGGCTGCTTTTTTAAATTTCCCCAGTTACTGCTAATCTCTGTAACCACAGGGTTGGGGTTTCCACTGGGCTGTCTGGTCAGCAGTGACAATGGGGGAGGGAAGCAGAGGGGTCGGAAGGGTCCCTCTGAGATTGGCAGCTGCTGGAAGATTGTCTTCCAACAGCCATACAGCGGGTGTTTTTGACTGGTCGCATCAGATGTGACCATGTCAGGGAAAGCCTAGCCTGGCTTGGTCACATCTGATACCATTGGTGCAGCAGGTGCATTGCACCGGGGCCTCTGAGGACTAAGGGGCCCACTGCTGCCCAGACCACCAATCAGCTTTCCCCTGCAACCCCCTACCCCAGGCCATTTTCAGCAATGTCGGATGAATGGCGCAGTGCAAAGAGCAGGGTGGGCCTCCCTGTCTGAGGGAACTGGACCTTACCTTAGGGAGTCAGGGCTGACCTTGTGTTTGCCAAACTGATAAAGAAGCCCTGTCACTTATCAGAACTGTTGATCATAGACACATACTTCCTCTAATTAACAGACAGCTGTACACTATTTATTATTCATTGCTGTCTGTTAATTAAAGGCAGCTCATAACCGGTGTAACTGGCACTGCCAGAGCTTTTCTGACTGAGTATCAAACTAAATAAACCACAAGAGCATAGGTGTGCGCAGCACATTTTATTAGGGGGTGCACCGTCGGAGGTGTGTGTATAGCACCACCTTTTGGGCGTGTCTAGCGCCATCTATTGATCGTCAACGCAATATAAAATATCCACCCTTGTACCAATCCTAATAAATCAGATACATTGTCAGATGTTGTGGTGTGCACCAAACAAACACCCCTGATGGCACTCACTGCAATTACACTGCTCCTCCTCAGCCTGGTCTGGCTCCCCCTCTCTTTCCCCTGCAAGCTGCAGCAGCTTACTAATACCCCTTTTACACTCGCATGAAAATCCCGGGATATTACACGTGAACGCGCATCATCCCGGGATTTTTGTCAGTGTGAAAGGGTACAGGGTCAATTTCCCGGGACGAGCATCCCGGGATTTCAACCCAGGTCTCGTCCAGGGTTGGTCCCGGGACCGTCCCGGGAAGCTGTGTAGTGTGAAAGGGCCCGTCCCGGGATTCACTATCCCGGGACTGTTAAAAGGCCTCGGATTGGAGCTTTCTTGGGCTCAGAAAAGATGATGTCATCTTTCAGAGCCCATTCGCCTTGCCGGAGACCTCATCTTTATAATGATGACGGCTCTTCGACTCTCGTCCTCCTTCCCCAAGTTTGCTTAACAGACTGAGTGAAGCACTAATGCTTAAAATCATCGATGGGAGATGATCACATATATATTTTTATTTTTAATATATATATTTGTTGTTTTTTTTACCATCGATGGTTAGTGATTACATGACTATCGATGGTAGCCATCGATGAGGGTGCTCCATTGTGTCCATCTCTCCTTTTCATGCCCCACTGCCTTTGGCTCCGCCTCCAGCTCCGCCCCCAGCACCTGAATTATAGGGATATCCCGGGATCAGTGTAAATGGGGCTGTCCCGGGTCCATCCCAGGTCTTAGTGCAGTGTGAAAGGGGTCACTCCCGGGAATGCATCCTGGGACGCATCCCGGGAAGCATCCCGGGAGTGACCCGGGAGTGCGAGTGTAAAAGGGGTATTACAAGTCAGTCACTCACTGACACTGACAGTCGCAGACTAGTACTGCTGCTGCTGGAAAAACGAGTGACGTGTCAATGCTGCTGCCGGCCACTTGCCAGTATTGAATTTGTCTTCCTAAGAGGAACGCTGGCTGCATGCTGATCCTCATCAGTGGCTGGCGTTGGCATAGCATAGAAGGAGAGAGGTGGGCGTGTGGCGGGTGGGCGTGCAAGCAGCATGACGTAATCACATCACGCTGTTTTTGTACATGGAGGTGGAGCCAGGAGTTTGAAAGCCGGTGGCAGTGGCACCCTTAATTAACCCAGGCGTCCGGTCAGTAATGCAGTCCTGACAGGGTGCAACGCAAAGGGAACAGTAATCAGCCTGCTCGGCTATCGCTGCATTAGGCATGTGAGATCGGGATGCCAGACATTAGGGGGCGCCTGTGCGCACCAGGCACCCCCTCCCCTGCGAACACCTATGTAGGGGCCCCTGTCACAGACAGAGCAAAGGCTGCTGTATTCCTGCCACCACCAAGGTACATGCCCCCTGTTCTCTGCACCGCGTAGGGCATTGTGCTGGTAACCCTGTCACCCTTCCAGTCACACTCTGCCTCCCCCTGCCTTCTGCTGTCACCCTCTGCCTCCCCTTGCCTTCTGTTGGCACCCTCTGCCTCTCTATGTCAGCCTCTGCATCCCCTTGCCTTATGCTGTCACCCTCTGCCTCTCCCTGTCACCCACGGCCATGTGACATATTGTGAACTTGGGTTGGGGGGAGGAGGTTGGTCTCACATTATATTTTTGCACCTGGGCCCACCACTCCCATGTTCTGCCACTAATCTGGTGTTATCACACCAAGCATGTGGCTAAATAACAATTTCACTATGTTCACCTCTATTCCTTTTTTCTGGTACTGTGATATTGATTATCAGTCACATGAAACTAAATAAACTATTTTTTCTCAGTTTATAGTTTAATATTATAATATGACCTACACACGGTTAATTTTAGACTGATTCAACGCTTGTCAAAATGAATTCAATTCAACAGATTGTGTTGTATTAGCCCCACCCAGGGGCGTATTTACCCATTGGCCAGGATGGCACTCGCCAGGGGCGCCAGCCGAACAGGGGCGCCGCCCGGCGTTGCCACCCTCGGCCAATGGGTTGAATACCTTAAGCCAGGGGTCTTCAACCCGTGGCCCGCTGCGCTGATCTCCGTGGCCCTCCACCCGCCCGCCAAGCACTGATTTATATTTTTCCTTTTTTTTTTTTTAAAGATCCTCTGGAGAGCTCTGGAGCGCACCGGAACTCAGCGCCGCGTCGCGTGACTCCCTGCGCTGCAGCAGCTGCACTGGCTGCTGGGAAGTAGGGGGAGTAGCTGCCAATGCAGCTGCTGCAGCGCAGAGAGTCACGTGAAGCGGCGCTGAGCTCCGGGTAGCGTGCTCCGCTCAGGCTGAGCCTGATCGTGTGTGGCGAGAGGCTCCACTGATTTTTGTGGCAAGGTAGTATGTTTATAAATGCCGGGGGAAGTCACCTTGTCCTACATGAGTGCGGGGACCCGGCGTGGCGGGCGGGCGCATGTACTGTCTATGGGGAGGAGGGGGGGGGGGAGAGAATGATTATAAGTCTGCCTATGCTGTCTGTATGTAAGTGTGTGTCTGTGTGAGGGGGGGAATAATCATGGTGTCTGTGCTGTCTGTACATGTGTGTGTGTGTGTGTGTGGGGGGGGTTAATTAAGGTGTCTGTGCTGTCTGTATATGTTTGTGTGTGTGGGGGGGGGGGATTTATCATGGTGCCTGTGCTGTCTCTCAATGTGGGGGAGGGGGATTAATCTTGATGCCTGTGCTGTCTGTCTATGTTGGGGGGATGATCATGGTGTTTGTGCTGTCTGTATATGTGGGGGGTGGGTGATTATTATGCCTGTGCTGTCTATGTAGTGGGAGGGGAATGATCATGGTGTCTGTGCTGTCTGTATATGTAGGGTGGGAATGATTATGGTGCCTGTGCTGTCTATTGAGGGCATATGTGCATCTGGCACTGCACTACTGTGGCACATGTGTATCTGGCACTATTGGGGGCTTATGAGTATCTGGCACTGCACTACTGGGGGCATATGTGTATCTGGCACTATTGGAGGCATATGTGTGTCTGGCACTATTGGGGGCATATGTGTATCTGGCACTATTGGGGGCATATGTGTATCTGGCACTATTGGGGGTGCATGTGTATCTGGCACTATTAGGGGCATATGTGCATCTGGCACTGCACTACTGGCGGCATATCTGAATCTGGCACTATTGGAGGCATATGTGTATCTGGCACTAATGGGGTCATATGTGTATCTGGCACTGAACTATTGGGGGTGTATGTGTATATGGCACTGCAGTATTGGTGACATATGTGTATCTGGCCCCCCATATGTGTATCACGCCCCCATTTTTTATTGGCCACACCCATTTTTTGGAGCACACACACAGTACCATTAACACATTTTTTTCTACTTTCACAACTGTAAATATGTATATATAATATGTGGAAGGCCTCCTGAGCCTGGGATAACTGCTGGGGAGGGAGCGGGGAACACGCAGAGACCTGAAGCACAGGCAGCAAAATGCGTTTAGTGGTTCTCGGATTTCACTGAATTTTTTAATGTGGCCCACACTGTCTTAAAGGTTGAAGACCCCTGCCTTAAACCATAGTGTCTGGCAATACCTGGTGTGCCGAGCTGCCTGTGCATTGCCTGGGATGGAGGGCGGAGGCTCGCTCAGCAGGCAGGAGCTGGCACTGGTGTCCGGCACCACAATGCAGTACAGGGAAGAAACTGAAATTAAACTGCAATTCCCAGCCAGGCCAGGCACTGCTGATGTCTCCACAGTGTGCTAAGGATTACTATGTAGGCATGATGCGAAAAGGGAACTGCTACTGTGTGGGCATGATGTGTATAAGGGGTACTACTATGCAGCGTAATTTGATTAGGGGGTACTATTGTATAGTCATGCTCCTTTCCCACAAGATCATGACCCTTTTTTGCACATTTACCTTCCCTATTTAAAATATGGGGGCGCCAGTCCCATACTTTGCCAGGGGCACCTGGACCCCTAGATACACCTCTGGCCCCACCCACTCACACACACTTGTGAGGGCAGTGCGGTTACCAACAGGAGACAGAAATAGCATTGTTCAGTTACAGCTTATCTTGCTTCTCATATAGCAGAAAGTTTTTCCATGTAATTTACAAGCACTGTGAAGACTGGGCATATTCTATATTCTGAGACACTTATTCTTGAAAAGCAGAGCTGACCTACAGTATATGGATAAAAAAAAAAGGGTCAAAGCTTTTGCCAGAAAATAATAATGAATATAAATATTACCTTGTTCAGCACTGTGTCATAAAATCTGCTTATACAGATTTGTAATGAACTACAATTAAAAATAACAATAGTGCATTAACCTTTACATATAACTTATATACCCATGTAAATAAAATACAGGTTGAGTATCCCTTATCCAAAATACTTGGGACCAGAGGTATTTTGGATATCGGATTTTTCCGTATTTTGGAATAATTAGATACCATAATGAGATATCATGGTGATGGGACCTAAATCTAAGCACAGGATGCATTTATGTATCATATACACCTTATACAAACAGCCTGAAGATAATTTTAGCCAATCTTTTTTATAAATTTGTGCATTAAACAAAGTGTGTGTACATACACACAATTCATTTATGTTTCATATACACCTTATATACACAGCCTGAAGGTAATTTAATACGATATTATTAATAACTTTGTGTATTAAACAAAGTTTGTGTACATTGAGCCATCAAAAAACAAAGGTTTCACTATCTCCCTCACACTCAAAAAAGTCTGTATTTCGGAATATTCCGTATTTCGGAATATATGGATATGGGATACTCAACCTGTATGATGTGATGACTTCTTTCCGATCAAAAGTGAACACCAAGATCACAAATCCCACACTGTCGTGGTTAGTGAAGACTCAATACTCTTTCTCCTAAATCTAGAACAGTGTTTCCCAACCACGGTCCTCAAGGCACACTAACAGTCCTGGTTTTAGTGATATCCAGGCTTGAACACAGTTGACTTAATTAGTAGCTCAGTTATTTTGATTTAACCATCTGTGCTGCAGCCTGGATATCACTAAAACCTGCACTGTTGGTGTGTCTTGAGGACCGCGGTTGGGAATGCCTGATCTAGAATGTTGTAACTTTTCTATACATAGATCAGAGGTTCTCAAACGTGGTACTCAAGGCACCCCAACGGTCCAGTTTTTAAGTATATCCACACTTGGCCACAGGTGACTTAATTAGTACTAGTTAATTTGATTTAACCATCTGTGCTGGGCCTTGGAGAATCTTAAAACCTGGACTGTTGGGGTGCCTTGAGGACCGCATTTGAGACCCTCTGACATAGATTGATGTTCTCTTTTCAGATGAAATTGGTCCAATATTCATGTATCATAGAATAAAACATAATAAATATCTAGAGCAGTAGTTTTTTGGATACAAATCTTAATAATATTTTTAATATACAGAGGTAGTAAACGCATACAGTAGCTCATTCAACCAAACAGATCAAAGAATCCCTTAATATCACTTAGATGTTTGATTAAATGCTGTTACATTTTGTAAGAAAACATGGAGGGTCTCATTCAGAGTTGCACGCTAGGCTGATAGTCACACATACTGTCACTGTATTTTCTTCTGCGCGTACAACTGAATCATACTGGGAAAGTATCCCAGTTTTGTACATACAAACTTGCAGTACCGCTTTGGATGCACAATATCAGAAATGTAACAGGTGTTCCTGAACAGTGGGTGGGAGGTAGTATTAATGAAGTAATGGATAGCAATACTGTCTCACAGCCCTAAGGTCATGAGTTTGATTCCCACCACATCCTTAACTGTGTGGAGTTTGTATATTCCCATCGGACTTGCGTAGGTTTCCTCCGGGTACTCTGGTTTCCTTCCACAATCCAAAAGTACAGTATACCGGTAGGGTAACTGGTCCCCCCTCCCCCCCTCCCAAATTAACCCTGCTAGATGGGTCAGTTGGTTCTTATCTGCTGTCTAATTCTATGTTTCTATGTAACAAGGGGGTGGCTAAAAAGATGCACAGAGATGTTGTATCTTATGGGAGTGTCGCTTTCATGACCCATGTGAAAGCGGTTATGTAAACACATTGAGAAACTCACGTCTGTCTGTGGCCATGCTCAGACAGAGAAACTGCAAGTTTCTATGGTGCATCTAAAGATTTAAAGATGCACCAGACAGAGGGGGTCATTCCGAGTTGATCGCTCGATAGCAGTTTTTAGCACCTGTGCAAACGCTATACCGCCTCCCACTGGGAGTGTATTTTAGCTTAGCAGAAGTGCGAACGGTTGTATCGCAGAGCGGCTACAAAAAATTTCTGTGTAGTTTCAGAGTAGCTCAAAACCTACTCAGCGCTTGCGATCACTTCAGACTATTCAGTTCCGGATTTGACGTTACAAACCCGCCCAGCGTTAGCCCAGCCACGCCTGAAAACGGTCAGTTGCCACACAGAAATGCCCACTTCATGTCAATCACTCTGCGGCAAACAGTGCGACTGAAATGCATCGCTAGACCCTGTGCAAAACTACATCATTGTGTCCGTACGTCGTGCATGCGCATTGCGCCGCATACGCATGCGCAGAACTGCCATTTTTTAGCCTGATCGCTGCACGGCGGACAAATGCAGCTAGCGATCAACTCGAAATGACCCCCATAGTGCACAGCGTGGACGTCTCATTCCTTGCAAGTTGGATGTACACCAAGGATGGGCTGTGTAGATGTATTAGCATAAAGACACAGATGCAACTGCAACAAATAATGTGGTCACGTCTGCATCTGACTCTGTATGAGAGCTTGCTTCTTGCTCTTACTGCTCATAGATCCTTGTTTTCCAAAGTCATAGATTGTGAAAAAGGAATTAGGGATATTTAGTGCAATACCATGTGAAATACTTGAAAAAAAAATCCTTTTAATAAGTTGCACTTAAAATTACAATAAAAACGACAGGCACATCACAAATCCCCAATTCTGAATATATAATCAATATGAATGGTTGGGTTCCTACTTCCTAGCATAGGTAATGGGCATATAACAAAGCTCGGATCAGTCCTAGGCTTCACCATGAGATGTTCTTCCCTCCTTCCTTGATGTTCTATTTGGCTTTAGGTTGGTATAACAATGGGGCTAATTCAGACCTGATCGTTCCTGGTTGTTTTCAAACAGCGGGCGATCAGGTCTGAACTGCACATGCGTATGCAGCGCAATGCGCAGGCGCGACGGCCTGCAGTGACAGGAAGCGCCGGTCAGCGATGGGATGGTGTGAAAAATCCGATCGCACCGGCGAACGCATGTAGATTGATAGGAGAAGGCCGTCTGTGGATGGCAACTGACCGTTTCTAGGGAGCTTCCGGAAAAAGCAGGAGGTACCCGGCGTTTTGTGGGAGGAATCCTGACGTCAGCTCCGGCCCCAATCATCGCAGCGTGTGAGAAAGTCCTGGGCAGTGCAGAGACTGCACAAACTGTTGTTTGTGCAGCTCTCCAGCACAAGCATTCGCACATCTACACACATCTTGTTAGGCGCCGCGGTCCGTGGCGTCGCTCGGTCCATCTCCAAGCGACGACCGCGGCCGCTGCACCCTCCTCCTTGCCCACCCGGCGCCTAGCAACTAGGGACGCCATGCGTGCTGAGCCGCCGGGTCCCTAGCAACGCTAGGACGCCGGGCGCGCTGAGCCACCGGGTCCCTAGCAACGCTAGGACGCCGGGCGCGCCGAGCCGCTGGGACCTTAGCAACGGGGATGCCACAGGCGGACCGCGTTCCCCGTTGCAGGGATTGATTAATTAAGTGTTCACACATGTTCTCTGGTCGTGCAGCAAGGCAGCTGCACGACATTTATTGTAATTAGGCTCTGTGCTCTTATTGGAGGGTTCCCTGTTAAATGCCTCCTCAGTGCCTCACACAGACGCCGGTGATAGCTTCCTGCATGCTGCTCATGTTTGGTGAACGTCTGTTCCTGGTCTGCTGTGTCCGGTCTCTCCAGTTCTCTGAGTCCCTGAAATCTTGGAGTTTGTCATCTGGTCCCAAGGAGTTCTCCTGGTCCTCATTTTCCTGTGGCAGTCGATTTCGGTTTCCACTTGGTTTCGTGAGTGGCGGCCCTGCCGCGTGTTACGGCCTAGGCCGCTTTAGTATTATTTTCTTGCATTGGAGCATTTGCGGAGGTTTCCGCTTCCATAGTCCTCTCCGGTACTCGGCGGTGCCGTGTAGGAGAGTGGACAAGTGGATTATTTTGGTTGTTCTTTTCCCTGGCGGTAAGCCGCGCATACTTTTAGTTTCAGGTTAGCCAGTAGCCCCTGGCCTTGTTGTTTAGTTAGAGGGCCCCTTGTTATTACCCTGCCTCGGTTCACTCTTTGTCTCTCCTTAAGACCTGAGGGGGCATCGGAGTTGGGCAGACGTAATCCGCCCTTCAAACGCGGCTGCCATGGGCCCAAGAAACCATAGTCTCGCAAGAGTGAACTGACAGTACGGGTAAGACAACGGAGGTAGGGCGCCAGGGGCTATTCCCATTCCGTTTCCCCTTTCCAGCATTACATCCTGGTACTCAGGTCTCACAGTATAAGATCTCCCCTGACCTGAGTGTCTAGATCATAACATTATCACCGGACCAAAACATAAAAAAAAAGGGGGGGGGGTTATTTTTTCCATTTTTTGTTTTGGTGAGAGTAAAATTCGGCCTCATGAATCCGGCAGGGTTAGGGCCAAATCCCGGTCAGCTTTTGGTTAACCAAATTCATGAACTAACTCAGATGGTTCAGGACCTTACTCTTCGGGTGAAATCGCAGGAAGATCTTTTGCGAGCCTCCCCGAGTGTGGTCCCAGAACCAAAGATGCATTTACCCGACCGTTTTTTGGGTAACCGCAAAGATTTTTTTAACTTTAAGGAAGCTTGTAAGCTTTATTTTAGTTTAAGGCCTCGTTCCTCTGGTACTGAGTCTCAGCGGGTTGGGATAGTTATGTCGTTGCTCCAGGGTGATCCACAGACCTGGGCGTTTGGGTTAAGAACAGATGATCCTGCTTTGTTATCTGTAGACGCCTTTTTTAAATCGTTAGGCCTGTTGTATGATGACCCAGATAGAGAGGCATCAGCTGAGAGTCACCTGCGTGCCCTTAAGCAAGGTAAAAATCCAGCAGAGGTATATTGTACCGAGTTTCGCCGTTGGTCGAACGACTGTTGCTGGAATGACCCGGCCCTGCGCAGTCAGTTTCGCCTCGGTTTGTCTGAACTTATTAAAGACAGTCTCCTTCAGTACCCCGCTCCTGAGACTCTCGACAAACTCATGGAGCTTGCTATTAAAATAGATCGTCATCTCCGAGAGCGGAGGGCTGAAAGAGGAACAACTTTTAGGCCTAATCCTTGTGTTTATACCTTTCCTGAGGACGTCGAGGAGCCCATGCAGATGGGTCTCTCCCGGCTGTCTCCAGAGGAAAGAACCAGAAGATTAAGTTCTGGTCTTTGTTTGTATTGTGGTGGTAAGGGACATATTGCTCGCAACTGCCCGAACAAGTCGGGAAACGCTCTGACCAAGTGAATTGTGAGGGGGTTCACTTGGGTCTGCAGCTAATCTCCTCAAATGATTCTCTATTAGTTCCTGTTAAGATTTCCTTTGGCAGCCTCAGTTCATTGGTGTCGGCCTTCATCGACAGTGGAGCTGCAGGAAATTTTATGGACTTGGCTTGGGCTAAGGCTTTAGGCATTCCACAGATACCACTGGACACACGTATCACCATGCACGGCTTGGATGGGGGTCCGCTTTCCAATGGGAATTACTCACCGCACACCTCCAGTATTACTGACAGTGGGGGCCTTACATTCTGAAGACATAGAATTTTACCTTACACATTGTCCGGCAGTTCCTGTAGTTTTGGGTCACCCCTGGCTTGCCTTTCATAATCCCACCATAGATTGGCGGTCTGGGGAGATTTCCCAATGGGGTCCTTTTTGTGTTAAGGAATGTATTTCCCATCCAGTCCGGGTTGCGGCAGTCGTCCCAGAACTTATTCCTGTAGAATATCAAGATTTTGCCGATGTGTTCTTCAAAGGCAATGCGGACATTCTGCCTCCCCATCGGTCCTATGACTGTGCGATAGAGTTAGTACCAGGTGCCACTTTGCCTAAGGGGAGATTATATGCCCTGTCTGGGCCAGAAACCACAGCCATGAATAATTACATTGAGGAAAGCCTGAAAAAAGGCTTTATTAGGCCTTTGAAATCTCCGTTGAGTGCAGGTTTTTTCTTTGTCGAGAAAAAAGATGGGTCACTCAGACCATGTATTGATTTTCGTGCTTTGAATAAGATTTCGGTTAAAAACACCTATCCTTTGCCATTGATTTCAGTGCTTTTTGATCAGTTACGCTCCGCCATGATCTTTTCAAAAATCGATCTTAGGGGAGCTTACAACCTCATCCGAATAAGATCTGGGGATGAGTGGAAGACGGCTTTCAGCACTCAGTCGGGTCACTATGAATACCTGGTGATGCCGTTTGGCCTGTCAAATGCTCCTGCGGTGTTTCAAGACATAATCAACTATGTTCTCCGTGACTTCCTTGGGAAGTTCGTGGTCGTTTATTTAGACGACATTTTGATTTACTCTGAGTCTATGGAACAACATGTTACCCAGGTGCGTCTGGTTCTTCAAAAACTACGAGAGAATCATTTATACACTAAGCTTGAGAAGTGTGATTTTCACATCACAGAAGTGTCCTTCTTGGGGTACATTATTTCTCCCCAGGGATTTTTTATGGAACCGAAAAAACTTCAGGCCATCCTTAATTGGGCGCAACCCACTAATTTAAAAGCAATTCAGCGCTTTTTAGTGTTTGCAAATTATTACAGGCGGTTCATTCATACCTTTTCTGACCTGGTCGCTCCTATAGTAGCTTTGACTAAAAAAGGAGCGGATCCTTCCAATTGGTCGCCTGAAGCTGAGTCTGCCTTTCGGGCCTTGAAGCAGGCCTTTGTCTCGGCTCCTGTCCTCAGACACCCTAATCCGGAGCTCCCCTTTATTGTTGAGGTTGATGCCTCAGAGGTTGGAGTGGGGGCTATCCTTTCTCAGGAAGATCCGGAGTCTCAGGAATTACATCCTTGTGCCTTCATGTCCAGGAAATTCTCCTCCGCAGAATCCAACTATGACGTTGGTAATCGGGAATTACTGGCAGTAAATTGGGCTTTCGAGGAGTGGAGGCATTGGCTGGAGCGAGCTAGGCATACTATTACAGTATTTACTGACCATAAGAACCTGCAATATATTGAGTCAGCTAAACGGCTTAATGCACGGCAGGCACGTTGGTCATTGTTTTTTACTCGTTTCAGGTTTATTATCACCTTCAGGCCTGGTTCCAAGAATACGAAAGCTGATGCCCTGTCACGTTGCTTTCTTCCGGTTCACAATAGCAATCCTGTTACTACCCCCATAGTTCCATCTGTTACTACCCCCATAGTTCCATCTTCAGTCATCCGGGCAGGTCTCACACAGGATTTATTTACTCAGTTAAACCAGCTTCAACACCAGGCTCCTAGACTTACTCCTGCTGGTCGTCTTTTTGTCCCTGAATTTTTGAGAGGCACTGTTTTAGCTGAGTTTCATGACAACAAGTTATCTGGGCATCCAGGTATCACTAAGACCTTGGAGCTGGTCTCTCGTTCGGTGTGGTGGCCTAGTCTTTCTAAAGACGTAAAATAATTTGTCCACTCCTGTCAGGTTTGTGCACAGCATAAGGTCCCTCGTTCGTTGCCGATTGGGCAATTCGTACCTTTAGCCATTCCTCTCAGGCCATGGTCTCATATATCCATGGATTTCGTGGTGGACCTTCCCCTTTCAGCCGGATGTCGAGTCATTTGGGTGGTAGTGGACCGTTTTAGTAAAATAGCTCATTTCATTGCTCTTCCCCGATTACCCTCTGCTCAAGGGTTGGCAGTTTTGTTCCTCCGCCATGTGTTCAGGCTCCATGGTTTGCCCACTGATATTGTCTCTGATCGGGGTCCGCAATTTATCGCACGATTCTGGAAACGTTTTTGTGTCTCATTGAATATGAAACTGTCTTTAACATCTGGTTACCATCCACAGTCTAACGGGCAAACCGAACGAGTCAACCAGTCATTAAAACAATATATACGCTTGTATTCGGCCAAACTCCAGAATGATTGGTCTGAATTTCTTCCTTTAGCCGAATTTGCTTATAATAACTCCTGTCATTCCTCCACCAAGGAGTCCCCATTCTTTTCGGTCTTTGGTTTTCATCCTAGAGCCAACTCTTTTTTCCATCATTCTCCAGTCTCCTCGTTGACCTTAACCTCCCATCTCAGAGCAATTTGGAGAAAAGTGCACCTTGCCCTGAGAAAAGCTGCCTTCCGAGAAAAGAAATTTTCTGATAGGCTCCAACGTCATTGCACTTTTAAGGTGGGAGATAAGGTGTGGTTGTCAACTCGCAACATCAAGCTCCGACAACCTTCGGCTAGATTGGGACCCAAATTTATTGGACCATTCCTTATCATTAAAAAGGTCAACCCAGTTGCTTTTCGGCTACGCTTGCCAAGATCTCTCAGAATTGGAAATACTTTCCACTGTTCCCTTTTTAAACAGTATTTTTCTTCCAGGAGATTTCCTCGGAGGACTTCCCAGGGTAGATCTCCAGTGGATGTTCAGGGGCAACAGGAGTTCTTGGTAGAGAGGGTTTTAGATTCAAAAATTTCTCGGGGCCGGCTTTATTTTTTTGTTCACTGGAAAGGCTATGGTCCGGAGGAAAGATCTTGGGTCTTGGATAGAGATCTTCATGCCCCTAAACTCAAGAGATTATTTTTTCAGGAGTTTCCTCAGAAGCCGGGCTTTAGGGGTTCTTTGACCCCTCCTCAAGGGGGGTACTGTTAGGCGCCGCGGTCCGTGGCGTCGCTCGGTCCATCTCCAAGCGACGACCGCGGCCGCTGCACCCTCCTCCTTGCCCGCCTGGCGCCTAGCAACTAGGGACGCCGTGCGTGCTGAGCCGCCGGGTCCCTAGCAACGCTAGGACGCCGGGCGCGCTGAGCCGCCGGGTCCCTAGCAACGCTAGGACGCCGGGCACGCCGAGCCGCTGGGACCTTAGCAACGGGGACGCCACAGGCGGACCGCGTTCCCCGTTGCAGGGATTGATTAATTAAGTGTTCACACATGTTCTCTGGTCGTGCAGCAAGGCAGCTGCACGACATTTATTGTAATTAGGCTCTGTGCTCTTATTGGAGGGTTCCCTGTTAAATGCCTCCTCAGTGCCTCACACAGACGCCGGTGATAGCTTCCTGCATGCTGCTTATGTTTGGTGAACGTCTGTTCCTGGTCTGCTGTGTCCGGTCTCTCCAGTTCTCTGAGTCCCTGAAATCTTGGAGTTTGTCATCTGGTCCCAAGGAGTTCTCCTGGTCCTCATTTTCCTGTGGCAGTCGATTTAGGTTTCCACTTGGTTTTGTGAGTGGCGGCCCTGCCGCGTGTTACGGCCTAGGCCGCTTTAGTATTATTTTCTTGCATTGGAGCATTTGCGGAGGTTTCCGCTTCCATAGTCCTCTCCGGTACTCGGCGGTGCCGTGTAGGAGAGTGGACAAGTGGATTATTTTGGTTGTTCTTTTCCCTGGCGGTAAGCCGCGCATACTTTTAGTTTCAGGTTAGCCGGTAGCCCCTGGCCTTGTTGTTTAGTTAGAGGGCCCCTTGTTATTACCCTGCCTCGGTTCACTCTTTGTCTCTCCTTAAGACCTGAGGGGGCATCGGAGTTGGGCAGACGTAATCCGCCCTTCAAACGCGGCTGCCATGGGCCCAAGAAACCATAGTCTCGCAAGAGTGAACTGACAGCACGGGTAAGACAACGGAGGTAGGGCGCCAGGGGCTATTCCCATTCCGTTTCCCCTTTCCAGCATTACATCCTGGTACTCAGGTCTCACAGTATAAGATCTCCCCTGACCTGAGTGTCTAGATCATAACACATCTAATACCCTCCCCCTGTAAGTGGCGACTACCTGATCTCATGGATGCAAAAAACGCAGCCTAGCAATCAGGTCTGAATTATCCCCAGTGTTTTCCCCGTTGCCTGATTGGGACATCTGTGAAATGCATCAGAATTCCATTAGTAGCACTGACTCCCAGTAATAAGTACAGCAATAGTACTATAGTATGTCATTTTGTACAGTATACTAGCTGAAACTGTAATTCCTAAAACTATGCTACTGTATCTGTGGTAATAATGTCCAATATTATGCTACCAGTCAGTAGCGGAACTTGCCACGGGCAAGCAGGACTTTTGCCCAGGGCGCCGCCTCCCGGAGGGCGCAGGTCGCCATCCGGAGGGCGCCGCACCAGGGCAAGATCCACTGCTGCTGTGCCCCCCACTGCCCGCTGCCCCCCGCTGACACTGGCCGCTGTGAAGGGAAACTAGACGCGTAGCATCTAGTTTCCCTTCCTGGAGAGGTCCTTTACTGTGCGGTGCGCGATGACATCAGCGCGCACCGCACAGCAAAGGTCCTCTCCACGAAGGGAACTAGACGCTACGTGTCTAGTTTCCCTTCGTGGAGAGGACCTTTGCTGTGCGGTGCGCGATGACGTCATCGTGCACCGCACATTTCAGAGCGCTACAGCAGTCTGTACAGGGGGCGTAAATGGCCACGCCCCATGTACGAAGCCACGCCCCCTATTGCCGCCCGGGGCGCACAGTGCCCCAGAACCGGCTTTGCTACCAGTGGTACTAAAGTCCAATAATATGACAACTGTAACACAATTAATGAGCCATCCATAGTAGTAGTGTCCAGTACTATATCAGCAACAAAAATAATTGTCAATAATATGTAAGCAGTACCAGTAGTAACCATTGATATACAGTACCAATAGTAGTAGCCAATAATATGTCACCAATAACAATAACCTAATCAAGGTATATTTTTTAAAATGATCCATAGAATATTTGCCTCATACTGCATTTGTCTGCAAACTTTGCCATTTCTCTAGAGGAATTTGCCTTTAATTGATCTGCAGGGATGCGGTCAAGATCCTGCCAGACGGGATCCCGGCGGTCGGAATAACAACACCGGGATCCCGACCGGCACAATCCTGACATATTCTCTCTCTGTGGGTGTCCACAACACCCATAGAGGGAGAATAAATTAGTGTGCCGAGTGTAGTGAGGCACCGTGCCTGCAGCGTGTCGAGCGCAGCGAGCCCGCAGGAGGCTGCGTTGCACTCGCCCCCTTTCGGGATTGTGCCGGTCGGTATCCCGGTGGCAGTATGCAGGATGGTCCCTGCATTGTATTGTAATTATTAGGATGCTATCTGTTTTGCATAGCTGTCGCTAAAATGATTAAAGTATTGTATATTGGTCACTAGGATGCTATCTGTATTGTATGGTGGTCACAAGAATGCTATATCCATTGTCAATTGGTCATTAGAATGCTTTCTGCAATGCATTGGTCAATATGATACTCTCAGAAATGTATTAATCAATAGGATTCTATTGTATATTGTCACTAAAATACTCTCTGTATTATATATTGGTCACTACAATGTTGTCTGTATTATAATGCAGTCACAATTATGCTCTCATTGTTGCAGGGACATGCGGTGAGCTAAATGGCTCAGAAGGCACTGGCTGACACCAAAGCCAGATTTACATGCAATCTATGAGCCAAAGGGTACATCTGGGCATTATATACAGGTGCAGCAGTATAAACTCCTGGAAATTTGGTGAGGTTTGATCTGAGATGTGCAGAAAAGATAAGCAGGTGAGGCACTGCCTCACCTGCCATAGACTTTTTACCCCAGAGTTTAGGCTATAAAAATTATTAGAATAATGCAAAGAAGATATTTCAAACAATTTATTAGTATTTTTCATATACTTTAGTGAGTCAAAACTCTGGTTTAAACGTAAGTATGACAGGAAAGGCTCTGCCTCACCCCACCGCATGTCACTGCTATGTTGTATATTGCCAATTTTTGCATTGTATCAGTCACTGTTCAGCAGCTCCTGGTTAGGCTAGTTTAGTGGCTTTAGTCAGTCTCCTGGCAACCAGTCAAGTGTGCAGGCCAGGAGTTATCATGCTGGGCTGTTATCTGGCTTTTGTTTACTACAGATGGCTGAATGATTGATTGATTGATTGATTGATTGATTGATTGATTGATTGATTGATTAACTGATTAATGATTGGCTAGTGAGCCTTTTTAGGAATTTCCCTCTGACACTCCTTTGTAGGTTGTAATCAGTCTGATTTTGTATGTAACATGGTAACATCATTTTTTTGAGGTTGAAAAAAGACAATTTGTCCATCGAGTTCAACCTATTAGTCTTAAAACATAACAGTACAGGAGAGCACTAATTTTAACTTTGGTGAATGTTTAACTGTTATGGGCATTTCTCTTTTTTAAATTTTTTTTATTTTATAGCTATATTATTTTATTATTATAGTGCATGATTTACCCACCATAACCCTGTATATCCTTATCCATTAGGAATTTATCTAGCCCATTCTTAAAAGTAGTGGCAGAGTCCGCCATTACTACTTTCTCAGTCATGGAATTCCAAGTACGTATTGTCCTTACTGTGAAGAAACTTTTCCATCTCAGAGTGCTAAATATCTTCTCCTCTAACCTAAGCGGGTGTCCCTGTGTCCTTTGTGGTGATCTTACCAAAAACAAATCCCCGCTAGCTCTGTGTATTGTCCCCTTATATATTTGTAAATATTAATCATAACCCCTCTTAATCTCCTTTTTTCCAGTATAAACATGCCTAACCTATCAAGCCTTTTCTCGGATTCTAGCATCTCCTTCCCCTTAATCAATTTGGTCTCCCATCTTTGAACCTTTTCTAGTTCCAGGGTATCCTTTTTATAGCATAGTGCCTATAGTTGTGCACAGTATTCAAGATGTGGCCTAGCCAGTGATTTGTACAATGGAAGTATAACACTCTCATCCCTTGTATCAATTACACACTTTATGCATGCTAATTCCTACCTTGTTTGCCTTTTTTGCTGCATTCCTACTTTGGGTACTACTGCTAAGTTTGTTTTCTACAGTATGTGAACACCTAAATATTTTCCCAGTACAGAATCCTCCAGTTTCTCCCCATTTAGTATGTAGGTAGTGTTAGGTTCCTGGTGCTCAGAACAAGGGAGATGTTGCGTAGTGAGTCCTGAGCACCAGAACGTGACGCTGAAACGAGGTGTGGTGTGGAAATAGCCCCTAGCACCCTACCTCCGTTGTTTCACCCGTGTGGTCCGTTCACGCCTGAGTGACTATGGTTTCTTGGGCCCACGGCAGCCGCGTTTGAAGGGCGGATTAGGTCTGCCCAACTCCGATGCCCCCAGGTCTTAGATTGAGACAAGGCGTGAACCGAGACAGGATAATAACAAGGGGACCTCTAGCTAAAACAAACAGAAGGCTAGGGGCTACTAACAACCCTAAACCTAAATATATGTGCGGCACGCCGCCAAAGGAAAAGAACAACAAAGGAAATGCTGTCCACTCGCCGACACAATACCGTTGTGTACCGGCAGTGACAGCACAAGCAGAACCCTCTGCAAAACACCAGAAACAAATTATAACCAAAGAATACTGCGGCCTGAGCCGACGGACGCGGCAAAGCCGCTACTCACGGAACCGGTACAAATACTGGCAAACGGACAGGAACCCCCAATGTAGCCGACACAGACTCTCAGAACTGGAGGACAGGCAGAATCCCAAACGACAGACCGGTGGACACCAAGAAGCCAGATATTCGACCAGGCACAGACAAAGCCACAGGGCTCCTGGACATGAACGCTTCACGGCAGGACACAGGATCAGACACTGGAATCGACACTGGAATCGACACAGGAACCGACACTCAAAGCAGCTAGACAGACACTGCTAGATAGGAGCTCAGGAACTGGCAGGGACTAGCTCAGAACTCAAGAACTCTGGAACCCAGGAAACCTGGAAATCTGGAAATATCACCAACCTCTGTGAATTGCACTGAGCCAGCATATAACAGAGAGTCTTAATTAATTGTGTCGTGCAGCTGCCCTGCTGCACAACTGAGAGGTGCAATCAACAGACAGGTGAGGCTGAACACATGGGAACAAGCTGCAATCACACAGACTCACCACTGGCAGCAAACAAGAATCTTCTTAAACCAGAGCAACGGGAAATCCTGGCCTGCAAGACTACTTATAAACATAAAATAGGAATGAACCACTACCTGTGGTTCATAACAGTACCCTCTCTTTAAGGGTGGGCTCCGAACGCCCCATGACACCCACGGGGAACAGAAACAGAAGTATAACATAAAATACATAACCAAAAATGCAAAACAGGAATGAGCCACAGCCGTGGCTCATAACATTACCCCCCCCCCCCTTGAGGAGGGGTCAAAGGACCCCAAAATTCAGACTTTCCAAAACAAGGGATACAAAAAAAACCTGACACACTGGTCTAACAGAAACAAGCTGTGACAACAGCATGTAACGGTGCCCCCCCCCCCCCCCCCCTTGACGGTGGCCACTGGACACAAGACAAGGAAAGAAATAAAAATCTTTATTTTATTTTATTTTTATTTTTTTAACAAGGCAAGAGTCAATAATCATTTCTTTTTCTTCTTCTTCTTATTTTTACAAAGTTCTTGAGGTCTGACCAAGGTAATTCCCCAAACATTGTCTGCACTGATGGTACCTCCCAGCAAGGCTGGGTTCAAATCAGAGATTGGTTTCTTAACCTTGGGACCTTGACTTTCAGGCAAAGTACTACTATTAGAAGAAGAGAGAAAAGCACATCCTGCAGTCAAAACAACGGGCTGAGACTCTTGTGCCGAATTTACAGAATACGGTGAACTCTCAGCAGATAAGACGGGTGACCTAGAGGAACCTGAACCAATTTCTTTGGAACCATATCTCTTAATAACTGCATCACTGAATGCCGGGGGATCCTGAAGAATGGGATCTTCAGCTTTCATTAGGCTGGTTGCCCAATTAAAAGGCTCTCCTCTAAAGGAATATATCAGATAGAGCACAAGGTTCTCTGAAGTGATGCCCAGAAATGGTCTAAACAACAAAATGGTGTAATATTGTTTGTAAAGCGCCAGAAATTGGACTAAGTCCCCATCAAAGATTATAGATGTTGAGATATCAACAGAGTCAGGATCTGCTTCCTTCCCATCTGACTGACTAGAGTGCTTTGCTAGGACCTGGTCACTATTGACCTTACTCGAGGCTAAGACTTTCTGAATCCCACCTTGGGCAGTGACTTTCTGAACCCCACCTGGGGCAGTGACCCTCGGAACCCCACCTGGGGCAGTGGCCCTCTGAACCCCACCTGGGGTAGTGACTTTCTGAACCCCACCTGGGGTAGTGACTTTCTGAACCCCACCCGGGGCAGTGACTTTCTGAACCCCACCCGGGGCAGTGACTTTCTGAACCCCACCCGGGGCAGTGGCCTTCGGGAACCCCGCTGGGGCCAGCACCTCGGATTCTTTTACTGGGACCGGGACGTCAGCCTCCCTCTCTGGGACCGAGCCGTCGGCCTCCCTCTCTGGGACCGAGCCGTCGGCCTCCCTCTCTGGAACTGAGCCGTCGGCCTCCCTCTCTGGGACCGAGCCGTCGGCCTCCCTCTCTGGGACCGAGCCGTCGGCCTCCCTCTCTGGGACCGAGCCGTCGGTCTCCCTCTCTGGGACCGAGCCATCGGCCTCCCTCTCTGAGTCAATAATTATCGAAACTTCTCCAGGGACTAAGACTTCCGGGACCTTTGCTGAAGCTATAACCTTCAGAACCTCCACTAACGCTATGCCTCTTGAGTCCTTTCCTGGGGAAGCGACCTCTAGACCCTTCTTTGGGGCTGCGTCTCTCGAGACCCCACTTGGGGATATTACTTCAAAGATCCCTTCTGGGGTTTTGCTTCTCGAGTTCCCTTCTAGAACTATGGTTTTAGACACCTTCTCTGGAGTTGCGCTTTTCAAGTCTCTACCTGGGGTAACAGCTTCTGAGACCCCTTCTGGTATTGACACCTGAGCAATAATATTCGATGTCCCTCTATAACCTAGAGCATCGGGTACTGCTCCAGGACTCTGGGCATCGGGTACCGCTCCAGGACTCTGGGCATCGGGCACCACTCCAGGACCCTGGGCATCGGGCACCACTCCAGGACCCTGGGCATTGGGCACCACTCCAGGACCCTGGGCATCAGGCACCACTCCAGGACCCTGGGCATCAGGCACCACTCCAGGACCCCGGGCATCGGGCACCACTCCAGGACCCTGGGCATCGGGCACCACTCCAGGACCCTGGGCATCGGGCACCACTCCAGGGGTTTGCAACTCTGCTTCCACAGGAAAATCAAGAGAGGAGAGAAACATTCTCCTTTGGTTCCTTAATCTATAATGTGGCTCCCTAGCCCAAGGACCCCAATTATAGGACAGAGTGCTTTTTAGTGTGGGTTGTGTGACAAGTACCTCTGCCACAGTAGAGACAGGAGAAGGTCTTGTATCCTGACTCAACTTGGCCAGAGGGCAGGACTTGTCGCCACACTTTGGGTTGCGCAACTCACAGGTCTGCAGATAGTGGCCTAAACCCCCACAATATAGGCATAAATCTAAGTTTCTGCGACGCAGACGCTCCTCTTCTGAGAGCCTGGGCAGCAGAAAACTTTCAAACTTTTTCTCTCTAATTAAACCTGAGGATTCACTTGTCACCATACTGTGAACAAGAGTCTCTTTAGAGAATGAACTCTCAAGAACTTCTGGCAAAATAAGCAAAATTTTGGTCAGAAGGTTTTGCAGTTGCTTTAAGGATTGCTGCAAAACTTCCAGCCGCTCAGGTTTCAAAGCACTGAAAGCAGAGTTCAGGGCTGAGAGAGACGCCTGCAGGGCTTGCATAGTTGGCATAGGAGGATTTTAAACTAGACAAGACAAGACTAGACTAGACTAGACAAGACAAGACTGGACTGGATTTCTAAACTAGACAAGACAAGACAGGATTTTTAAACACCGGACTGGATTCTGCACACTGAATTCTAGACAGGACTGGATTCTAAACACCGGACTGGATTCTGCACACTGAGTTCTAGACAGGACAGGATTCTAAACACCGGACTGGATTCTGCACACTGAATTCTAGACAGGATTGGATTCTAGACAAGACACTGGACTGGGCCAAAAAAGAAAAAGTTTTATTTCTTTTTTGTTGTATGGCTGGTGATAATGTTTGGTTCCTGGTGCTCAGAACAAGGGAGATGTTGCGTAGTGAGTCCTGAGCACCAGAACGTGATGCTGAAATGAGGTGTGGTGTGGAAATAGCCCCTAGCACCCTACCTCCGTTGTTTCACCCATGTGGTCCGTTCACGCCTGAGTGACTATGGTTTCTTGGGCCCACGGCAGCCGCGTTTGAAGGGCGGATTAGGTCTGCCCAACTCCGATGCCCCCAGGTCTTAGATTGAGACAAGGCGTGAACCGAGACAGGATAATAACAAGGGGACCTCTAGCTAAAACAAACAGAAGGCTAGGGGCTACTAACAACCCTAAACCTAAATATATGTGCGGCATGCCGCCAAAGGAAAAGAACAACAAAGGAAATGCTGTCCACTCGCCGACACAATACCGTTGTGTACCGGCGGTGACAGCACAAGCAGAACCCTCTGCAAAACACCAGAAACAAATTATAACCAAAGAATACTGCGGCCTGAGCCGACGGACGCGGCAAAGCCGCTACTCACGGAACCGGTACAAATACTGGCAAACGGACAGGAACCCCCAATGTAGCCGACACAGACTCTCAGAACTGGAGGACAGGCAGAATCCCAAATGACAGACCGGTGGACACCAAGAAGCCAGATATTCGACCAGGCACAGACAAAGCCAAAGGACTCCTGGACAGGAACGCTTCACGGCAGGACAAAGGATCAGACACTGGAATCGACACTGGAATCGACACAGGAACCGACACTCAAAGCAGCTAGACAGACACTGCTAGACAGGAGCTCAGGAACTGGCAGGGACTAGCTCAGAACTCAAGAACTCTGGAACCCAGGAAACCTGGAAATCTGGAAATATCACCAGCCTCTGTGAATTGCACTGAGCCAGCATATAACAGAGAGTCTTAATTAATTATGTCGTGCAGCTGCCCTGCTGCACAACTGAGAGGTGCAATCAACAGACAGGTGAGGCTGAACACATGGGAACAAGCTGCAATCACACAGACTCACCACTGGCAGCAAACAAGAATCTTCTTAAACCAGAGCAACGGGAAATCCTGGCCTGCAAGACTACTTATAAACATAAAATAGGAATGAACCACTACCTGTGGTTCATAACAGGTAGTATTTCTGTTCTTGCTACCAAAGTGCATTACCTTACATTTGTCTATGTTGAACCGCATACTCCATTTTGCTGCCCATGTTTCCAATCTAAATAAGTCGTTCTGTAGAGACTTAGCATTCCCCCCAAAATTTATAACCTTACACAGTTTGGTATCGTCTGCAAAAATTGACACTTTTCTCTCTAGACCCACTTCTAGATCATTTATAAATATGTTAAACAATAGTGGTCCAAGTACAGACCCTTGTGGCACACCACTTAGTACTTCAGTCCAATTCGAAAACGTTCCATTTACCACCACTCACTGCTTCCTTTTATCCAACCAATTTCTAATACAAGTGCATATTGTGCTCTCTATTTCAAGTTTTCTTAATTTGTATATGAGTCTCGTGTGAGGTACTGTATTGAAAGCTTTGGCAAAGTCTAAAAAGATTACATCCACCTCTTTACCCTGATCTCGGTTAGCACTAACCATGTCATAAAAGCCTATTAAGTTAGTTTGACATGATCTATCCTTCACAAATCCGTGTCAGTTCCTATTAATAACTTTATTGGTTTCGAGGAACTCCTGTATTCTATCCCTTAGAATACCTTCCAGTACTTTCCCCACTATAGATGTAAGACTTACTGGTCTATAATTACCTGGTTCAGATTTACTTCCCTTTTTTAATATTGGTCCTACTTCAGCTATACACCAATCTTTCCGCTATACTCCAGCATGCCTGATATAAGTGAGTCATTGAAAATAAAGTATAGGGGTCTGCTAATTTGGAGTTTAACTCCATGAGAACCCCTGGGTGAGTTCCATCGGGACCAGGTGACTTATTAATCTTATTTTTTTTTAATCAGTCACTTACTACTTCCTCACTTAAATAAGCATTATGCAGAGGGACATTATCATTGCTGAGGTTATGCATTAGTCAAGCCATCTGGTCCTCTCTTGTGAATACTGAAGAGAAAAACTTGTTTAATTTTTCATGTCACGGCGCCGGCGCATGCGCAGTTCTGAACTGATTGCTGTGCTGCAAAAAACTACAGCGAGCGATCAGGTCAGAATGACCCCCTTAGTGTCAGGAACTGGTGCAGAATCAAGAATTGGGGATCAGGTACCAAGTGGTTGACATTACCCAGAACAGAGGCGCGGAGTCTAACATGCCGGGAGGTTTTCACCAGGGATATGCGGATATGGGCTTCGCGGCTCATATGGGCAAGGGGATATGGGCTTCGCGGCTCCCGACATGCAGGTCGCGGCCCCCTGTCTGGGTCACTTGATACCTGAACTGGACTAGAGTTATGGTAGAGGTGTTGTACGATAGTCCAGATGTATATGACAAACCGCAAGGTTACGCAGGAACAAACAGGAACTGGAGAAGGTGGCAGGGTGCACACAGCCAGATGGTACACTAGGGCTGTGGAGATGGAACAACAGCAGGAACTCTAGGAGAGACACAGTAGGTAGCGGCACACAGACGGACTGGGGTGCAGACACTTGGAGACAGGGTAACGGTAGTTGGCAGACTAGGTTCGTCAGCAAGATGGTGAAGCTGGAATTCAATACAGGAACAAGGCAAACCCACTGGACAGATGAACTGAGGCCAGAGAGGAACCAGAGAGCAGAACGCCTTATGGAGTAGCTATAACTGGTAGTGATGAGCGGGTTCGGATCCTCGGGATCTGAACCCACCCGAACTTCACCTTTTTTTTCACGGGTCCGAGCAACTCGGATCCTCCCGCCTTGCTCGGTTAACCCGAGCGAGCCCGAACGTCATCATCCCGCGGTCGGATTCTCGCGAGATTCGTATTCTATATAAGGAGCCGCGCGTTGCCGCCATTTTTCACTCGTGCATTGGAGATGATCGTGACAGGACGTGGCTGGAATCCTATCAGTTTCTATGTTCAGTGGGCTGCAAATTGTGCTGCAAATATCTGTGCTCAGTGTGCTGCAAATATCTGTGCTCAGTGTGCTGCAAGTGCAAATATCTACGTTCTCTGCCTGAAAAACGCTCCATATCTGACTGTGCTCAGTGTGCTGAAAATATCTGTGCTCAGTGTGCTAATTGCTTTATTGTGGGGACTGGGGACCAGCAGTATTATATAGTAGGAGGACAGTGTAGAGTTTTGCTGACCAGTGACCACCGGTATTATACGTTCTCTGCCTGAAAAACGCTCCATATCTGTGCTGCATTGTAGTATATAGTAGGAGGACAGTGCAGAATTTTGCTGACCACCAGTATAACTATATATATAGCAGTACGGTACAGTAGTCCACTGCTCTACCTACCTCTGTGTCGTCAAGTATACTATCCATCCATACCTGTGGTGCATTTCAGTTTTGCACAATTTGCTGTCCACCAGTATATAATATATAGCAGTACGGTACAGTAGGCCACTGCTCTACCTACCTCTGTGTCGTCAAGTATACTATACATCCATACCTGTGGTGCATTTCAGTTGTGCACAGTATATATAGTAGTAGGCTATTGCTATTGATATATTACTGGCATATAATTCCACACATTAAACAATGGAGAACAAAAATGTGGAGGGTAAAATAGGGAAAGATCAAGATCCACTTCCACCTCGTGCTGAAGCTGCTGCCACTAGTCATGGCTGAGACGATGAAATGCCATCAATGTCGTCTGCCAAGGCCGATGCTCAATGTCATAGTAGAGAGCGTGTAAAATCCAAAAAAATAAAGCTCAGTAAAATGACCCAAAAGTCTAAATCAAAATTGTCTGAGGAGAAGCGTAAACTTGCCAATGTGCCATTTACGACACGGAGTGGCAAGGAACGGCTGAGGCCCTGGCCTATGTTCAAGGCTAGTGGTTCAGCTTCACCTGAGGATGGAAGCACTCATCCTCCTGCTAAAAAACTTAAAAGAGTTAAGATGGCAAAAGCACAGCAAAGAACTGTGCGTTCTTCTAAATCACAAATCCCCAAGGAGAGTCCAATTGTGTCGGTTGCGATGCCTGACCTTCCCAACACTGGACGGGAAGAGGTGGCGCCTTCCACCATTTGCACGCCCCCTGCAAGTGCTGGAAGGAGCACCCGCAGTCCAGTTCCTGATAGTCAAATTGAAGATGTCACTGTTGAAGTACACCAGGATGAGGATATGGGTGTTGCTGGCGCTGGGGAGGAAATTGACAAGGAGGATTCTCATGGTGAGGTGGTTTGTTTAAGTCAGGCACCCGGGGAGACACCTGTTGTCCGTGGGACGAATATGGCCATTGACATGCCTGGTCAAAATACAAAAAAAATCAGCTCTTCGGTGTGGAATTATTTCAACAGAAATGCGGACAACTGGTGTCAAGCCGTGTGTTGCCTTTGTCAAGCTGTAAGAAGTAGGGGTAAGGATGTTAACCACCTAGGAACATCCTCCCTTATATGTCACCTGGACCGCATTCATCAGAAGTCAGTGACAAGTTCAAAAACTTTGGATGACAGCGGAAGCAGTCCACTGACCACTAAATCCCTTCCTCTTGTAACCAAGCTGCTGCAAACCACACCACCAACTCCCTCAGTGTCAATTTCCTCCTTACACAGCAAAGCCAATAGTCCTGCAGGCCATGTCACTGTCAAGTCTGACGAGTCCTCTCCTGCCTGGGATTCCTCCGATGCATCCTTGAGTGTAACGCCTACTGCTGCTGGCGCTGCTGTTGTTGCTGCTGGGAGTCAATCGTCATCCCAGAGGGGAAGTCGGAAGACCACTTGTACTACTTCCAGTAAGCAATTGACTGTCCAACAGTCCTTTGCGAGGAAGATAAAATATCACAGCAGTCATCCTGCTGCAAAGCGGATAACTCAGGCCTTGGCAGCCTGGATGGTGAGAAACGTGTTTCCGGTATCCACCGTTAATTCACAGGGAACTAGAGACTTGATTGAGGTACTGTGTCCCCGGTACCAAATACCATCTAGGTTCCATTTCTCTAGGCAGGCGATACCGAAAATGTACACAGACGTCAGAAAAAAGAGTCACGAGTGTCCTAAAAAATGCAGTTGTACCCAATGTCCACTTAACCACGGACATGTGGACAAGTGGAGCAGGGCAGACTCAGGATTATATGACAGTGACAGCCCACTGGGTAGATGTATTGCCTCCCGCAGCAAGAACAGGAGCGGCGGCACCAGTAGCAGCATCTCACAAACGCCAACTCGTTCCTAGGCAGGCTAGGAATTTGTGACATCAGACAACGCCACCAATATTGTGCATGCATTACATGTGGGCAAATTCCAGCATGTCCCTTGTTTTGCACATACATTGAATTTGGTGGTGCAGAATTATTTAAAAAACGACAGGGGCGTGCAAGAGATGCTGTCGGTGGCCCGAAGAATTGCGGGCCACTTTCGGCATTCAACCACCGCGTGCCGAAGACTGGAGCACCAGCAAACACTCCTGAACCTGCCCCGCCATCATCTGAAGCAAGAGGTGGTAACGAGGTGGAATTCAACCCTCTATATGCTTCAGAGGATGGAGGAGCAGCAAAAGGCCATTCAAGCCTATACATCTGCCTACGATATAGGCAAAGGAGGGGGAATGCACCTGACTCAAGCGCAGTGGAGAATGATTTCAACGTTGTGCAAGGTTCTGCAACCCTTTGAACTTGCCACACGTGAAGTCAGTTCAGACACTGCCAGCCTGAGTCAGGTCATTCCCCTCAACAGGATTTTGCAGAAGAAGCTGGAGACATTGAAGAAGGAGCTAAAACAGAGCGATTCCGCTAGGCATGTGGGACTTGTGGATGGAGCCCTTAATTCGCTTAACCAGGATTCACGGGTGGTCAATCTGTTGAAATCAGAGCACTACATTTTGGCCACCGTGCTCAATCCTATATTTAAAACCTAAGTTTCCCCCCCTCCAGTGTGAGTGTTTAGTGCAGCCGCTCACCTTGTCAGCAATCGGCGTACGAGGTTACCTCCAGAAAATGTGGAGACGATGATGTTCATCAAAATGAATTATAATCAATTCCTCCGTGGAGACATTCACCAGCAATTGCCTCCAGAAAGTACACAGGGACCTGAGATGGTGGACTCCAGTGGGGACGAATTAATAATCTGTGAGGAGGGGGATGTACACAGTGAAAGGGGTGAGGAATCGGACGATGAGAAGGAGGTGGACATCTTGCCTCTGTAGAGCCAGTTTGTGCAAGGAGAGATTGATTGTTTCTTTTTTGGTGGGGGCCCAAACCAACCAGTCATTTCAGTCACAGTCGTGTGGCAGACCCTGTCGCTGAAATGATGGGTTTGTTAAAGTGTGCATGTCCTGTTTATACAACATAAGGGTGGGTGGGAGGGCCCAAGGACAATTCCATCTTGCACCTCTTTTTTCTTTCATTTTTCTTTGCATTATGTGCTGTTTGGGGACTATTTTTTTGAAGAGCCATCCTGCCTGACACTGCAGTGCCACTCATAGATGGGTCAGGTGTTTGTGTCGGCCACTTGTGTCGCTTAGCTTAGCCATTCAGCGACCTTGGTGCACCTCTTTTTTTCTTTGCATCATGTGCTGTTTGGGGACTATTTTTTAAATCTGCCATCCTGTCTGACACTGCAGTGCCACTCCTAGATGGGCCAGGTGTTTGTGTCGGCCACTTGGGTCGCTTAGCTTAGTCATCCAGCGACCTCAGTGCAAATTTTAGGACTAAAAATAATATTGTGAGGTGTGAGGTGTTCAGAATAGACTGAAAATGAATGGAAATTATGGTTATTGAGGTTAATAATACTATGGGATCAAAATGACCCCCAAATTCGATGATTTAAACTGTTTTTGAGGGTTTTTTGTAAAAAAAAAACACCCGAATCCAAAACACACCCGAATCCGACAAAAAAATTTCAGGGAGGTTTTGCCAAAACGCGTCCAAATCCAAAACACGGCCTCGGAACCGAATCCAAAATCAAAACACAAAACCCGAAAAATTTCCGGTGCACATCACTAATAACTGGCAAGGCCTCTTGGGATTGAGAGGCTCAAAAGAACAGGCTGGACCAATCAGCTGTGAACACCAGACAGGGCCCCAGTGATTGATATATCATGCAGCTGCAGTGCAGACTGAGCAGGCTGACAAGCTGAATAGTAGGTTTCAGGTAACCAGCTGTAATTACAGAATGCAGACACCTGTGAAGTCAGTTGCTGAATGCAGGAGCTGAGGCACTGGGAGACAACTATGCAGGAGCTAGCTGTGACCTGTAGTTCCACAAACTGAGGCAAAGGTAAATCATAAGAATAACTAGCAAAACATGAGTAATATGCACAGGATCATAACAGGACCCCCCCCCCCCCCCCCTCCCCCCTTGAAGAGGGGTTAAGAACCTCTAGAACCAGGCTTATCCAGAAATTCATAGAAGAAAGACCTCTTAAGTCTGGGTGAATGAAGAAACTGCTCTGGTACCCAGGTTCTCTCTTCCGGACCGTAACCCTTCCAATGTACGAGGAAATGAACTTGACACCTCCTGAACTTGGAATCCAGAATCTTTTCCACAACAAACTCCTGGTGACCTTGAACCAACACAGCGGCAGGCCTTCTGGAAGGAGATCTTCTAAATCTCTGGGACACAAATGCTGGTTTCAACAAGGAACAGTGGAAAGTGTTATTGATCTTAAGTGATTTTAGTAAAAGGAGTTGAAAGGCTACTGGAATAATCTGCCTAATAATCCAGAATGGACCAATGAACCTAGGCCCAAATTTTTGAGAGGGTTGGCGTAACTTGATGTTTCGAGTGGACAGCCACACCATGTCACCCACTTTAAAAGTACAAGGTCTTTGTCGTCTGTCAGCAAATTTTTTGGAACGAACAGAGACTTGGTTGACTGCAAGACGTACTCTCCTCCAAATTTTCCTCAGACGAGCTACAGGATCAAGGAAAGGAGTATGTTGCTGCGGGATGTCAAAAGCGTTAGACCTAGGATGGAAACCCGAGAGACAAAAGAATGGTGACATGGATGAGGAAGAGTGACTGGAATTATTATAGGCAAATTCAGAAAATGCCAGATGGTCCACCCAATCGTTATGGTACTTGGAAATATAACAACAGAGATACTGTTCAAGAGACTGGTTCACTCGTTCAGTCTGTCCATTGGATTGTGGATGATAACCAGAGGACAGACTAAGATTAATATCCAAGGCTGAACAGAAAGCTTGCCAGAATCGAGCAATAAACTGAGTTCCTCTGTCGGAGACGATGTCCTGTGGTAATCCATGTAATTGAAAGATATGTTGGATAAACAAGGCTGCCAATTCTCTGGCACTGGGGAGCTTGCGAAGAGAAACAAAGTGAGCCATCTTACTGAATCGGTCTACCACAACCCAAATGGTACTGTACCCTGATAATTTAGGAAGGTCAACCACAAAGTACATGGAAATGTGGGACCAAGGTCTTGAGGGAACCGCAAGAGGCAGAAGATGTCCCATGGGAGCTTTACGAGGAGTTTTATGTTGAGCACAGATCTCACAAGCAAGAATGAACTCTCTAATGTCTTGGCACATAGAAGGCCACCAAACTGAACGGGACAATAAATCCAGAGTCTTAGAAATCCCTGGATGCCCAGAGACTCTTTTTACATGAAATTCAGATAAAACTGCTGTCCTGTACTCTTTAGGGACAAAGAGGAGTCCTGAGGGAGTCCCCATGGGTGCAAGAGACTGTTTGGCTTGAATCTGGGAGACTAAATCTTGAGCAAGACCAGCATGGATATTGGAAACAGGAATAATTGGTTCCGAAGAGCAGGACGAATTTTGAATTGGAAGGAAGCTTCGTGACAAGGCATCTGCTTTAAGATTCTTTGATCCTGGCCGATAGGAGATCACATAGTTGAATCTAGTGAAGAATAACGCCCATCATGCCTTTCTTGGATTGTCTCTTGGCTGATTCAATATAGGATAGGTTTTTATGGTCAGTGAGGATTGTAATCATGTGTCTCGCCCCTTCCAACCAATGCCTCCATTCTTCTAGAGCCCACTTGATAGCAAGCAGTTCACAATTTCCAACATCGTAGTTGGCTTCGGCAGGAGAGAACTTTCTGGACAGAAAAGAGCACGGGTGAAGTTTAGAATCAGGGCCGGTTCTGGCGCTCTGTGCGCCCCGGGTGGCAATAGGGGGCGTGGCTTTGTACAGGGGGCGTGGTCATTTACGCCCCCTGTACAGACTGAAATGATGTGCGGTGCGCGATGACGTCATTGCGCACCGCACAGTAAAGGACCTCTCCACGAAGGGAAACTAGATGCGTATGCGTCTAGTTTCCCTTCACAGCGGCAGCGGCCAGCGGCAGCGGGGGGCACACAGCAGCAGCGGATCTTGCCCTGGTGCGGCGCCCTCCGGATGGCGCCCTGCGCCCTCCGGAAGGCGACGCCCCGGGCAAAAGTCCTGCTTGCCCGTGGCAAGATCCGCTACTGTTTAGAATCCACGGGATCTTTCTGCGATATGACTGCTCCCACTCCCACTTCAGAGGCATCCACTTCCATAACAAAAGGCAGGTCAGGATTTGGATGACTAAGAACAGCGGCAGATATAAAGGCTTTTTTTAACTTGAGAAAAGCTTGTAGAGCTGAAGATGACCAATGTGATGGATCCGCACCTTTCTTGGTCAAAGCAACAATAGGTGCAACAATGTCTTAAAAGGAACGAATAAATCTCCTGTAATAATTAGCGAATCCAAGAAAGCGTTGTATAGCTTTAAGGTTAGTAGGTTGTGCCCAATCTTGAATTGCTTGAAGCTTACTGGGATCCATGGAGAACCCTTTAGGAGAGATGATGTAGCCTAGGAAAGCGATTTTCTTCACTTCGACTTCACATTTTTCTAACTTGGCATATAGATGGTGCTCCCAGAGCTTTTGCAATACCATCTGGACATGGACTCGATGCTGCTCAAGTGACTGTGAATATATCAGGATGTCATCCAAGTAGACCACAACAAATTTTCCCAGGAATTCTTGGAGCACATCATTGATAAAATCTTGGAAGACGGCAGGAGCATTGGACAATCCAAATGGCATAACAAGGTATTCATAATGCCCAGAATGAGTGTTGAAGGCCGTCTTCCACTCGTCACCGGCCTTAATTCGTATGAGGTTATATGCCCCCCGAAGATCAATTTTAGAGAAGATTTCCACCATTCGGAGTTGATCAAACAATACGGAAATTAAAGGCAAAGGATAAGAGTTCTTAACAGTGATCTTGTTCAGTCCTCTATAATCAATGCATGGGCGTAAGGAGCCGTCCTTCTTTGCCACAAAGAAGAATCCTGCTCCTACTGGTGATTTTGAGGGATGAATAAACCCTTTGCTTAGGTTCTCCTGAATATAATCCTCCATAGCTTTGGTTTCCGGCAAAGAAAGAGCATATAATCTACCCTTAGGTAATTTATCTTCAGATACCAGACTGATGGCACAGTCATAAGGTCGATGTGGGGGAAGAGTATCCGCCTCTTTCTTGGAGAAGACATCCGCAAATGAATGATATGGAGTCGGTAGCCACTCTGGTATAACTTGAGAGCATCGCTCTGGCAAGGACAGACACCTTCCCATACATTCTGTTCCCCACTGTAAAAGTTCTCCTGTCTTCCAGCAGATGGATGGATTATGGGATTTCAACCATGGAAGCCCTAAGACTATGGAAGCCATGGAGCCCAGGAGAAAACTAATCTTCTCCGAATGCAGAAGACCGGTTGTTAAATGAACAGGAGGAGTTTGCTTATACACTTGCCCACTGAGGAGGGGATTACCATCAAGGCCACAAATAGTCACAGGAGGCTTCATCCTTAGTATAGGAATGTTCCAGGACCGGGCAAAAGTGATATCCATGAAGTTGGCAGCTGCACCACAATCAACAAAAGCCTTGACTGCCACTTGCTGAGTAGGTAGAATAATTTGAACTGGAAGCAAGACTGAATTTTTAGGAGAGATTCCAGCCAGACCCAGGAGTAACTCCCCTTTTATCCCTGGGTCTTGTCTTTTCCTGACTTCAGGGTGCAAACATTAGCAAAATGACCCTTTGCTCCACAATATAAGCATAGGCCCATCGATCGCCTACGGGATTTTTCCTGAGCTGAAAGATGAAAGGCCCCAATCTGCATGGGTTCGCTGGAGTCTTCTACTTCTTCCAAGGCTACAGCTGAGGAAGATGATGACCCTTCTCCTTTCTCCATTCTCCGTTCGCTGATCCGACGATCTACTCAAATTGCTAACTGCATGAGCTTGTCCAGGGTTTCAGGAGTAGGATACTGGACAAGGTAGTCTTTAATTTGCTCAGTGAGGCCTAAGCGGAACTGACTTCGGAGGGCTGGGTCATTCCAACCACTATCACCTGCCAATCTGCGAAACTCAGTGCAGTATACCTCGGCTGTATTTTTCCCTTGTCTCAGGACTCGTAAGTGAGCCTCTGCAGAAGCTGCTCGGTCCGGGTCATCATAAAGAATTCCAAGGGAACTGAAAAAGGCATCCACTATGTGCAAGGCGGGATTCTCAGTTTTTAATCCGAACGCCCAGGACTGGGGTTCCCCCCTGCAGAAGGGAGATGATGATACCTACTCGCTGAGCCTCAGAACCAGATGATAATGGCCGGAGTCTAAAATATAGCTTGCAGCTATCACGGAAATTTTGGAACTGTTTCCGGTCACCTGTGAACCGATCGGGAAGATGCAGCTTCGGTTCAGGCCCAGGAGCCCTTGTTGCTACCAATGACCTGCTAGTTTCTTCCTGGGTGGAAACTCGAAGCTTTAGCTCTTGCAGTTGCTGCATCAAATTTTGTATTTGACCAGCCAAGATTTGAGCCGGACTTTACTGTGACGGGTCCATGCCCAGGAAGTGGTCGGCCAGTTATAATGTCAGGAACTGGTGCAGAATCCGGAATTGGGGATCAGGTACCAAGTGGTTACCAAGTGGTTACCCAGAACAGAGGCGCGGAGTCTTTCACCAGGGAACCCCGCAAGGGGATATGAGCTTCGCGGCTCCCGACGTGCAGGTCGCGGCCCCCTGTCTGGGTCACTTGATACCTGAACTGGACTAGAGTTATGGTAGAGGTGTTGTACGATAGTCCAGATGTATATGACAACCCGCAGGGGTACGCAGGAACAAACAGGAACTGGAGAAGGTGGCAGGGTGCACACGGCCAGATGGTACACTGGGGCCGTGGAGATGGAACAACATCAGGAACTCTAGGAGAGACACAGGAGGTAGCAGCACACAGACGGACTGGGGTGCAGACACTTGGAGACAGGGTAACGGTAGTTGGCAGACTAGGTTCGTCAGCAAGATGGTGAAGCTGGAATTCAATACAGGAACAAGGCAAACCCACTGGACAGATGAACTGAGACCAGAGAGGACCCAGAGAGCAGACCACCTTATGGAGTAGCTATAACTGGCAAGGCCTCTTGGGATTGAGAGGCTTAAAAGAACAGGCTGGACCAATCAGCTGTGAGCACCAGACAGGCCCCCAGTGATTGATATATCATGCAGCTGCATTGCGACTGAGCAGGCTGACAAGCTGAATAGTAGGTTTCAGGTAACCAGCTGTAATTACAGAATGCAGACACCTGTGAAGTCAGTTGCTGAATGCAGGAGCTGAGGCACTGGGAGACAACTATGCAGGAGCTAGCTGTGACCTGTAGTTCCACAAACTGAGGCAAAGGTAAATCATAAGAATAACTAGCAAAACATGAGTAATATGCACAGGATCATAACACAATGGGGCAGATGTATTAACCTGGAGAAGGCATAAGGAAGTGATAAACCAGTGATATGTGCAAGGTGATAAAGGCAGCAGCCAATCAGATCTTAACTGTTAATTTACATATTGGAGCTGATTGGCTGGTGCCTTTATCACCTTGCACATATCACTGGTTTATCACTTCCTTATGCCTTCTCCAGGTTTATACATCTGCCCCTTAGTTCCTTATGTCATTTAGTAAGTTTGAAGTGGTACTTCTGAGGAAACGGCCCCCTGTAAGTGGCCGAGAAACGCGTCAAGCAAAGCCCATTATTCCACATGCACCGGGATTGTAGACGCTCCTACAAATGACTAAATTAGTGACGAGCAGGATCACAGGCTGATCTCCTTATTCCTCAGCAGCGGGACGGTATAACAGTTATGGCAGGAACACTGAGAAACAGCAGGATCAGAGCAGGTATGGCTTTACACCAACTAGCCGCAGCTTAGAACGACTGGGATGCCGGCAACACTGTGAGGCAACGGCCTCTGGCCAAGCACGCCAGGAGGTGTAAGTTGTTATACACTGACATTGGGACACACACATAGCGATTGGAATCTTATCTTGCGTGGATCTATATCCCCAAAAAATTCAACTATCCAGTAAAAGTGTGTGCAAACTGCTTGGTAAACTGTATGCATATTACCAGGAAAAAATCAGGTGCTGTTAATTAAGATCATTATAGGAAACCTGAGTGATGGAATCTACCAAAATACGCTCTGTGGGATGCCTGTCTGATAAATATGTTACATTAAGTAGCTTTTTGCAAATGACTATCTAATTTGTTTGATTGAAATAAATTGATACAATAGCATTCTGAGCTGAAAGCAACTTGCAACAAATCGCTACACCTCTCCTAACCCCTGCTGTCAATAAAATCTTCAGTATAATTTGCTGCTAATAGCTGGCACTAACAAAAGCAATGCTATTTTGATAACTTAAGTTGGAATAGATCTTTGAGACATTGCCGTGTGACCATCTATTTCTGCTCTATAGGAGGAACAATATTAAAATGATTGCCAAAATCTGTTGTGAAGTCCTTGTCGAGCTTTGTGGTTTAAATAATTGATTTTACTGTATTTTTATATGTAATGTTATTATTTTATTTTCTATTGTTGTTAGTATTGTGAATAAAAAATTTGAAAGAAGTAATTAATAAATATCTATTGCACCTGACAGCACTCCTTATCTATTTTTATATACTGTACCTAAGTTTGAAGTGTCCTGTTCCCTATGTTTCTGTGATCCTCAACCTGCACTGCCTAGAGTTCAAGTCCTGGTGGCAGCCGAGAACCAGTGAACAATAGTAGTCTCAGGATAGAGGGTTCTTATAGGTGAAGCACTTGGCAAGATGATTCTGCAGGCTCAGGATCATGGTAGGCACTCATAACATTCACTTGGATGCTCTCTGGTTTGTATATTTGTTACTAGGATGCTATCTGTATTGTATGGTGGTCAGAATGATGCTCTAGCCATTGTTTATTGGACATTAGGAAGCTATCTGCATTGCATCGGCCACTAGGATGCTCTCAGAAATGTATTAATCGCAAGGATGCTCTCTGTATTGTACATTGTCATTAAAATGCTCTCTGTATTATATATTGGCCATAAGGATGCTTTCTGCATTGTACTGGTCACTCAGATGCTCTCTGTATTGTATATTGGTCACTAGGATGACCTAAGTTTTAGAGCAAAGATAATGGGATTTTTATTTTTTTTGCATTGCCACCTGTTGGTAAAAGATTCCAGAGAAGGATCCGACATATTAATAGCACTCTTCAATATAAGAAAGACTCCAAAAGATGGATTTAATTCTCCTGCACACCTTTTCTGCACCATCATTCCAACCACCAACCCAAACTGAAGCTACAGACTGAGGACAATGTACAGGGTGCATTCCTGAATTCCAGGTTGCGGCTTAAAAACAGCTATGCCAAATCCTCCCATTATTTGAGTCAGCTGCATCCTGGGCAGACATTTCAAATCCAGGCCCCTGTCATGTTTGATAAAGTCAGAAATGTTCAGAGATTCTCTAACAGGCCTAACAGCTATGTTGTGAAAGCAGACAGTGTTTGGTATGAGTGTAATATGCGCCACCTTTTGGAGGTGTCTGAATCTTCAGATCCACCTATCTCAACACCTACTGGAAGGGTCAGAGCACCAATCGTCATGGACAGAGACTCCACTGAGGAAGCACCTGCTGGAGACCATGATACTCCTATGTCCCCGCCTCAGATACCCCTTTCTATATCACTAGGTCTGGTAGAGTTTCCAGGCATAATCCTGATTTACAAGACTTGTCCACCTAACATCCTGGTCCATTTTCAAGTGTGCTGCACACTGTTAGTTTGTACTTTCTTAACATTCAACACCTGTAACACTGTCCTGCACCCATACACATGTTATAAGATTCAAGTTTTGAAGGAAGGGGGGGGGGGGGGGGGTGTAGATGTCTGCTGTATGTGGCTGGCAGAAAATACACTATGTTGGGATACGGTCATTAGGTCGACCACACTTAGGTTGACGTGCATTAGGTTGACCACTATTGGTCAACAAGCATTAAGTCAACATGGTCACTAGGTCGACATGTACTAAGTCAACATGGAAAAAGGTCGACATGCATTTTTCTATTTTTTTTTTTACTTTTTCATACTTTACGATCCACATGGACTACGATTGGGAATAGTAACCTGCCCGAGGCATAGCAAGGGGACACGGTGCACTAATTGGGGTTCCCCGTCACTTTACAAAGAAAATGACACCAAAAAAAGTAAAAAAAAACCTTGTCGTCCTTTTTCCATGTCGACCTTGCTCATGTCGACCTAATGACCACGTCGACCTAGTGACCATGTTGACTTAATGCATGTTGACCAATAGTGGTCGACCTAATGACTGTTGACCTAAGTGTGGTGGACCTAATGACCAATACCCCACTATGTTAGTGTCCTCAGAGCAATGTTGGTTATGTACTGCAGTTTAACAAGTAAAGACACTTTCTAACGCAGCTCCTCAGCTTCCTGTTGTACGTCTAACATAGACAACTTTACAGTAATTTAATACAAAGTTAGTTGAGTTAAATTAAATGCAAACATCTGTTATTTTCCTCTTCAAAATTCCAATGGGAATCTTCTTTCCTGCAGTAGTCAAAATGGAAATCTCAGTTAAGTAATGTGAATAGACAGCCGCAACTTCATATAATATGCAACTAGACAATAAGAGGGCACATGTCAGATGTGGAAAGTTGTGTACTTGAGTGTAAAGATATCATAGAGATAAGGCTAAACAATGCTAGTAGTAAATATCACATTGCACTATTTATACACAATATAACAGTATAATAAAGTCTTATATAAAAGACAATTTTTTAAAAAAAGTAATCAATAAATTTGAGTTGCAATTTCAATATTACATGTATGAAAATAGTCCACAACCATCTTGAAAACGATAAAATGGTATTCTTTCCTGCTGTAGTCCAAATGTCAATTTACTAATGCATATAGAAGGACAGAACATGATATAATATAGCCACAAGGCTAATGATTTACTCTGCTTTGTAGACAATCTACCATCCAGGGACAAATAAGGACAAACCTGATCCAACCTGGAACAAAAATATAAGTTCTTTATCAAAATTGTCACCTTTGTGCATGTAGCCATCATATCAATATGGCACGCAAGACGATGTCCCAATTATGCTAATGCTAATGCAGATTTTGCACACTACCCATATACATTAGCTTGTGAAATTAGCCATAATCAATATCAGTGCACCAGCCCTATCCGTAGTGCAGGAAATCAGATGTATCTTACCTCTGAATAGTCCTCAATTCAAAAAACATAGCCTATGTGCAAACACTCAGGTGCCATCCAGTTTAGTCCACACAGCCTCAAGTGGAGATCCACCTGACATGGCTACAACTCAGAATCACATGTAGTCATTAAAAGTTGCATATTTCCGGGTCTGTTAGTCTTCGTGTGCCCGCACCACAGGCAGGCCCGAATTAAGTGAGAGGTGAAGGAACTGTGACCAGAGCTGTGTGGGTGTAACCAGTGCCACGTGGGTGTGTACAACCCCAAACTGCCAGTCCCACTGTCTCTGAAAATGTAGCTCCATTCGCCTCATTGATAATCTGGCCATGACCACGGACACACATGCACTGAAAAGGGGGTGTGGCCACATGGCATGCCTCATTTCAGCATGCCGGCCCAAGCAGAGGGACTGATTTCAGGCTGCGGGACGGGCCCATTAGGACATTGGCCCTTCTGGCATTTGCCAGAATTTCCATATGGCCAGTCTGGCCATATCCTCGGCTACAGTACAAAAAAATTGCAAGTTCTAGTCACAAAACGTACTTGAGTGCAAATCTAAATCTCCCACTATGTACTGAACATGAGGAATTCATTACTCTAACCAGGCCACAAATCATTGGTATGACCATTGCTTTGGTGATGGCAGTATTTAACTGATATATATTTTTTGGGGTGTCTGAAAATGTAAATGTTTTAATTTTTCTTACACATGGTCAGTAAATTTACTGATTGTTAGAAAACATACCACAACATTCTGTTAGGTGAAACTTTCATTTTTAGCTGAACTGGATTGAAAGTATTATTACTCGGTGTCCTTAAATTTCCTATTAAAAAGCAGGTAGGATAATTGTAAAATAAATCTATGAGTCACAGTGATAACAAAAGTAATGTGTTTGAAATAATAATGTCTTTTAGTGTGTGTTTATTTGCACGTAGTGTAACTATTTTGTGCCTTTAAAAAAACCTCTAGTCACACAGTAGTTACAGCTAAACAGATGTCCCAGAAAGTGCAGCATCAGCAGATAATACTAGATCATAGTGCTCCCTTGTGACTCAATAAGGATTTTTTTTTTAAACAGTGTAATCTGTTCCATAACAATGAATGCGTTCATTATTGCTGCTTAACCCCTTCTCGGCCAGACGATTTTCTCCACTTTAGGCCCTCGGCGATTTGTCATTTTGGCAATTTACCAGTTTCGCTGAAAATAACTATTTTATTCCACGAAAATCACAATGACTGCTATTATTATTTAACTCCTTCACCGCCTGGGTCCTATTTTGGCTGTGTGCCAGCTTCACAGTAAATAACTAGCCGAGTCTGTTACTACTTACACTCTGCATGACCAGAGTTTTGCATTTTCATGGGTTAGAAATATGTCCGTGGGTAACTGAAGATACTTTTGCACTTTTTTCAGGACAGATTAGTGTAGTAGAATAAATATATTATTTATTTTCTAAACATTAAATAAGAAGAACTAAACAATATTAAGAAATAAAGTATAGTTTACCTCATTTCCTTGATTTTCCCTTTAGCTACTGGTAAGTAGTAAGGCAGTGTAGATTCAAGCTAAATAATACAGCTTGGCTTCCATTTGGCCCTTCCTGGCGAGTGCAGCACTAAAAATGAAACAAAATGGAAAGCTCAAAAAGGGGGTATTTATCAAAGCATGGAGATAAAGTACCAGCCAATCAGCTTCTAACTCTCATTTTACAGTCTGTGTTTGAAAAATGACAGATAGGAGCTGGTTGGTTAGTGTTTTATCTCTCTCCACTTTATCTCTATCCATGCTTTGATAACTCTGCCCATACAAAGAGGAAAAAACTTCTGCATTGAAAGAGATGTTTCAGAAAATCTTTGTCTCCTCATTCTGCATGACATGAACTCACGAGATCCATGCCAGTAACGGGATCGGTATGGGATCCTGACGTACGGGATGCCAGCAGTCAGTGTACAGACAGCGTCATCCCATCCGCCACAATGTTGGCAGTGGGGTGATCGCATTGAGGCCCCTTGCGGACTCACTGCGTTCACCACGCTGCGGGCACGGTGGCTCGCTTCACCACAAGTTCTATTCTCCTTCTATGGGTGTCATGGACCCCTACAGAGGGAGAATCACCTACCTTGCTCGTATTCCGGTGGCAGCATTGTATCCCCGTCGGGATTACAGCGTCGGTATTGCAACCACCAGAATCCCGATGGTCAGTATGTTAAACGCATACCCCAGTAACATATAAGACCCAAACACAGAGAAGTTCAATTCACGCAAATTAACATTTTTTGGAAAATCTCTGACTCACCTGAACCATTTACCTGAATCAGTTATTCCCCTATATTTTTTGTGGAGCATATGCAAACACACATGCGTTCCTTCTTTTCTTTGGCGATATTATTAGTGCTATATAAATAGAGGCTTATACAGTAATAATGTGAATAAAATATGGTATGGCATTTACTATTCAGCCATTATATTTACATCATTAAGCTAATGTGTATATTTGTTGCTATGGTATAGAATACTGCAGTGCTGTATTCTCTACATTGTGTACACTTTCTAGGATATTATCGAGAGTTGTGCAACACTGGCCGCTACCCAGAGCTCAAGGCCAACTAAAGCTGGGTATACTGAGATGATATCGGCCTGATATGTCATTTCCGGCCAATTGGGAACAACATACAGTATCTGGCATATCATTCACCGTGTATCTCAGACATGTGGGTGTTCACGGTCGCTAATGATGTCACCCGGTCAGCCCTGCTGCATGGGCAACCGGGCAATAAAGCTAGTGACATGGTGTATGCTGATGAAGGATGGAACAGTGATCGTTCCATCCTTCATTGGATTGTTCTGATATAGAGGTGTCCTCTTCCATTTTTGCTCTGTGCGCTACAAGTCGTTTTATACATAACATGTGAGTGCCGTGTGACTTGGTAGCACCAATAGGACACACGAGCAGCTTCTGCTGATTAAAATGATATGCAGCATGTCTATATTCTGTGTGTGACTGCGACTATATTTGCATACAAAATGCTCTGCTACAGTGTTTTTATGGAAAACACTGTAACATGGCATTTCGGATGCAGATAGAGCCACAGTTACACCCAGAATATTGGCATGCTGCTTGTGCATCCTATTACATTACTTTGCATCTAAGACGCAGTTTGCAGAAAAAAAACTAAAAAAAGACGGTCAGCGCTACAGAGTCCCATCACAGCATGGCACAACTTCAAGTGTTGATTAGTGTGACTGCAGCAAGGATGTAAGAGGACACATCTGTATGTACCCAGGATCTGATATGTCAGCCCATCAGGCCAACATATCGGCTGGAGACACGATCACTCAGTGTGTACTCAGCTTAAGATGCTTTGGTGGGTGCTAAAATATTACACTAAAAGGAATGGGTGCAGATGCACTATGCAATCATTACTCTAAATTAGAATATCTATTTTAATTAGAGGTTGTTAGCATATAATTGGCCAATAATATGGGCTTGCCCACCGTGTCGAGGTCACCTCCGTCGAGGAAGTCCCTAACACTTTGGGGTTCACATCCAGGGTCCACGTCCCCAAACCAGCCCAGCCAAAAACACCCGCCCCCAGGGCATCACACTGGCAGAAAATAATAGTGAGGTGTTATGAAGTATAGGATAAGCAAAGATAGTTACTGAGTTTAGAAAGTCTTCTAAAAACAGATAGTGTATGTGAAAAAAAAATACATAGATAAAAAAAACACACATACTGTAGAGGTGGTGATAAAAACTGTGAGTAAAAGTGTTAGGGTGTGATGCCCTGGAGTGGCCCAGACAGAACAGCTCAGGGGGTCTCATGCCCCAAAGTTTACCCCCCCCCCAAAAAAAAAAAATAATAATAATAATAATAATCATCATAATAATCATAAATAAATAAATAAATAAAACTATAAATAAATAAAAATTACACTGTATGAAAATTGTAGGACTTACTTTGAATCATGCCTGAATCATCAATGTGCAGTCAGATGTTGGTCCATGCTTACAAACAGATGGGAAGGTGCTGGTGGTGGTGGGGGTGCTAGTTAAGAATGAAGCCATCTCAGACACATAGTATGGAGTATACAAGGGGAATAGCCCTAGACTGCACACCATAGTGGTTGCAATGAGAGTGCTAAGATATCTAAGTATGGCTCTGACATTTGCAACCAGAAAGCAGCTTTGAGCTGCATCTCAGGGCCAAAAAAAACCCCAACAACCAGTACCTGATGAAATAAATACATGGCTGAACATCAGAGAAGGGAGAGCAAAAGACAAAGGAAAAAAATATCTAACAGTAAAAGTTGCAGGGGGTGTATACACGGTGGAGTCACATTATTATGAGCACCAGCTAATAGCCAGAGTAACCGCCATGTGCAACGTGAACAGCAGCTAAACGGGCTGAACTGTTATTTTAGACAAATGTCTGGTAGCCCCTGGTTCATTTTGACCGTGAGCTGATCCACTGTAGCGTGTCGGTCGGCCCTCTCGCACCTTCATAGCCGACGTTCACCTCTCACATCAATGGCACGTGGTATTCCGAGTTTCCACATCGGTTATTCGCATTGGTGCCATTTGTCCAGTCACGATACACCTTCACCACAGCAGCACGCGAACAGTTCACAAACTGCGCTGTTTCAAAAATACCGCCACCCTTGGCTGAAAGCTGATAATCATCCCTTTCTGCAACTCGACTAAATCACCCCTTTTACCCATGATATCAATGTGTGATATGTGTGCAGACGGCCTATCGCAAACCTTATATACCCACCAAGCCAGCGCACGACGCGTGACGTACTGTCGACGTCAAATGTAGCTGTCGACGTCAAATGTAGGAGGTGGCCATAATAATGTGAATTTTCTGTGTAGAAGCTAATTACTGAAGTAATCTGGGAAGAAAACTGCCTTTAAAACTCTTATTCCTTTCAAACCTACCCTATTCCTCAGATGCAGGCTATCTCTCTTCAAGGAGGCACATTTCAGCACATTGCCTTTTACAAGTGTAAGAATGTATACAAGTTTTCATTTCTTGTATCATCAACAGATGGTTAGAATAATCATTACGTTGGGCACTGCTCTGTACCTGTGGCAGTGGAACTGCTGAGCTGGCTTTGGTTGGGTTTTGTGGTAAGCTCTTTTTGACCGGTCTAATGCAGATTCAGCACATTTAATATACATAGTGGAAACAAGAACAAATGTACATCTTATGTTGGCATCATAGCGGTTAAATAGAGCTCAAGTGAACAGACAGAAAATATAAATCATGAGAATTATGCTATGGTTTGCGCATAGAAATACACTGTGCTTTTTTAACGATAAAGCTGCAGTTAATTTAAATGGCATGTCCACCCTTAAAAGGTTACTTAAACTTGAAAGTACATGGATCATATATATATATATATATATATATATATTTATACTAGCTGAATACCCGTGCATCGCTACGGAATTTCAAGTATAGTCAGAAAGAGATGAAAAGAACTGGTATTTATGCAAATTTAATACTGCTTTTAAAATAGGCTCACTTGTGGTAGGATGTTGTTGAGAACTGGTAGCATCAAAGTGCCCCTCCATGAATCCACCCGAGAACACACCAAAACAATAGACGGATTTTATTGTATGGGAATCTGTAGTCTCTGTGTCTTATTTTCTGGACAACGGGATATACCTAAAGTTAACTGGTTAGTTTATCACAGAGGATCAGCAATTAGACCTACAACAGGACATGCTCCGCCCGCCTCTGCTAATCTTTGTCAGGCCGCACCTCTGGGCGGGCCTTCCCTGGATTGATACTGTTAAAAGGCTGGCGCTGAGAATAATTCGCCTCCTTCTCTGCTCCGTCCCGCCTCTGATGCTGCCCTGCTCAGTGCTGTAAATGCTGGGACAACAGTCCATGCTCCGCCCGCTGTATGTTAAATATGTACGGTTTGCAGGAATAGACTGACTCTATTTCAAAGGGCCCTAGGTCTCCTTGCTTAGCTTCTCACTCTCCTTAGGGCTCCTCCTTTGAGGTAAAAAGGTAAATATTTTTGCACAACACTTAAGGTCACTGGGAGAGCTGTCGGTACCCTTTACACAGCAGATAAGCAGTTGCTGACTATCAAGCTTTCCTTTAATGCATTTAAGAGTCAAAATATCTATCTCTCCTTTCCTCCTATTGCTCTCTGAGAAGGTCGGCAATGTTTAGTTTAAGTAACAGGGTAAACTCTGATAATTGAGACACTATCTTCTCCTGAAATATGTTGGTTAAGTACTTATATCTGAAATATATATATATATATATATATATATATATATAGAGAGAGAGAGAGAGAGAGCGAGAGAGAAAGAGAGAGAGAGAGAGATGGTACTAGAACCGGCACTCACCCTATTCTACTATGGTCCGGTGCCCTCTGGAATCATCGATATAAAACAAGAAGAGGCATGCAGCAGCACTCAGAGACTCATTCCGAATAGATAAAGTGCAAACTGTATTTAGTCCATCATAGAATCAGGTGACCAACGTTTCGGGGCCGTGGCGCCCCTTTGTCAAGGTGATACAAGTGCAAAGTGAAAACAACATACATTATATGCAAGAGAAGACCCGCGAAAGGGGCACATGCCGGGGAAAGGGGGCGGGAGCAATCTCCGTCCCGTACTCCTCCGGCCATAGTGACCTCAGCGCGTCCAAGCGTCATCTGCCATCACTTTAAAATTTAAAATTTTATGAATGTATTAGTTATTCACCCTTGATCAATAATTTAATGAACATTTTGAATTGAATGAACATCTGTAACTGAATGAACATTTGTAATTGAAATGTATTATGCGATATCAATTGATACTCTCCTTCTTTTGTTCTCTTGCTCTTCCTCTTCTTTTTTCCTCCACAACCAGCTGTGAACTGTACCCCTGATGAAGTCCTTATAGGACGAAACGCGTTGGGTTTTATGGAAGTATTTGTACAAATGAACAATGTGTTTATGAAATATTGTACATCTGTATGATTTTAATTGAATGTTTTAATGCTTGATTAAAAAACATTGCTATTCAGTTCATGCTGGTTTCCAATATCTGGAATTTAATATTGTAGAGCGCCCTCTGAAAACTGTATCTATACCCTTGTCCATCTCCCACTAGCAGGGAGATTTTCTCACGAGGTGCTGCCTAATTGAATATAGCGCGAGATTAGGTTATTGTTGATTGGATAGATATATATATATATATATATATATATGGCAAATATCACTGATTCATCACAAAATCTGCTGAACCATAAGGCTGGACTTTCTTGCCAGTGGCAGTTGCAGAAGAGTCCATTTAAATAGGGGAGCCACACCCAGTGATGTTTGACAGTGTTTAGGGGTGGCAGGTGATGTGGCTCCCCTATTTGAATAATAGACTGCTCTGCAACTGCCACTGGAAAGGAAGTCCAGGAACAGAGTATTGTGTCCTCACTCCTCTGCGACTTGGTATCACCGGCACCGTGCATTCTTTATAGCACGGCTGGGTGGGCTGTCTTAACTCTCCTCTGTGAGGGGAGAATTCCCAATAATCATCTCACCCGTTTTAACCCCTTTGTGGGTTTATTGAGAATTATTGAGGGTTATTAAGCCTTTATTGGTAAAGGGCGTGACAGTCTTTATTAAAAAAAAGTTTCTCTCTACCATAGTGTATTGTAGTAGCTTTAACTATTTAATTCTATTTTAAAATACCTTTTATTATAATTTCATCCTTTATTATTTTTTTGTTTTGTAAATTTCACCTTATTTCACATTATGCTAAATTTTTTCATGTATACCAATAAAGATTGAACTTTTTATTGTTGTCCCAGTGCACCCACGATTGAGCTCTTCTTTTCTTGTGTCCAGAATTCTCGGGTCGCCTGAGTTATAGGAAGGGTTATTCCCGGGTAATTACCAGGTCAGTCGCAGTGAGAATGGGTTACCCAGGTCGATGCAAACTGGTACCCATTCACTGCATAGGGAGAGGCAGTGCGGAGATGATGTCATCCCCAGCACCGTCTCTGCACCTGCCCCCGATGCTAGCTCCATCCCCGCCCCCAGATGGCAACCCGCATTGTGGTGTTTAGGGTCCTAAGCTGGGTCCCACCGGGGAAGGACTCAATTCCAATTCCCAGGTGGGACCTGGCATAGCGATCTGAAAGCGGTATTATAAACAGGTGAAATATTTTTTCATCCTTATATAGGCACTAAGTATACTATACCATCAATCATCATCTGTTCTAGCAAATTCGTAGTGTATACTATTCGAGCTGCTATTATGGAAGGCACCAGTGAACAGCCAGTGGCTCAGCATTTTGCCGTGGCCAAACATAACCTTGCTATCCTGCGTTATTGTATTATCGATCATGTGCCAGCACTGATACGGGGCGGAAATAGGTCTAAACAACTTCTCATTCTTGAAGTGAGGTGGTTTGAACGGCTTGATGCCTTGGCCCCAGGAGGGTTAAATGAAACATTAGGTTTACACTGTTTTTTGTATCTGGTATTTGTTATGTGTCTGTGTCCTTCTTTACTGGCAGCTTGCATTTACATACAGTAGTCTTTTAGGTAAATCATTCCTTTTTTGTCATGCAGTATTGACCTGTTTGCAGTATGCTATTGCGACTAACCATATTTTGTTATATGAATCAAGTTATGGTTGTACTATGTTACAGTATCTATTTGCAACATGTTTCTTCTATATGGTTACAAATTTTTGTATAATACTGTTATCGATGGATGGCTACATTGTTTGTTTTTTATTGTGTATTTCTTTTAAGATACTAATAACATGCAGCCATTTCCTGTTACCTGGCTCTGATTGACTGGAAGCACAGACCCGGCATGCATTGGTGTTTGGTGGCGAGTATTGCATTTAAATTGGCAAGTGTTGTCTCATGTGTTGTACTTGAAAAACGCTCAATAAAGAGCTAAAACATTGCTATAAGCCACAGTTTCTGTGTTTCTTCTCTACAACATACCGTGTCGCCTGTGGGTTGTATATACAGTATATATATATATACACAGTATATTTCAGAACATGGGACCCCCTGGATTAGCATTACCAAGCTGCTTAAGAACAACATTAAACTTTAAAGTGTACCATTGCAGGCTAGCTTCGCTATGCTTCGGACGCAGTTATTAGATGTCCAAGTGGATAGTGAAACTATTAGCCCAGGAGACCCATATTCTGAACTTGGGCCAGATAGAGAGATTATTATTTTTTTTTTACTGTGGGGGCTAATGTGCTTTATTTGTAGGTTTCAATGTGTATATCTTTTTTTCTGTGGGGGCCAATGTGTTTTATTTCTGCTTGTGGGGGCCAATGTGTTTTTTTTTCCTGTGAATGTTTTTTTTTTTTTTCCTGTCAGGGGACAATGTCATTGTTTATTTTCCTTTATTTTTTTTATTTTTTTTTGGTGGGGGGGTTCTTTTATTGTTTTCTGTGAAGGCCAAAATGTTTTTTTCCTGTGGGGACCAATGTGTTTTTTCTTCTTCTGCAATCTCAGGTACATTGCCATAGCCATGTGCTGGCTTTTATACACACCACAGATATCTGAGATTACATTTAATACTGTAATCATGTTCAGTAGAAGTTGCATTAATACCTAGAGTGCTCTAGTCTACTAATAAATGACCTGGTGCAATGGCATCAGAACTAGACTATTACATGTAATGACAGCAGAGCTCCCTGTTTATGCAGATATTATTTACAGGAGTTTATAGATAGACATATTAATATAATTTGCAAACAGTATTAAAGCTATTCTTGTATCTAGTCTATTAAGGGCAAACTATAAATGGTTAAATAGTTGATTTGCCAGAAACAGAGGGATCATTTTACAGAATAGGAACTTAATCCTGTTCTGAAAGCAATGTTCTGCTTAATTACAGTCAAAAACGTCCAGAATTTATATTTTCTCACATTAAAAAGCTTCTCCTGAGATTATTGCACTCCTTGCAGAAATTGAACATATGCCAAATCATAGTCAACAGTGACGATAATGTTTTGTTGAATGTCACACAAAATGACCTTCTGAACTTTTCATCACTCCTCTGTACAGTGACAAATAATATTTTAAGGCTTCTCTTTGACTGACACTGAATAAAAATAACTCACTCTCTGAACTTCCTGCACTTTGCCCTTTGAACTTTTGTGTATACATCCAGCTGTGCAAATAGTGTCACCTGCACAGCAAAAGTGATGAGTTGGGTCTTTCTTGCTTTTTTTTTTTTTTTTTTGCTTAGTTTATTCTCAGAAAGTTGCAGGATATGCACTATTTAGCCACTAGGTGGCAGGATGCTTTTAAAAAATAAATAAATAATAATGTTCTCTGTACTGTATGTAATTTAGACCATATCTGAAAGTAGTTCCTTTAACAGGGACAATTTCATGTTGTTTTCTCTGTAATGTCAACTACTTAAGTAAACAAAATGATCAATAATAATCAAGGGAATAGCTATATATATTTGCTCTTTTTTATTATTGCTATGCAGCCACTTTTTGAAAATCTTAAGAGCATAAACATAGGTTTTTCTGTTGACAATGTGTTGCTTTTCTAAACCCTGAAACACAACATAGAAATTCACAGGTACATTTAAATATATATAAAAGAGTGAGAATAAAAATTCCATATCTATCTATCTATCTATCTATCTATCTATCTATCTATCTATCTATCTATCTATCTATCTCTCTATCTATCTCATATGTATTTTGTTGGAGAGGAGTACGCTTCTGCACTGTCTCCTGACTCTTGTAGTGATGCCGAGCAGGCATGCTTTACAGATGTAGTTATGTCCCCGCGGTCTTCTTCCCACCGGTGACAATACCAACACCTCCATCCCAACCCCTGAAATTCCAGATAGTTGGCATGCCGACTAACCAGGACTATTCCCTCTCGTGGGTGTCCACGACACCCATAGAGTGGGAATAGAACCTGTGGAGAGTGCAGCGAGCGCGCAAGGGGCTTCGTTGCGCCCGTCGTCGTCACCCGACAGCATTCTGCGGCCGTTGGGATGCTGACCACCGGTATCCCAGCCGCTGGCAAAAAACAGCCCCAACCCATGCTTTACCAAAATTGCTACCGGGAGATTCACTGCACTACACATGCGCAACCCAGCACATGTCACTGTGTTTTGTGTTGCAGTACCTCCTTACAGGTGTGAGGACCTGTTACCGCTGTAACCACTGTTACGTGATAGTACCTCCTCTGCATCAATTACTGCTGTTTCTGCTTTTCCATAATAAACCTGCACGCCTGATTGAGGATCACTGTGAGGCCTAAACTCCATTCCACATTTCCGCTGGTGACTTTTGTTAATGTTCTAAATTTTGCACCAATAGGACATTTCAATAGATTAAGGGTTTTGATCAGCACACAGCAAGCCACATGGAAGTACGCTATGGAGATGCAGATCAAGCATGAAAAGCTGTGGACGATTACATGTAACCCAGAGGACAATCATGAGGAAGTAGCTAGAGCCATGGGAAACATAGGCCTAAGTGTGGAGCAATATGTCTATTCCATAATTTATGGGAACGTGTCAGCAGCACATGACATTTGGATAGCATGAAGATAAAGGTCTAATGAAGAAAATAAACTTGAGATACACACTGGGCTCAGTGGTGCCGAGAAGGGGGTGTGGGTACTCTTTACCCTGGCCAGGGACTGTTGAAGGGGCCCAGAGGATCCTACGTCCCGTTCCACACCACCGTCCGTACTTCCGTCCGTACGTCTGTTCAGCCGCCTGCGCGTCTGTCCTTCCGTTGCAGTGAGGGAGAAGAATGACTGCAGCAGCCTCTTTCCCCAGCAGAGTACATAATGCAGTGTGCTGACTGGGGAGAGAAGCATCTGTGGAGGCTGTCACTACTCTCTTCCTGCATGATGTGTGTGGGTGGGACAGGGGAATGATCGCACCCACACACCCACACTCACGCTGCCCATGGTAGCTGTCACCGGTGCCCCTTGTGCTAGGGACACAGGTTACATCTGCCCCACCTACAGTGCAACATGGTTTTGCCCATTAGTGTGCTTTTATGGTTTGTGAACATCTCTGAATAACCCCCCAGGCGCACCCACGGTACCAAAATGAGTGCATGGAGAGACAAGAATGAGTATATTGAAAAAATTTTGTCCATATCTAGCAATTGATATCTGTAGGGGTCCATGTCGATAACAAGGAATTTGCTAGTGATGAGCGGGTTCGGTTTTACTCGTTTTTACTCGGTTCTCAAAACAGAACCTTATTGGCTATCCAAAACACGTGACATCCGTGAGCCAATAAGATGCCGTTTTAAGAACCGAGTAAAACCGAGTAAAACCGAACCCGCTCATCACTAGAATTTGCAATGGCGATACTACAAAACCTAATGTCTGAATTTGATTTCCTGGTAGTAGCTTCAACAAAGGTTGTGAGGACTAAACTGCTGCAGTTCCAGGAACTGTGATAGTAACAGCAACCCCATCAGCCATCAACTGTACATCCTAGACACAGAGGAGTGTTGTGCGAAGACGGCCTCTGAATTAAATCAATCTATGGAACTCTGGCCCAGGCAGCCACTTGAGGTATGATTTGATCGACACGTGAAAGCTGTAAAATGGGTAAGCAAGTCCACTGTCCATTCCCAAGATCAGCAACCAGAGCTGTGGTTCCCCTGATATAGGTGTATATAGACATGTGTGACCTGTTGGGAGTATAATCAATAAGTACAGAACAAGAAAAATCTTGTGCGCTATTCACAATTTTGTGACAGGAGGCGCACAATAGTAAAGTATGTAAAAACTTTTCCCGCTGTACTAGAACAATCAATAAAGACACACTCACAGAACATACATGATGTTGAACACTAGGTTCAGTCTCACATGGGAATCAACACTCTGGAACTCCGTAAACACTCCCAGTCTCTCTCCTGGTCCTGTGACGTGACCGCATCACAGTCCTTGCAAGCCACGCCCAGACGCATTTCATCCAATCAGACTTCATCACACCCACTGCGCTTTTGTGATATTGTTATATATCATCTATGTTCTGTGTGAGTGTGTTTTTGTCGATTGTTCTAGTAAAGCTGAAAGAGTTTTTACATACTTCACTATATATACATACATATATATATATATATATATATATATATATAGATATATATATATTACACTCTGAGATGGATTAAAAATGAAGCTACCATAGTCAATTCTGAATTATCTTAAATTATATTTTAAAAAAAGGGGGAATGGTGCCTTATTCACCATAAGGAGCACATTTTATATCAATCAATACTTATTTATTTATTTGTTTGTTTGTTTATTTTACTTTTACATTTAAAATAATATTAGAATTTATTCAACATAAATATACATAAACATGTGTCCATATATATATATATATATATATATATACCGACCAGTCAGGTGGCACTCCATAAATCTTTAAAATATTTCAAGTAAACTGCCGGTGCCTTCCCAATGGGAGAGGAATCTACCTCCCTCAGATATATCATGTCTGTGCGGGCGGCACTCACGGCGAATAAATCAAAACACAAACTCCAGGAATACTGTCAACGTTTCAATGTAAGTGATTACATGTGCATGATCAGAGGAGGCTATATAGGTATGTATGTTTGTATGTCTTATTTGTCCTGATGAAAATGTAATCACTTACATTGAAACGTTGACAGTATTCCTGGAGTTTGTGTTTTGATTTATTCGCCGTGAGTGCCGCCCGCACAGACGTGATATATATATATATATATATATATATATATACATATATATATACAGTATCATTCACATTAACATATAGCTCCGACATATCAACACAGATAGCTGATTAATACTGTGCAGTCTACAGTTCAATAGTCCTTAAATAAATATTGACCACAGATTACCTCCAGTCCATTAGATTAAAGTTTATTAATCATGTATATGTTCCTTTAAATTTTTAATAGGCCCTTTTATTTGCTTGCTGTAATCAGGGGAGAGTGCTGCTAAGCAGGGCAAACACTATGGTCCATCCTGTGATGTAGTCCAACACAACGCTGTAAATTGGCTTATAGAAAAACGAAAGAGGGAGAGCGCCTGTTGTGTATTTATTGAAAGTCCGGTGCCGTGCTCTACCTATTATTTGCCGGTAGTGCAGGTTTGTACATATATGGAGCCGGGGGTGATTTCAGATGCAATATGTTACCCCAGAATGCTAGCATACAGCCGCACCGCTGCTTCGTATATAATCTTTTGGAGGTTTGATTGGTCAATAAACGCGGTGGTCTGAGCTGAAGTGGAGCTTCAGGGTCCAATAATTATCAAGTCCTAACTAGCTTCTCCATCTTCAATAATGCAGACAGTTTCATCAGCACGGCTCCGGACTCTCATCTGTTTATATTTCTAATCTTTATCTCCAAACTATTTTTTCTACAGTATATTTATACCATATATAGCTTTTTATCTATATACTAGTTACCAGCCAGTCAAAATGATGGAACAACATAACAGTAATGTTAGCACCGGTGACTGTGCGCCCCTGAACATAGCAACACTTGAATTGCTCTGTCAGGCGCCATCTAGTGAATGCCAGGGCACAAAACACTTGAATTTCCCCCGTTCTCATATCTATATCCACAGTATTGTTTATGTCTGTCTATCTGTCTGTCACAAATGTGTCTTTATCTTTCTATCTGATATCTATACTTCTATGTGATATCTGTCAGGTTGATTCTGAGGTGAGAGCAAACCAAAACAAAAGAAAGTAACAAACCATGGTCAAACCATGCTGCAATGTAAGGGGAGAAAATACATTTATTTTGTTTGCATGCAGGGTAAATACTGGCTGCTTTTGCATGTAGCCCAAAAATACTGGACAGCTTTATTCTTACCAGAGATGAGGCAAAACATCATCCTCCTGCTGTCGGATTCTCACAGGTTTTGGATTCTATAAAGGTCCCCGGTGACGTGCGTCATGTCAAGCTGTGGAGCTTGTGCAGTCAGGGCTGGTTTTACGCATACGCTGGTTACGCAGCTGAGTAAGGCACAGCATAGAGAAGGGCATCCTACTCAGCTGCACCAGCGGTATGTGTAACACTGGCCATTCCTGATATGCCCTGATATGTAGCGCCTGCCCGGAGACTCATCGAGCAGGCAGTGATGTTGGCACCTCCGCGCTATGTCCGGCAGCGCACCCCGCTACAGTAATGTGAAGAAAAATAAAATAACTACTGCTCCCAGAATCCCTTGCTTACCGACAGAAAGGGCTGCTGGGAGTGGTAGTTTATTTTGATATTCTTCACATTACTGCACAAATAAACTAAATAAGCCCTTGCTGTCTGGCTACTTTGGAGCGGTAGTTTATTTTGAGATTCTTCTTCTTCTAGTACTATAGTGCAGTGCCGGGCATGGCAGAGGCACCAACACCACTGACTGCTTTGCGAGTCTCCGGGCACAGGGGGCATGTCAGGTAATACAGTATTTCGATTAGATTAATATGTAAGGGGAAGTATTAAAGTGGCCAAAATATGTAAGAGGACCTTCAACAGTGGTCAAATGTGTCAGGGGCACTTATATAGTGGGCAAATGTGTAAGGGGCACTTATATAGTGTGCAAATGTGTAAGGGGCACTTATATAGTGGGCAAATGTGCAAGGGGCACTACAACTGGTCTTTTACAATGAGACGTCTCCTTAATTTTTTCAGGCGCGTGCCTACGGCACGAGCAAAAGTGCTTTGGTGAGCGCCAAAGTATTTATTCGCTTACCAAATCCTATGGCCTGGGGCCGGTCCTGTGTACAGTGCAGACGTGTCTGTGCTGTGTTCTTGCAATGGTTGTTCATCCTTGCAACAGTGTGTTGTTCATCAGAGGTGCTGTGTTGTCCATCAGAGGTGCAGTGTTGTCCATCCAGGGGGTGCTACTGTGTCCTTAAGAGGTGCTTTGTCCATCCATGCAGCAGCTCTGCCCCAGTGTTAAAAAAATAAACCTAATATACTCTAATGTATTAGAGATGAGCGGGTTCGGTTCTCCGAGAACCGAACCTCCCCCCCCCTCCCCAAACTTCACGTGGTTTACACGGGTCCGAGGCAGCCTCGATTCTTCCTGCCTTACTCACAAAACCTGAACGGGGGAAAACGTCATCATCCCGCTGTCGGATTCTCGCGAGATTCGGATTCCATATAAAAAGCCGCGCGTCACCGCCATTTTCACTGGTGCATTGTAGATTGAGCGGAGAGGACGTGGCTACGTTCTCTGATTGAAAAGCTCAATATCAGCTCAATATCTGTGCTCAGTATCAGTGCTGCATTGTGGTGACCAGTATACTACAGTATAATAGTCCAGTGCTGTTCTCGCTGCCCAGTGTCAGTTCTAGTATCCTCATCAGTGCTCAGGATCAGTGCTCATTGTCTTGTGCTGCATTGTGGTGACTAGTATACTACAGTACAATAGTCCAGTGCTGTTCTTGCTGCCCAGTGTCAGTTCTAGTATCCTCATCAGTGCTCAGTATCACTACTCATTGTCTTGTGCTGCATTGTGGTGACCAGTATACTACAGTACAATAGTACAGTGCTGTTCTCGCTGTCCAGTGTCAGTTCTAGTATCCTCATCAGTGCACAGGATCAGTGCTCATTGTCTTGTGCTGCATTGTGGTGACCAGTATACTACAGTACAATAGTCCAGTGCTGTTCTCGCTGCCCAGTGTCAGTTCTAGTATCCTCATCAGTGCTCAGTATCACTACTCATTGTCTTGTGCTGCATTGTGGTGACTAGTATACTACAGTACAATAGTCCAGTGCTGTTCTCGCTGCCCAGTGTCAGTTCTAGTATCCTCATCAGTGCTCAGTATCACTACTCATTGTCTTGTGCTGCATTGTGGTGACTAGTATACTACAGTACAATAGTCCAGTGATGTTCTTGCTGCCCAGTGTCAGTTCTAGTATCCTCATCAGTGCTCAGGATCAGTGCTCATTGTCTTGCTGCTGCATTGTGGTGACCAGTATACTACAGTACAATAGTCCAGTGCTGTTCTCGCTGCCCAGTGTCAGTTCTAGTATCCTCATCAGTGCTCAGTATCACTACTCATTGTCTTGTGCTGCATTGTGGTGACCAGTATACTACAGTACAATTGTCCAGTGCTGTTCTCGCTGCCCAGTGTCAGTTCTGGTATCCTCATCAGTGCTCAGTATCACTTCTCATTGTCTTGTGCTGCATTGTGGTGACCAGTATACTACAGTACAATAGTCCAGTGCTGTTCTCGCTGCCCAGTGTCAGTTCTAGTATCCTCATCAGTGCTCAGTATCACTGCTCATTATCTTGTGCTGCATTGTGGTGACCAGTATACTACAGTACATTACTAAAAGTCCAGTGTCTTGTGCTGCATCTTGTTGCTGTAGGGTGCTGTGGTAGTGTCCTGTCACTGTGCATAGGTCATCATCATTCCAGTCACAGTGGTATCTGGTATCTATCTAGTGGTATCTAATTCCAGACATTATTGCCGTCTAATTCCAGATATATTACTGGCATATAATTCCACACATTAAAAAATGGAGAACAAAAATTTGGAGGGTAAAATAGGGAAAGATCAAGATCCACTTCCACCTAGTGCTGAAGCTGCTGCCACTAGTCATGGCAGAGACGATGAAATGCCATCAACATCGTCTGCCAAGGCTGATGCCCAATGTCATAGTAGAGAGCATGTAAAATCCAAAAAACAAAAGTTCAGTAAAATGACCCAAAAATCTAAATTAAAAGCATCTGAGGAGTAGCATAAACTTGCCAATATGCCATTTACAACATGGAGTAGCAAGGAACGGCTGAGGCCCTGGCCTATGTTCGTGGCTAGTGGTTCAGCTTCACATGAGGATGGAAGCACTCATCCTCCCGCTAGAAAAATGAAAAGAGTTAAGCTGGCAAAAGCACAGCAAAGAACTGTGCGTTCTTCTAAATCACAAATCCCCAGAGTCCAGTTGTGTCGATTGCGATGCCTGACCTTCCCAACACTGGACTGTAAGAGGTGGCTCCTTCCACCATTTGCACGCCCCCTGCAAGTGCTGGAAGGAGCACCCACAGTCCAGTTCCTGATAGTCAAATTGAAGATGTCACTGTTGAAGTACACCAGGATGAGGATATGGGTGTTGCTGGTGCTGAGGAGGAAATTGACAAGGAGGATTCTGATGGTGAGGTGGTTTGTTTAAGTCAGGCACCCGGGGAGACACCTGTTGTCCGTGGGATGAATAAGGCCATTGACATGCCTGGTCAAAATAAAATAAAAAAATCACCTCTTCGGTGTAGAATTATTTCAACAGAAATGCGGATAACTGGTGTCAAGCCGTGTGTTGCCTTTGTCAAGCTGTAATAAGTAGGGGTAAGGACGTTAACCACCTAGGAACATCCTCCCTTATACGTCACCTGGAGCGCATTCATCAGAAGTCATTGACAAGTTCAAAAACTTTGGGTGACAGCGGAAGCAGTCCACTGACAACTAAATCCGTTCTTCCTCTTGTGCCCAAGCTCCTACAAACCACACCACCAACTCCCTCAATGTCAATTTCCTCCTTAGACAGGAACGCCAATAGTCCTGCAGGCCATGTCACTGGCAAGTCTTACGAGTCCTCTCCTAACTGGGATTCCTCTGATGGATCCTTGAGTGTAACGCCTACTGCTGGTGGCGCTGCTGTTGTTGCTGCTGGGAGTCGATCGTCATCCCAGAGGTGAAATCGGAAGACCACTTGTACTACTTCCAGTAAGCAATTGACTGTCCAATAGTCCTTTGCGAGGAAGATGAAATATCACAGCAGTCATCCTGTTGCAAAGCAGATAACTCAGGCCTTGACAACTATGTTGGTGTTAGACGTGCGTCCGGTATCCACCGCTAGTACACAGGGACTTAGAGAATTGCTTGAGGTAGTGTGTCCCCGGTACCAAATACCATCTAGGTTCCACTTCTTTAGGCAGGCAATACCGAGAATGTACACAGACGTCAGAAAAAGAGTCACCAATGTCCTAAAAAATGCAGTTGTACCCACTGTCCACTTAACCACGGACATGTGGACAAGTGGAGCAGGGCAGACTAAGGACTATATGACTGTGACAGCCCACTGGGTAGATGTACTGCCTCCCGCAGCAAGAACAGCAGCAGCGGCACCAGTAGCAGCATCTCGCAAACGCCAACTCGTTCCTAGGCAGGCTACGCTTTGTATCACCGCTTTCCATAAGAGGCACACAGCTGACAACCTCTTACGGAAACTGAGGAACATCATCGCAGATTGGCTTACCCCAATTGGACTCTCCTGGGGATTTGTGACATCGAACAACGCCACCAATATTGTGCGTGCATTAAATCTGGGCAAATTCCAGCACGTCCCATGTTTTGCACATACAGTACAATGAATTTGGTGGTGCAGAATTTTTTAAGAAACGACAGGGGCATGCAGGAGATGCTGTCGGTGGCCCGAAGAATTGCGGGCCACTTTCGGCATTCAGCCACCGCGTGCCGAAGACTGGAGCACCAGCAAACACTCCTGAACATGCCCTGCCATCAGCTGAAGCAAGAGGTGGTAACAAGGTGGAATTCAACCCTCTATATGCTTCAGAGGATGGAGGAGCAGCAAAAGGCCATTCAAGCCTATACATCTGCCTATGATATAGGCAAAGGAGGGGGAATGCACCTGACTCAAGTGCAGTGGAGAATGATTTCAACGTTGTGCAAGGTTCTGCAACCCTTTGAACTTGCCACACGTGAAGTCAGATCAGACACTGCCAGCCTAAGTCAGGTCATTCCCCTCATCATGCTTGTGCAGAAGCAGCTGGAGAGATTGAAGGAGGAGCTAAAACGGAGCGATTCCGCTAGGCATGTGGGACTTGTGGATGGAGCCCTTCATTCACGGGTGATTCACGGGGGGTCAATCTGTTGAAATCAGAGCACTACAATTTGGCCACCGTGCTCGATCCTAGGTTTAAAGCCTACATTGTATCTCTCTTTCCGGCAGACACAAGTCTGCAGATGTTCAAAGACCTGCTGGTGAGACAATTGTCAAGTCAAGCGAAACGTAACCGACAGCTCCTCCTTCATTTTCTCCCGCCACTGGAGCTGCCAGGAAAAGGATAAAATTTCCAAAACCACCCACTGGCGGTGATGCAGGGCAGTCAGGAGCGATAGCTGACATCTAGTCCGGACTGAAGGACCTGCCAACGATTACTGACATGTCGTCTACTGTCACGGTATATGATTCTGTCACCATTAAAAGAATGGTGGAGGATTATATGAGTGACAGCTTCCAAGTAGGCATGTCAGACAGTACGTACGTATACTGGCAGGGAAAAGAGGCAATTTGGAGGCCCTTGCACAAACTGGCTTTATATTACCTAAGTTGCCCCCCCCCCCCCCCTTCCCCCCCCTCCAGTGTGTACTCCGAAAGAGTGTTTAGTGCAGCCGGTAACCTTGTCAGTGATCGGCGTAGGAGGTTACTTCCAGAAAATGTGGAGAAGCATGATGTTCATCAAAATGAATTATAATCAATTCCTCCATGGAGACATTTACCAGCAATTGCCTCCAGAAAGTACACAGGGACTTGTGATGGTGGATTCCAGTGGGGACGAATTAATACTCTGTGAGGAGGGGGATGTACACAGTGAAAGGGGTGACTAATCGGACGATGAGGAGGAGGTGGACATCTTGCCTCTGTAGAGCCAGTTTGTGCAAGGAGAGATTGATTGCTTCTTTTTTGGTGGGGCCTAAACCAACCAATCATTTCAGCCACAGTCGTGTGGCAGACCCTGTCGCTGAAATGACTGGTTTGTTAAAGTGTGCATGTCCTGTTTATACAACATAAGGGTGGGTGGGAGGGCCCAAGGACAATTCCATCTTGCACCTCTTTTTTTATTTATCTTTGCATCATGTGCTGTTTGGGGACTATTTTTTTAAGTGCCATCCTGTCTGACAATGCAGTGCCACTCCTAGATGGGCCAGGTGTTTGTGCCGCCGACTTGGGTCGCTTAGCTTAGTCATCCAGCAACCTCGGTGCAAATTTTAGGACTAAAAATAATATTGTGAGGTGTTCAGAATAGACTGGAAATGAGTGGATATTATGGTTATTGAGGTTAATAATACTATAGGATCAAAATTACCCCCAAATTCTATGATTTAAGCTGTTTTTGAGGGGTTTTTGGGAAAAAAGCACCCGAATCCAATAAAAATTCTTAAGGGAGGTTTCGCCAAAATGCGTCCGAATCCAAAACACGACCGCAGAACCGAATCCAAAACCAAAACACAAAACCCGAAAAATGCCCGCTGCACATCTCTATAATTTATATATATATATTTTGTGCTGTGCTCCAGTATACATCCAGGGGCTGCTGTGTCTGTACAGGGGTACTCTGTCCATCCATCCAGGGGCTCTTCCCCAGTGTTAAAAAAATAAAACTAATATTTAATAAATTTAAAATAACAAAATATATATTTTTTGTGCTGTACCCCAGTATACAAATAGGGGCAGCTGTGTCCCTACAGGGGTGCTCTGTCCATCCATCCAGGGGCTCCGCCGCAGTGTAAAATTTAAATAATAAAAGCTAAAAATCCTAAAATATAATTATAAAAAAATATATTTTTGTTTGTGCTGTACCACAGTGTAATATACAATTTTTATTTAATTTTCTTAAGTACTGTGATACTGCTGGTCAAACCACAGTATACTATTATTCCATACTTATACAGATATTGGGGGTCATTCCGACCCGATCGCTCGCTGCAGTTTATCGCAGCGCAGCGATCGGGTCGGATCTGCGCATGCACTGATGCCGCAGTGCGCCAGAGCATGCTGGGCGGCCAAAGGGCGTTGTATTATAGCAATCGCCTCTGCCTGTCAATCAGGCAGAGGAGGTCGCTGGGCGGGAGGGGGCTGGACGGCGGCGTTAAACCGCCATTTAGGGGGTGCAGTCCGGCCAACACATGCATTGGGGGAGCGGGCCGCGGTGGCTGCATGACATCACACACAGCTGCTGCGACCCGGGCAGCAAGGAGGTTCTCCCGGCAAGCCGCAGGAGCTGCGCTGGCCGGGAGTTACTCGTGAAATGCAAAAGCATCACCGCTGTGCGATGCTTTTGCATTTCTGTGGGGGGGGGGGAGGGCCAGCACTGACATGTGGGGCGGACTTGCCCTTTGCTGGGTGTCCCCCCACATGTCTGAGTGCCTGATTGTAGCTGTGCTAAATTTGTGTGACACTGTTGCTGAAATTAAACCACAGTGTTAGATTATTATTTCTAGCTCATACACGTATTGTGTGACACTGTGGGTGAAGTTGGTACCACAGTAATATATTTTATTTTGTACTCGGATACATGGATAGTGTGACACTGTTGGTGAAGGTGGTATCACAGTAATATATTTTATTTTGTACTCTTACACATATTGTGCACCACTGTGGGTGGAGGTGGTGTGAAGACCTGGGGGGAATTCAATTGTTTGAAAAGTCGGTTGGGTGTCTGTTTTTTCCTGTCTATTAAATAGGAAAAACAAGACATTCAACTGACTTTTCACAAACAATTGAACACTCTTCTGGAGTATTAGAGCATAAATTCAGAGTGTGCTCTGGGACTTCTGGGTCAGGTCATGCAGGCAGGAGACACACAAAGATAAAACAATATATTTATTAGAGATTTACTTAGTACAAACTCTCTAAATCAGCTATAAGATAAACACATTTGAAATTAACCCCAGAACAACAGGTCCCAATAAACACCAGTTTACCGTCAGACTTCCCAGCACTTTCCCACATGCTCTTATCTGGATGCAATATAATTGTGCAGGCTCACAGGAGTTTGAAGGAGTGTTCGTACAGCAGAGCCAACAAGTCTGCAAATCCGGAGAAAAATTTGTAATCCAGTAGCCACAATGCTCTCAGGCAAAATCTTCAGCACAGTAGCAGGAGCTGAGACTCCAAGACTAGTAGCTTTTAGAAGACAAAACCACATACACCCTGTAGCTCTCTTGCATTACCTTTATTAAAAAAAGGTTCCAATTTCCACCACCAACGTACCTCCTGCAAAGGGAGGTTTTAGGGAAAGGTCCTCCATGATTAGTAGAGCTCAATGAGGGTCTGTAAAAGAGATGCAGAGATCCCCCTTGCTGTTCTCATGCTCCATTGTCTGACTCAGTCCTAGGGGACAACAATAGGATTTTGATGCAATTAATCTCTCAGTGATGGGGAAGAGTCACTCCCTGTTTTAACCCCTTATAGTCATTTGTGACCTCAGAGGGGCCCCCGCTGCTCCCAGCTTCCTGTTATTAGTGTCTAGTGACTGTTTCAGAATAAAACATCACACCTGGCCCTGTTTAAGAACAATAGCTGACTGTTCAATTCTGTACTACAACATTGTCAGAATGGGCCTTGAACAGTCCATTCTGTCACAGGTGGTAACAGAGTAATATATTTTATGTTGCACTCATACACATATTGTATGACACTGTGGGTGAAGGTGGTACCACAGTTAGATATTTTATTTCATACTCATACACTTATTGTGCGACACTTTTGGTGAAATTAAACCGCAGTATTTCGGACTCATACACGTATTGTGTGACACTGTGGATAAAAGTAAACAATAGTGTTAGATTATTATCTCTGAATCATACATGTGTTGTGACACTGTAGGTGGTAAATTATTTGTACAAATTGTGGTGTGTGCCATGACCCACTTGGTTTGTGTTTCTTGATATATATGGAGGATGAGCAATTGAGATGAGAGCAGAAAGCACATACTAGTGCAGCAGGTGCTGCCACCAGTCATGATGATACAATTCCGTCAACGTCATCTACTAAGATCAATGCCCAAAGGCATAGACGGCTTAAGTAAGGGCATGTAAAATCAAAGATAAAGTAAATTGGATTAGTAAAAGTCAGATTAGTGCAATAACCAATACAGATTGTTGTCTATGCAATAAAGACCATCACTAATGCCCCCAATGATTAATTAAAATTTTTAAATCAAACAAATTAATTTACTAATCAATCCTTCCTTCCACTACATACATGCTCTACCGTCATTGGGCCCCTGATCTAGTTATTGATAAATATCTGTGTCAGTGTTACAACTGAAGGGTCCTCTTCTTTGATGAGTCCGTATTCTCCAGTGGTCTTCAGGACAGTGACCCTTGTACACCCCAGGTTAAGACTTGTAGAATTCTCCAGCAAGTTTTCTAGCCTATAATAGCTGTTATTTTCTTAAGGTGCTATATGCTTACTGGTACTAGGATGCCACCAGAACTTACGCCACTGGAGGAAGTACAAGCTTAACCTGGAATGACCCGAATCAATGTCGGTATTGAAGAAGACATTAAAACTAAACTAAAGATGAACACAGGAAATACAAGTCAAGAGAAAAGACAACACTGCGGAGAGAAAGGAGACCAAAAGAATGAGAAATATATTTGGCATGTTAAGAGCATGAGGAGGAAGAGGACTTAACTGAAGATTTTACTGAAGAGAAGGAGGATAAACAGTAGACACTTAACCACAGAACTTTCCCAAACTCTGGGCAGCTTTTGGACGAGGGGAGTACATAAAGTACACAAGCAGACAATACACTAGAGAAAGAAGTTATACCAAACAACACAGAGATAGAGCTACTAACAGTGGGAGTACTGAAGGTATGAGGGAGAGATAGATAACAGAGGAAACACAAGACTGCATAGCAAGAAGATGAGGAGTAATATTAGTAGACGTAACAAAAGCAATACAACAGATTATGCTACCGAGACAGAGTTAGAAGTTGATAAATATGCAATTGACACAGAGCTAGACACAGAAATAACTGAATTGGATGCTTATAGTTATGTAACTGACACAGAGCTAGACACAGAAACACAGTAGAGGACGGTAGCTGAATAACCAGACAAAGGAATCCACAGCTAGTACTAGAATCTAGAGACAAGGGCTCCCACTGCAACCAGGAACTATGACCAGCAGGGAGTAAAAGACAGACAACACATACTGTATATAGGAGACAAAAGCCAATGAGAGTCACAGCAAAGCCAGCCTCCCCTAATTACCAACTCTCTGCAGCTGTGTTGCTGCACATCCACCAGCCTCCTGACTTTCACAAGAGACAACAGGCTGGAGTCAGGTAATGAAGCATTCCCAAACAGGTGTGTTGCTAAACGTAGCCAGCTTCCAGATTGCTAGGAGACAGCCAGAAACACAAACAGAAATGAGCCGCAGCAGCTACTCATAAAAGTCAGACCATTTTTGCTGATTTTGGTTTCCTAATTGTTTTTTAAAAAATTACAAAAAAGCTAAAATCACTAGATTTGGCCTTTTTTTTGTTCCTAGAGTGTTATTAACCCAAATAAAAATAATTTCCAGGCAATTTTGACTGCAGTACAAACAATGAAAAATATATATTGTACAATACATATTTTTAGATGCTGTAATAATTAGTGATGAGCGGGTTCGGTTCCTCGGAATCCGAACCCCCCCGAACTTCAGCCTTTTTACACGGGTCCGAGGCAGACTCGGATCTTCCCGCCTTGCTCGGTTAACCCGAGCGCGCCCGAACTTCATCATCCCGCTGTCGGATTCTCGCGAGGCTCGGATTCTATCGCGAGACTCGGATTCTATATAAGGAGCCGCGCGTCGCCGCCATTTTCACACGTGCATTGAGATTGATAGGGAGAGGACGTGGCTGGCGTCCTCTCCGTTTAGAATAGAAATAGATAGAGAGTGAGAGTGAGACACTTGATTTACTGGAGCTTAGGAGTACTCAGAGAGTGCAGAGTTTACTAGTGACTGACCAGTGACCACCAGTGCAGTTTTATTATTATTTAATATAATCCGTTCTCGGCCTGGAAAAAAAACGATACACAGTGACACAGTATACCATATCTGTGCTCAGCCTCAGTGTGCTGCATCATCTATGTATATCTGACTGTGCTGAGTGCTCACTGCTCACACAGCTTAATTGTGGGGGAGACTGGGGAGCAGTTATAGCAGGAGTACATTAACAGTGTGCACACTTTTGCTGCCAGAGTGCCACTGCCAGTGTGACTGACCAGTGACCACTGACCACCAGTATATTGTGATTGTCTGCCTGAAAAAGTTAAACACTCGTCGTGTGGTGTTTTTATTCTATAAACGCATTCTGCTGACAGTGTCCAGCAGGTCCGTCATTATATAATATATACCTGTCCTGCAGTAGTGATATATATATATTTTTTATATCATTATCATCCAGTCTATATTAGCAGCAGACGCAGTACGGTAGTCCACGGCTGTAGCTACCTCTGTGTTGGCAGTCGCTCGTCCATCCATAATTGTATACCACCTACCTGTGATGTTTTTTTTTTTTCTATCTTCTTGATACTAGTAGCTTACTTTAGGAGTCTGCAGTGCTGACAGTGTCCAGCAGGTCCGTCATTATATAATATATACCTGTCCGGCTGCAGTAGTGATATATATATATTTTTTATATCATTATCATCCAGTCTATATTAGCAGCAGACGCAGTACGGTAGTCCACGGCTGTAGCTACCTCTGTGTCGGCAGTCGCTCGTCCATCCATAATTGTATACCACCTACCTGTTGTGTTTTTTTTTCTATCTTCTTGATACTAGTAGCTTACTTTAGGAGTCTGCAGTGCTGACAGTGTCCAGCAGGTCCGTCATTATATAATATATACCTGTCCGGCTGCAGTAGTGATATATATATATTTTTTATATCATTATCATCCAGTCTATATTAGCAGCAGACGCAGTACGGTAGTCCACGGCTGTAGCTACCTCTGTGTCGGCAGTCGCTCGTCCATCCATAATTGTATACCACCTACCTGTGGTGTTTTTTTTTTTTTCTATCTTCTTGATACTAGTAGCTTACTTTAGGAGTCTGTAGTGCTGACAGTGTCCAGCAGGTCCATCATTATATAATATATACCTGTCCGGCTGCAGTAGTGATATATATATATTTTTTATATCATTATCATCCAGTCTATATTAGCAGCAGACGCAGTACGGTAGTCCACGGCTGTAGCTACCTCTGTGTCGGCAGTCGCTCGTCCATCCATAATTGTATACCACCTACCTGTTGTGTTTTTTTTTTCTATCTTCTTGATACTAGTAGCTTACTTTAGGAGTCTGCAGTGCTGACAGTGTCCAGCAGGTCCGTCATTATATAATATATACCTGTCCGGCTGCAGTAGTGATATATATATATTTTTTATATCATTATCATCCAGTCTATATTAGCAGCAGACGCAGTACGGTAGTCCACGGCTGTAGCTACCTCTGTGTCGGCAGTCGCTCGTCCATCCATAATTGTATACCACCTACCTGTTGTGTTTTTTTTTTCTATCTTCTTGATACTAGTAGCTTACTTTAGGAGTCTGCAGTGCTGACAGTGTCCAGCAGGTCCGTCATTATATAATATATACCTGTCCGGCTGCAGTAGTGATATATATATATTTTTAATATCATTATCATCCAGTCTATATTAGCAGCAGACGCAGTACGGTAGTCCACGGCTGTAGCTACCTCTGTGTCGGCAGTCGCTCGTCCATCCATAATTGTATACCACCTACCTGTTGTGTTTTTTTTTTTTCTATCTTCTTGATACTAGTAGCATACTTTAGGAGTCTGCAGTGCTGACAGTGTCCAGCAGGTCCGTCATTATATAATATATACCTGTCCGGCTGCAGTAGTGATATATATATATTTTTTATATCATTATCATCCAGTCTATATTAGCAGCAGACGCAGTACGGTAGTCCATGGCTGTAGCTACCTCTGTGTCGGCAGTCGCTCGTCCATCCATAATTGTATACCACCTACCTGTTGTGTTTTTTTTTTCTATCTTCTTGATACTAGTAGCTTACTTTAGGAGTCTGCAGTGCTGACAGTGTCCAGCAGGTCCGTCATTATATAATATATACCTGTCCGGCTGCAGTAGTGATATATATATATTTTTTATATCATTATCATCCAGTCTATATTAGCAGCAGACGCAGTACGGTAGTCCAGGGCTGTAGCTACCTCTGTGTCGGCAGTCGCTCGTCCATCCATAAGTATACTAGTATCCATCCATCTCCATTGTTTACCTGAGGTGCCTTTTAGTTGTGCCTATTAAAATATGGAGAACAAAAATGTTGAGGTTCCAAAAATAGGGAAAGATCAAGATCGACTTCCACCTCGTGCTGAAGCTGCTGCCACTAGTCATGGCCGAGACGATGAAATGCCATCAACGTTGTCTGCCAAGGCCGATGCCCAATGTCATAGTACAGAGCATGTAAAATCCAAAACACCAAATATCAGTAAAAAAAGGACTCAAAAATCTAAAATAAAATTGTCGGAGGAGAAGCGTAAACTTGCCAATATGCCATTTACCACACGGAGTGGCAAGGAACGGCTGAGGCCCTGGCCTATGTTCATGGCTAGTGGTTCAGATTCACATGAGGATGGAAGCACTCAGCCTCTCGCTAGAAAAATGAAAAGACTCAAGCTGGCAAAAGCACAGCAAAGAACTGTGCGTTCTTCGAAATCACAAATCCACAAGGAGAGTCCAATTGTGTCGTTTGCGATGCCTGACCTTCCCAACACTGGACGTGAAGAGCATGCGCCTTCCACCATTTGCACGCCCCCTGCAAGTGCTGGAAGGAGCACCCACAGTCCAGTTCCTGATAGTCAGATTGAAGATGTCAGTGTTGAAGTACACCAGGATGAGGAGGATATGGGTGTTGCTGGCGCTGGGGAGGAAATTGACCAGGAGGATTCTGATGGTGAGGTGGTTTGTTTAAGTCAGGCACCCGGGGAGACACCTGTTGTCCGTGGGAGGAATAGGGCCATTGACATGCCTGGTGAAAATACCAAAAAAATCAGCTCTTCGGTGTGGAAGTATTTCAACAGAAATGCGGACAACATTTGTCAAGCCGTGTGTTGCCTTTGTCAAGCTGTAATAAGTAGGGGTAAGGACGTTAACCACCTCGGAACATCCTCCCTTATACGTCACCTGCAGCGCATTCATCATAAGTCAGTGACAAGTTCAAAAACTTTGGGCGACAGCGGAAGCAGTCCACTGACCAGTAAATCCCTTCCTCTTGTAACCAAGCTCACGCAAACCACCCCACCAACACCCTCAGTGTCAATTTCCTCCTTCCCCAGGAATGCCAATAGTCCTGCAGGCCATGTCACTGGCAATTCTAACGAGTCCTCTCCTGCCTGGGATTCCTCCGATGCATCCTTGCGTGTAACGCCTACTGCTGCTGGCGCTGCTGTTGTTGCTGCTGGGAGTCGATGGTCATCCCAGAGGGGAAGTCGTAAGACCACTTTTACTACTTCCACCAAGCAATTGACTGTCCAACAGTCCTTTGCGAGGAAGATGAAATATCACAGCAGTCATCCTGCTGCAAAGCGGATAACTGAGGCCTTGGCATCCTGGGCGGTGAGAAACGTGTTTCCGGTATCCATCATTACTGCAGAGCCAACTAGAGACTTGTTGGAGGTACTGTGTCCCCGGTACCAAATACCATCTAGGTTCCATTTCTCTAGGCAGGCGATACCGAAAATGTACACAGACCTCAGAAAAAGACTCACCAGTGTCCTAAAAAATGCAGTTGTACCCAATGTCCACTTAACCACGGACATGTGGACAAGTGGAGCAGGGCAGGCTCAGGACTATATGACTGTGACAGCCCACTGGGTCGATGTATGGACTCCCGCCGCAAGAACAGCAGCGGCGGCACCAGTAGCAGCATCTCGCAAACGCCAACTCTTTCCTAGGCAGGCTACGCTTTGTATCACCGGTTTCCAGAATACGCACACAGCTGAAAACCTCTTACGGCAACTGAGGAAGATCATTGCGGAATGGCTTACCCCAATTGGACTCTCCTGTGGATTTGTGGCATCGGACAATGCCAGCAATATTGTGTGTGCATTAAATCTGGGCAAATTCCAGCACGTCCCATGTTTTGCACATACCTTGAATTTGGTGGTGCAGAATTATTTAAAAAACGAGAGGGGCGTGCAAGAGATGCTGTCGGTGGCCAGAAGAATTGCGGGACACTTTCGGCGTACAGGCACCACGTACAGAAGACTGGAGCACCACCAAAAACGCCTGAACCTGCCCTGCCATCATCTGAAGCAAGAAGTGGTAACGAGGTGGAATTCAACCCTCTATATGCTTCAGAGGTTGGAGGAGCAGCAAAAGGCCATTCAAGCCTATACAACTGAGCACGATATAGGAGGTGGAATGCACCTGTCTCAAGCGCAGTGGAGAATGATTTCAACGTTGTGCAAGGTTCTGCAACCTTTTGAACTTGCCACACGTGAAGTCAGTTCAGACACTGCCAGCCTGAGTCAGGTCATTCCCCTCATCAGGTTTTTGCAGAAGAAGCTGGAGACATTGAAGGAGGAGCTAACACAGAGCGATTCCGCTAGGCATGTGGGACTTGTGGATGGAGCCCTTAATTCGCTTAACAAGGATTCACGGGTGGTCAATCTGTTGAAATCAGAGCACTACATTTTGGCCACCGTGCTCGATCCTAGATTTAAAACCTACCTTGGATCTCTCTTTCCGGCAGACACAAGTCTGCTGGGGTTCAAAGAACTGCTGGTGACAAAATTGTCAAGTCAAGCGGAACGCGACCTGTCAACATCTCCTCCTTCACATTCTCCCGCAACTGGGGGTGCGAGGAAAAGGCTCAGAATTCCGAGCCCACCCGCTGGCGGTGATGCAGGGCAGTCTGGAGCGACTGCTGATGCTGACATCTGGTCCGGACTGAAGGACCTGACAACGATTACGGACATGTCGTCTACTGTCACTGCATATGATTCTCTCCCCATTGAAAGAATGGTGGAGGATTATATGAGTGACCGCATCCAAGTAGGCACGTCAGACAGTCCGTACTTATACTGGCAGGAAAAAGAGGCAATTTGGAGGCCCTTGCACAAACTGGCTTTATTCTACCTAAGTTGCCCTCCCACAAGTGTGTACTCCGAAAGAGTGTTTAGTGCCGCCGCTCACCTTGTCAGCAATCGGCGTACGAGGTTACATCCAGAAAATGTGGAGAAGATGATGTTCATTAAAATGAATTATAATCAATTCCTCCGTGGAGACATTCACCAGCAGCAATTGCCTCCACAAAGTACACAGGGAGCTGAGATGGTGGATTCCAGTGGGGACGAATTGATACTCTGTGAGGAGGGGGATGTACACGGTGATATATCGGAGGATGATGATGAGGTGGACATCTTGCCTCTGTAGAGCCAGTTTGTGCAAGGAGAGATTAATTGCTTCTTTTTTGGTGGGGGTCCAAACCAACCCGTCATTTCAGTCACAGTCGTGTGGCAGACCCTGTCGCTGAAATGATGGGTTTGTTAAAGTGTGCATGTCCTGTTTATACAACATAAGGGTGGGTGGGAGGGCCCAAGGACAATTCCATCTTGCACCTCTTTTTTCTTTCATTTTTCTTTGCATCATGTGCTGTTTGGGGACTATTTTATTGAAGAGCCATCCTGCCTGACACTGCAGTGCCACTCATAGATGGGTCAGGTGTTTGTGTCGGCCACTTGTGTCGCTTAGCTTAGCCATTCAGCGACCTTGGTGCACCTCTTTTTTTCTTTGCATCATGTGCTGTTTGTGGACTATTTTTTAAATCTGCCATCCTGTCTGACACTGCAGTGCCACTCCTAGATGGGCCAGGTGTTTGTGTCGGCCACTTGTGTCGCTTAGCTTAGCCATCCAGCGACCTTGGTGCACCTCTTTTTTTCTTTGCATCATGTGCTGTTTGGGGACTATTTTTTAAATCTGCCATCCTGTCTGACACTGCAGTGCCACTCCTAGATGGGCCAGGTGTTTGTGTCGGCCACTTGGGTCGCTTATCTTAGTTACACAGCTACCTCATTGCGCATCTTTTTTTTCTTCTTTGCGTCATATGCTGTTTGGGGAGTAGTTTTTTGAAGGGCCATCCTGCGTGACACTGCAGTGCCACTCCTAGATGGGCCAGGTGTTTGTGTCGGCCACTAGGGTCGCTTAGCTTAGTCACACAGCTACCTCATTGCGCATCTTTTTTTTCTTCTTTGCGTCATGTGCTGTTTGGGGGGTGTTTTTTGGAAGGGCCATCCTGCGTGACACTGCAGTGCCACTCCTAGATAGGCCAGGTGTTTGTGTCGGCCACTAGGGTCGCTTATCTTAGTCACACAGCTACCTCATTGCGCATCTTTTTTTTCTTCTTTGCGTCATGTGCTGTTTGGGGAGTAGTTTTTTGAAGGGCCATCCTGCGTGACACTGCAGTGCCACTCCTAGATGGGCCAGGTGTTTGTGTCGGCCACTAGGGTCGCTTATCTTAGTCACACAGCTACCTCATTGCGCCTCTTTTTTTCTTTGCGTCATGTGCTGTTTGGGGGGTGTTTTTTGGAAGGGCCATCCTGCGTGACACTGCAGTGCCACTCCTAGATGGGCCAGGTGTTTGTGTCGGCCACTAGGGTCGCTTAGCTTACTCACACAGCTACCTCATTGCGCCTCTTTTTTTTCTTCTTTGCGTCATGTGCTGTTTGGGGAGTAGTTTTTGGAAGGGCCATCCTGCGTGACACTGCAGTGCCACTCCTATATGGGCCAGGTGTTTGTGTCGGCCACTTGGGTCGCTTATCTTAGTCACACTGCTACCTCATTGCGCCTCTTTTTTTCTTTGCGTCATGTGCTGTTTGGGGGGTGTTTTTTGGAAGGGCCATCCTGCGTGACACTGCAGTGCCACTCCTAGATGGGCCAGGTGTTTGTGTCGGCCACTAGGGTCGCTTATCTTAGTCACACTGCTACCTCATTGCGCCTCTTTTTTTCTTTGCGTCATGTGCTGTTTGGGGGGTGTTTTTTGGAAGGGCCATCCTGCGTGACACTGCAGTGCCACTCCTAGATGGGCCAGGTGTTTGTGTCGGCCACTAGGGTCGCTTATCTTAGTCACACAGCTACCTCATTGGGCATCTTTTTTTTCTTCTTTGCGTCATGTGCTGTTTGGGGAGTAGTTTTTTGAACGGCCATCCTGCGTGACACTGCAGTGCCACTCCTAGATGGGCCAGGTGTTTGTGTCGGCCACTAGGGTCGCTTAGCTTAGTCACACAGCTACCTCATTGCGCCTCTTTTTTTCTTTGCGTCATGTGCTGTTTGGGGGGTGTTTTTTGGAAGGGCCATCCTGCGTGACACTGCAGTGCCACTCCTAGATGGGCCAGGTGTTTGTGTCGGCCACTAGGGTCGCTTAGCTTACTCACACAGCTACCTCATTGCGCCTCTTTTTTTTCTTCTTTGCGTCATGTGCTGTTTGGGGAGTAGTTTTTTGAAGGGTCATCCTGCGTGACACTGCAGTGCCACTCCTAGATGGGCCAGGTGTTTGTGTCGGCCACTTGGGTCACTGAGCTTAGTCATCCAGCGACCTCGGTGCAAATTTTAGGACTAAAAATAATATTATGACGTGTTCAGAATAGACTGAAAATGAGTGGAAATTATGGTTATTGAGGTTAATAATACTTTGGGATCAAAATGACCCCCAAATTCTATGATTTAAGCAGTTTTTTAGGGTTTTTTGAAAAAAACACCCGAATCCAAAACACACCCGAATCCGACAAAAAAAATTCGGTGAGGTTTTGCCAAAACGCGTTCGAACCCAAAACACGGCCGCGGAACCGAACCCAAAACCAAAACACAAAACCCGAAAAATTTCCGGTGCTCATCACTAGTAATAATCTGTACAGATGATTTTCAGCCTTAATGTAGTGCCAGTTCCTAACATGCATGCTTGACCTGGAGAAGGATCCACCTATTCGAGTAGTTTGGCAACAATGGGTGGAGTGTCTCAGGTTGCTTCAGCCAACTTTACGCAAGTTATGTACCATCACCATGTAAATAAATATGTATGTTTTTGACCAATATACACAACACATTTTTGTATTAATCAAACATATTTCCACTTTATTGCAGACATCCTGGCAGAAAGGGAATGAAATTGTGCAGAGTCCCAGCTGCGACTCCATTATAAGGAATCCAAAACCTGCAAGATCCGACGCTGGATGAAAACAATTTTATGAGGTGGCCAAAATGGACTGGAAATTAGTGGAAATTAATGTTTTTGATGTTAATAATACTGTAGGAACAAAAACAGGCCTGTAATTTTAGCTGTTTTTATGATTTTTCACAAAAAATGCAAAATCAAAACTAAAACCCATAAGGGTGGTTTTGGCAAAACCAATACAGATCCAAAACACAAAAGAGATACAGATCCAAAACCCCAAGATTTTGGCCGGCGCACATCCCTAATTCTTACCCTGCAATTTAGTCTTGGAGTTTGGACACTCCCCTCTCACCTATGAAACTAGGTACACATTATGCAATTTTTGGATTTAGTGGAACTTGCCAATATCAGCGCTACAGACTATGCACATTTTTTTATAAGGTATCGATTTTCTGCCATTTTGCATATGTTCACCCACAAAGAGGTTATAAGCCTTGTGAAAATATGAGAAAATGAATGAGAATGCACACACAGGGGGAAATGTAATACGGTCCAAGTGTTTGCGCGAGTTTGACCTGCAACTCGCAAATGTAATAGCCTCAGAGTTTTAAAGTTCAAAGCTATTACGAGTGTATGGGAGATTTTTTCACATGTAAACTCGCACTTTGTACTAGGAGTTTCATTACAAGGTGCGAGTTGTACAGACGCATCCACACATCAGTGAGATCCGTGCATAATTCTGTCTGTAAAAGTGTACAAATAGTTAAATAGAAAAAAAATGACATGGGTCCCCCAGGTATGGCTGCATAGATTAACCAGCAAAAGGTCGACAGTGGACAGTGTCTAGGTCGACCCCACAAGGTTGACAGGCACAAGGTCGACACATGAAAAACTTAGACACAGAAAAGGTCAACACAGAAAAGTTTGACATGAGTTTTTTTGTGTTAGGAATGTGTGACCGCCGGTCACAATACTGACGTCGGGATCCCTACATTTAGATGCCCAGTGGGGGGGGGGATGCAAGCACAACAAAGCCCCTTGCAGGCTCGGTGGCGAGACAAGTTCTATTCCCACCCTAGGGGTGTCGTGGACTCCCATGAGTGGAAATAGATTCTGTTGGTCGGCATGCCGACCATCAGGATAGTGAGGGTCCAGGATTTAGGTGCCAGTACATCCCATTTTTTGGGGGGTTTGGTGTCGTTTAATCTGTAAAGTGACCAGGAACCCCAATTATTGCACCTCATCCCCTTGCATGGCTCGCTGAACTCGGCACAAGTTACTATTCCCAATCATAGTCCACGTGGATCGAAAAGAATGAAAAAAGTAAAAAAATTTAAAAGTTAAAAAGTCATGTCGACCTTTTCCTGCATCGACCATTACCATGTTTACCTTTTATCCATGTTGACCTTTTGACCATGTTGACCTAATGCATGTCGAACATTAGGGGTCGAACTATTGACTGTTGACCAGGGCTGCCATCAGAAATGATGGGGCCCAAGACTGACCCTCACAAGGCAGGGCCTCCACCCCCCACTGTCTGATCCACCCCTTTCCCTGCATTCCCCAAACTACCTTTTGAGGGGGTCCGGGTGGTTGTAGTGAGGATCAGGGGACCAGGTCAGCTGCCTGCCTGCCTGCGCATCGGCAGGCAGCCACGGAGGGACAGAGCCATGGTCATATTCTTAATAAAGAGCCGGCCGTGAGCCAATCGGAGCTCACGGATGGGCAGCCAATCAAGAGCTGCCGAATGCAGCTCCTGATTGGCTGACGGTCCGTGAGCTTCGATTGGCTCACAGCCGGCTCTGTATTAAGAATATGACCATGGGCCGCGTCTCAGCCTCTGCCTCTGCCTCTGTCCTTCCGTGGCTGACCTGGTCCCCTGATCCTTACTACAGCCACCCGGGCCCCATCTCAGTCTGGGCCCGGGACTTGAGTACCCGCTGTCCCCCCTTGATGGCGGACCTGCTGTTGACCTTATCCATGTCGATCTAGCATCTAGATACCGGTCCCCCCCACTCCAAAGCATAACCAGCCCTGGGTTCTTTGAGCCAGTCCTGGTTCAAAACATACAGGGGGAAAAATGTGTGAGGTCGCCCTGTATTTTAAGAACCAGCACTGGGCTCTTGGACTGGTCCTTGTTCTAAAAGTACGTGGGGAAAATGAGTAGGGGTCCCCAATATTTTTACCTAAATAGTCAGCCTAGTCATTTCAATGTCTGTCCGAAAACCAGATTACTGGAAAATTAGACCAAAAATGATATAGTTTGTACCTAGCTGTAATCTCTCTGCACATTTTACATCTACCCCAACTGCAGGGCAACATGGTTTTACCAAGGTGCAAATTTACTTGCTCTTTGCTTTACTCTGAACTCAGAATCAGCCCCTGTATGATTATCTATATAGGACATTCCATGTTTTTTTGTTGGGATGCTATGCAGGAGTCCCACTACAGTACCCTAACCGTCTCTTCACCACAACAGGTGGACTGTAGTTAAAAACAGCTGAAACCTACAGAGGACAGTCATCTGTATTGTACTGGTGTTATGAAGTCAACAAATAACTACAGTAGAAGGACTGCTCCATACAAGAGTTTTCTTTCATTGTGTTCTGAGCAGAACACAAATGCAAGAAAATTGCAAAAAAACAATTACAATTTTAGCTTTTTGCCTGGTGTAGTCACATCAGATGCTACCATGTCAGGCTTGGCTTTCCCAGACATACTGTAGTCGCATCTGATACGACAACACAGAAACACCAACTAGGCAGCTGTCAAAAGATAATCTTCCAGCAGCCACCAATCTCAGAGGGAATTCCCAGCCGCTTTGTATACCTGTTCCCTCACCCAATGCCTGCCATGCAGCCTATCACTGCTGATCAAGGCAGCACACCCCACCTGGTGGCTACACAGGGAAGCAGCCACTGAGAAAATGTAAATGAAGCAGTCCTTATCCTCCCAGTGTATACGCCTCAGCTGCACAGAAAATGGGAAATGTAAACTTGCATTGTCTCAATGTTTTGATCATCAATAGTATGGAAATCGGTAGCATTGGGCTTAATTTCGATTTGTACTTAAACCCGATAGTAACGTACAAATCTGTTGGTCAGGGAACTGTACATGCGCAGGACCCGAACTGCAAATGTGCACAATGAATCCCGCATGATTAGTCCTCCCTATGTCAATCATGCTGCGGCATTTGGGGGGCAGAGCTGGGGGTTCCTAATTTTGTTGGGGCGCCAAGCCCAGGGTTTGCGTCATCGGACGCAGACTTCCTGGATCCAGTAGGGGGATTCTGATGGCCAGCCTGAGTAAGCTTCGGCTTATGCAGATTGTCCGAAGGCTATGGCCATTGCATCTGATGCCAGAAAGAGGTGTCTTTTTCTTACAGATGCATCCCGCTGCATTAGAATGTTGTACAGTATTGCACATCTGCTTCCCTGCAGCTGTGCAATAATATACATAATAGTATCAGGCCCACTGACATTTTAAAATATGTTAAAAAATGCGTGTTTTTTTTAAAAATGAAATTATGTTGGATAAGTTTTAAATAGGTTTTCTTAATCTAATTCAATCAAAAACAATCTGAGAATTTCTGATTGTTTTTTTGGGGAAAAATATTAGACAGTTCAGTGATTACAATTGCACAAGAGCAGTACAAGATTTCACTTATCACTGTAAGCCCTGAGACACAAATATATCACTGCTATTTGTGTGCGTACAGTATGTGGCATGGAGCCGAGATCAATAGGTCTCAATGTCATTACTTCCCCAGCTGTATTCATTGCATCCTACTCGGAATGCAGTGAAAAAAAACATCTCTTGTGCAAGAGCCTCAATGGACTATGTGGGATTTAGTCCCAGTCATACTATCCACTTTGGCATATTCAGTCTCTGGCTTTTAAATGTTTATCTCTGTGCTGTAATTGGGTGCAATTCAGCCAATCTATTAACTGTGCAGCTGTTTTTTAGTGTACTTAGGTGCAACGGAAAAATAACCTGTTTTTTTTTAACTCTATTTTTCTATGTTTGCTGATTGCTATTAATCCTGTAAAGCAGCAGTTCCCAAATTTTCTTAACTCACGGTGCCCTAGGGTTTAGGCCAAAAGTATCTTATTAGGAAATTCAGCAAAATTAATTACATTAAGTCAACCGTGCTTATCTGTCATCCTTAGGTTCACTTATCTGGTGGTGGACAGGGCTGTATTTATGTTTGTCCAAATATATTATGTTTGGCTGTCACCAGCATTGGTTTTGCTTATCACTTTGACCATGAATAATTTGATTTGGTCCTGGACCACCAACCCTTGGCACACTGAAAGAGCCTTGCGGCACCCAGTTTGGAAGCCACTGTTGTAAAGAGATGTAGTCACGATCCCATCCGCCAGAATGCTGGCAAGGGGCTGAGGGCTATTCCCACTCGTGGGTGTCCACGACATCCACAGAGTGGGAATAGAACCTGTGGCAACTGCCGGTATCTCGAACCCAACCCATTGTAAAGTATTAATTGAGTAGTGATATTTCACTTACATGGAACTATTTCTGTACATCTCTAAAGAAGCGTTATTTCATGCTGTCTCTTTTTGTTCTGCTACATTAAACATCATTAACAGAGAAGATCATTGTCAGATGTAATTACAAGATAGTGTCTTGTGATAGTGTTTATGATTTTACAAGAACGGTGAGTTACTGCCAAATAAGTAACATTTATAAATCTCATGTAAATTGTTTCAAACCATGAGTCATGATGTCATCCGTTCAGATCGCTATATGTATGAATGATTCTGGCCCCCTTACGTTATTTGAAGCTGGGAGCTCTGAGTAGCCCATAAGTGCTGTGAGCTCATTACAGTTTTCCTATTCAGTGCTAAGTACAGATCTTGGCCCTTTGGTCAAGATTAAGTATAGTATCTGTTTGCAGGGTTGAAATTAGGGGCAAAGTCAGCTCAACACCCACAAACCCTCACACCCACTGTAGATAGTTGTCACCTTAAGGTACCAGTGTCTGCTGCATTTACTCTGTGGTTCTGGGGTATCCTCATATTTTCTTCACACTGTTTCAAGGCTCAAAGGAAAGTATCCCTGGCTGCACTGCACTACCTCACCAGAGATCGCCATACAATATACAGATCTTCATATTTACTGCTTTATACAGAGCATATCACAGTAACCACCATATAATGCAGAGAACGTCACAGTGATCACCATATAGTGCAGAGAGCATCTGTGACCTCCATGTAATGCAAAAAGCATCAGTGACCACCATACAATACAGAGAGTATTGTTGCAATTTTTTCTGACCATGTTAATCGTTCCAAATTTTATTTGTGGCTTGAAGACTATGATAGTCACCCAACAAAACAAGGGCTATGCAAAGACTACTATGTAAGAGCTCTGGAACTAAACAAAACCCCTCCTGATTCTCCAGTAGTTTACAGATTCAACTTTAAGGTTACTCTAATTGTATGTGTATCTCAATGAGTCCTCCTGTCTAGATTTTTACTATATATTGTTACTTATGTTTTCCTATATCCATGATTGCTTTAGGATAATTTCACATGGAAATTTATTTAACCCAAAATGGACTATCCATTCCTTAAAAATAATGTGAATAGAGAGTCCACAAAATACAGTTGGTTGGTTACACTTCTGTAATTCCATGCATATTGATGCTGCCGCTATAGCTTACCAGACTGATTACTGTAGTTTTTCTGTCCTCAGCCACAAGTAGCTGCATACTGTCTCAGTGACTCACTCTGTAGCCGGGAGAACGTTGCTCTGTCTGGCGTTCGGCTCCTCTATCATTGTTAGCATCATAGACGTGATGCAATGTCTATGAGCCACCAGGAGAACTCAGAGTAGGGCTGCAGGGTCCTTATTGTGTGCAGTGCAAGTGCACACATGCTGCACATGGAAGCTGTGACATTGAAGGTGTCAAAGAGATGTCCCCTTCAGGGCTGGCCTCCATTGTCACTTAGGCATTGTCTTCTTAATCTGTACTGGATCCTTTATTTCACTGGGATCGCGGCTGCAACTCCAGCTCCCTGCTACCATCCCATCCATCCATTTCCAGAGGCATGTGCTATCCCAACTGTGTTTCTGTCTGTCATTATCAAGAGCGACTTGTCTCACCCTCCTCATGGAGCAGTGATGCCTTGGTCAATGCTGGAAGGCCAGTTCTGGGAAGCTCAAGGTACCTGGGGACAGAGTACAGGGTTACCTGAAAATACGAGTGGGAATGGTCACTGTCAGTCAGCATGCCGACTGTCAGGCTTTCCACCAGGCGGGATTCCGGCGTCGGTATAGTGACCGGCGGTCTCCCGACCACCAGTCACATAACCGTATCCTGCAATAATCTATCTAATATTATTTAATTTATATTCTCATTTAGTACAACTGGTGTCAGCATCCCCACTGAGAAAGTCCAAAAGGCTTCTCTCTTACATAGTTGAGTACATTTACCCCCTTCCCTGGGGGTTGGTGCAATATGTTCAATCCCTTGAACCGTTAGTACTTCCACTTTTCCTTCATGGTGGGTAGCAACATGTCGGGATAAACTGTGATTGCCATTCCCCTTTTGCACATTCCTCCTATGCTCAATTAATCTGATATTCAAATTTCTTGTTGTTCTCCCGACATATTGCTTGCCACAAATACACGTGATCAAATAGACCACATAGCAGGATTGACAGTTTGGTAACATCTTCAATATCAAAATCTGTTTATAAGGCCCATACACACTGGTCGATATATCGGCCGTTCTCTTGAACGCCCGATATATCGCGAGACCGTCGGCCAGTGTGTACAGCCGCTACGTCTGTGAACTCCGTCGTTCACAGACGTATCGCGCAGCACAGCCGACGGCCAATATATCTACCGATATATTGGCGCGTCGCTGTGTGTGTACGACGGTCGGCCGACCGCCCGTGCACATGCTGCGGCGGCCGGCGGTGATTGACAGCTGAACTGGGCAGGCGTGGGTACACGCCCGTCCAGTTCATGACGTCAGTCCCCGACAGATCTGGCAGTGTGTATGCTCAACACACTGCCCGATCCATCCATAGATATATCTGCAGATCAATTGATCTGCAGATATATCTATTAGTGTGTACCCACCTTAAGGCTGATGAACTAAACTTACAACTTCTATGTTTTATAAATCTGCATGTTACCCAGGATGTTTTCCCAGACAGGAAAACAGTGGCTGAGATGGCATCCCGCATTCAGACGCATGGATGTTTGGCTTACAGTAGCGGACTCTCACATAGTAAGTAGGCTGTCACGAACAATGCAGCCGCAGATGTGTCTGACTTAGAATTGACTCCATTATCTTTCTTCATCTTTTCTCATATGTATATATATTACAAATTATATACATATTACATATATTACAAATTAAAAAACATATTGACAGAATGGACCACTGTCAAGGAGAAGTTGATTCAGTAATGTACTTGTTGGAGGTGGCTATCAATTTAATATGGTATCTCATTTTAATAATTTGGGGAAGATGGTGGCTACCAGTATGCTGCAGGAGATAGTAATACAATGTGGGGTGGAGGAATGGAGAGAAAAATGTGTGCTATTAATTTAATATTAGGCCGATCAGTAAAAAATATGCCTATTTATCAAAAATTCATGGGTATCCAGAAGATAGATCTACACTGTCTAGTTAAACAGTCAGTAGGTCAACACCATATGGTCGACATGCATTAGGTCGATGGGTAAAAAATGGTTTAAAAAGTTGACATGACAATGGTCGACACAAAAATGGTCAAGACATATTAGGGTGGGGTTTCACACGTTTTCCCAACATTTGCTGATTTACTATCCACGTGGATTAAATATGAAACCTGTGGCGAGCGTAACGGTAGCGGGGCGAGCCACCTTCTCCGAAGCATTGTGAGTAAAGCGAGTCCGTGAGGGTCTACATTTATACTGATGGTAGTCACAGAACATGATATATATATAAGATGTGTCAAAAAAAAACCTGTTGACCACTGTTATTTTGACCTTTTATACCTGTTGACCTTAACCACTGTCAACCTTTCATCTGTCGACCTTTTGTACCCGTTGATCTTTTGTACCTGCCAACCAATTGCATGTCGACCTTTTGACTGCATAGCCAGACAGTGTAGATCTTTGATACCACACCCAATGCATACTAGTCATAAATATAATTATATCTATCTATATATAGTAAGTGTATATATATATATATATATATATATATATATATACATACATACATACACACATACTTACTACATGAATCCTATTTATACCAAAAAAAACCTAAGATCCTTGTTTTCATTTTCCTCAGAAATTCAGTTTTGTATCTGGTTAAATGTTTCTGCAGACAAGGTGACTTTTCTAGCAGATCATTTGTTGGATGACATCATCCTTAGTTTTGTGACAATCTCTGGACATATACTTCAGATGAATGAGATTCACTATTAACTTGTAATTTGATTCTGATGACTGAACTGACCTAACAGTTTAAAAACAAAGCCAGCATGCAAAACAGCATTACCTCATATGTCATAGTGAGCAGTGATTGTTTGGTTTTGATAGAAAACACAGCCTGACATACCATTACAGTGGACAGGAAAATCAATTTAATTTTTAGTGAATTCAAGGTTGTTCATCTATATGAGCTACAGTGTTCATTTTATCACACCATGCTGAGTATAGAGATGCCAGTCATCATCATCAAGTTGATGATGATAACTAGTGATTTATTGTAGAATTATAAAAAAAAAAAAAACTATAACAAACCCCTCCCCCCCTTTGAACTTCAAGTATCAGCAGGCCTTGGCATACAGGGTGACCAAGGTCAGCTGGGACAATCCTATTGTTATTATTTATTTTGTCAAGGTTAAGAAGCTAAAAATTGACACAACGGGGTTTCACAGTGTGAAAAGATGCAAAACATGATGTGCAAAAACTAATATGTTCAATGCATATGTTTATCAAACCTTCTAAAAGGAACAAATGGAAGTGTGGCCAAGAGCTACCAATCATATTATACAGTAGCAATCATTTTTATAGAAAGTATTAAATAAATGATATGGGTTGCTATGGGCAACACCTCCACTGGTTCTTTTAGAAGGTTTGATAAATCTCCCCCAATCACTGTTAAAAGCGAAGACAAAACCTTCCACTTTGTGAGTAAAAAAGGGTGTCTGGAATTTCTACCTATAGCATAGTATATCATTGTCTCCTTACCTGGTCAGGCGGCGCTGGTTCCGTGGGACGGCGGGGGCTTAGTTGCGGGCAGTGCTGCTTGCCTCTGCAGTGAAGTTTATTTTCGTCCTGGCTGCTGTGTGGCTCTGGCTCCAAACAGCTATGGTTCCTATATGGACCCACATCGTGTACTGTTAAAGCATCAGACGTGCCAAAACCTGGAGACACATTGGAGCCAAATTTGAATTCCCTCCCTGTAGAAGGAAATCTCACTTACCTGTGATCTGATCCAGTTTGTCTGACAATTATCCTTGCCTGCTCCCGTGTTTAAGCTTCCTCCTGACTTAAGTCTACCTGTACCCTGGTACTGCTTTGCCCACCTGATTATGACCCATTTCAGATGATCACCCTTCAGTAAATCTAATGGTGCCCATTTTACAGCCTGCTTTCGGTTCCTCCAGAGTCCACCAGCCCATTGCCTTAGGAACCCAGTCAGGGGGCCGCAACCTGCATATCAGGCACAGTGAAGTCCAATCCCCCTAGGGTCCCTGGTAAGACCACCAATACATTAGACTCAGTTCTAGGTCTACACTAATCTTTCAAGTACAATCAAAATCTATATTATCCCAGCAAGAGCTGTGGTAGTATACTCTGGTCCAAGAAACATGGATGTCATTGGCAGTCCCGCTATGAAGAAACTCCTAGAACACCTGAGTGGAGAGACAGGAAAATGATGTGGCCCAGAATATGAGGTAAATGTAGACCCTTGTGCAACTGGTTGATACTATCCAGCCTTTCCAGGTGCAGTCCGTGCCACCTCCTGCAGCTCCAGTTCAAGCTGCAGGAGCCTTGCCTCAGTTATGGATACCTAATCCCCCGAAGTTTGATGGGGACCCCAAAAGTCCTTCACTGGCAGAAAGAGAAAGAGCGTTCCTTTGCTAAAGGTGGAAGATAAGGTTTGTCGTTCAATTAAACATCTGCATTTAAAAGGTGCCTACTATGAAACTTGCTGCTAGATTCATGGACCATTTCAAATTCTACAAGTTTTCAATCCAGGTTGCAACCTCCACCTACACTCAAAATCCCTACTGTCTTTCATGTCTCTCTTTTGAATCACATAATTCTTAACTGATTTTTCACTTCAACATGCCCTCCTTCTTCCATCTCAGTTGACAACCAGAAGGAATAAGCATATGTAGTAACAGTTATTTATTTAATAATTTGAGCACCAGACCTTCTCTTATAAAAATATTCTGCTTTATTTCCCTCCTCCTGTACTTGACCTTTAGACCAACCAGGAATATGAACTCTAGAATCTCCCAAGGATCCATTGACTATTTGGTGGACTGGCAGGATTTTGATCAGAGGAGAGATGTTGGTTGAAGTCCTTGGATGTCCATGCCCTTAAACTGGTATACAAATTTAAATAGAAGTTTCTCATAAGCCTTTTGTGGGATGGTTGGTGCCTACCCCTAGAGGAGGGTGTAATCTCAAAGTGTGCCTGAACCCAACTCCTTCATTCCAGGTCTAGCGGCACTGGATCATTGGGTCAGCAGTCAGTGAAGTTCATCCTCGCTGCCAGCAGTGCCACTCCCTGGCTACTGGGGGCATCTCTTATCCCCGCTATACTACTTACAGCCTGGCTTCAGTTCCTCCAAAGTCCACCAACAATGAACATTAAAACACAGTAAGAGGGCCATGACCACTGGCGTATCTTTAAAGGGTGCAGTGTGTGTGGTGCACATTGGCCCTCCAAGGGTCCAGGGGGGCCCAGCTAGAGAGGATGGGCCTCCCAAGGTTCCAGGGGGGCCCGGCTAGAGAGGATGGGCCCAATACGGAACCTGCACACGGGCCTTCTCTCTAGATACGCCCCTGGCCACGACCTACATACTTGTGCAACAAACCCAAAACCTCTTACGTACTGTCACGATCCATGCAGTTTCTCCTCCATGCCTGGGGTGGCGCTCTCTGCTCTGGTGCTCAGCACTCTCTGCTCTGTATCTGCAGCTTGGTAATTAGCTGTTACCACAGCTGTGAGCAGCACCTGAACTCACTATATAGGCCAGCCACACAGGCTCCCAGTTGCCAGTTCATCGTGTCAAGGTTGTTTCAGTTTCTGGTCCTGGTTATGCTGGTCTCTACTGCTGAAATCACCCATAGTACTGCCAGGCTCCAACAGCTATCCCGTGTAGCTACTCTGCTACAGTGCAATCCTGTGATCCTGCTACAGTGCAATCCTGTTATCCTGCTACATTGCATACTCTACCACAGTGCTATCCTGTGATCCTGCTACAGTGCAATCCTGTTATCCTGGTATGTTGCATACTCTACCACAGTGCTATCCTGTGATCCTGCTACAGTTTAATCCTGTTATCCTGCTACTTTGCATACTCTACCACAGTGCTATCCTGTGATCCTGCTACAGTGCAATCCTGTTATCCTGCTACGTTGCATACTCTACCACAGTGCTATCCTGTGATCCTGCTACAGTGGAATCCTGTTATCCTGCTACGTTGCATACTCTACCACAGTGCTATCCTGTGATCCTGCTACAGGGCAATCCTGTTATCCTGCTACGTTGCATACTCTACCACAGTGCTATCCTGTGATCCTGCTACAGTGCAATCCTGTTATCCTGCTACGTTGCATACTCTACCACAGTGCTATCCTGTGATCCTGCTACAGTGCAATCCTGTTATTCTGCTACGTTGCATACTCTACCACAGTGCTATCCTGTGATCCTGCTACAGTTCAATCCTGTTATCCTGCTACATTGCATACTCTACCACAGTGCTATCCTGTGATCCTGCTACAGTGCAATCCTGTTATCCTGCTACGTTGCATACTCTACCACAGTGCTATCCTGTGATCCTGCTACAATGCAATCCTGTTATCCTGCTACGTTGCATACTCTACCACAGTGCTATCCTGTGATCCTGCTACAGTGCCTTCACAGTACACAGTGTCTCAAGTGTTTCCACAGTCTACACCGTTTTCATGTACTCACAGTCTCCTGTCATCCCGTGTATTCACAGTCTACTGGCATGCCATGTCCCCTCAGTTCTCCCTTTCATTTTGTGTTCTCTAATTATTCCTGGTTTATACTTATTGTTTACAGTTGTACACTGCTTTAATAAACTTGCTATTGTACCGTGAACATCAGTCCCTGCGAATATGTTCTCACAAAGGGAAATCCAAACGGATTCTGACAGTATGAATTGGCCCAAAACAAACAGGGAAGATAATTGCAATCTGCCTGAGGTAGTTTACTCACAGCTCGTTAACCCCGCAGCTCCCAAAACATCACCTTCTTTAGATTCCTTACGACTGGGGATTTTAAAGGAAAAGTTAGACCAGCTACAGACTTTAGTATCCAGTATTCTATGCATTCTACCTGAATTCCTGGGGAGACTGGTGGACCCCAGTAAAATAGCTCCAGAAAAGGAGTTTTCTTCTGACCCATGGACTAGGCATGCTAGGGGCACCTCTCTTCCACAGACAAGAAGCAGGTTCCAAAGTTTCCCTCGACCTAGCCTCTCAGAAACAGAACGCCAGCATCGCAGAGACAATAAACTTTGCCTGTATTGTGGGGGTCAAGGACATTTTATTCTAACTTGTCCCATTCGAAAACCAAGAAATGGGGGCAGAGTGCATCTCCAATCTTTAAATACCATCTGTCTCAAAACTGGTCCTCCACCTAAAGTTTCCGAGCCTGTTGCCCCATGAGGAGTTTCCGAGCCTGTAGCCCCAAGAGGGGGTTCGTCAGAGTGTCCAGCCCCAGTGAGGGGTTCAGAGGGTCCAGCCCCAGTGAGGGGTTCTTCAGAGTGTCCAGCCCCAGGAGGGGGTTCTTCAGAGTGTCCAGCCCCAGGAGGGGGTTCTTCAGAGTGTCCAGCCCCAGGAGGGGGTTCTTCAGAGTATCCAGCCCCAGGAGGGGGTTCTTCAGAGTGTCCAGCCCCAGGAGGGGGTTCTTCAGAGTGTCCAGCCCCAGTGAGGGGTTCAGAGTGCCCAGCCCGAGAGTCTACAGAGTGCTGCCCAGCCCGAGAGTCTACAGAGTGCTGCCCAGCCCGAGAGTCTACAGAGTGCTGCCCAGCCCAAGAGTCTACAGAGTGCTGCCCAGCCCCGTGAAGAGGGGGCTCTTGCCTCAGCCCAGCCCTGTGAAGAGGGGGCTCTTGCCTCAGCCCAGCCCTGTGAAGAGGGGGCTCTTGCCTCAGCCCAGCCCCGTGAAGAGGGGGCTCTTGCCTCAGCCCAGCCCCGTGAAGAGGGGGTTCTTGCCTCAGCCCAGCCCCGTGAAGGGGGGCTCTTGCCTCAGCCCAGCCCCGTGAAGAGGGGGCTCTTGCCTCAGACCAGCCCCATGAAGAGGGGGCTCTTGCCTCAGCCCAGCCCCGTGAAGAGGGGGCTCTTACCTTAGCGCAGCCCCGTGAAGAGGGGGCTCCTGCTTTAGCCCAGCCCAGTGAAGAAAGGGCTCCTGCCTTAGTTCAGCCCCAGGAGGGGGCTCTGAGCATTATGCCAATCTCCAAAGAAGAATCTAGCACTCCCGTTTCTCACAACACAGGCCATATATCTAGGCACGTAGGCACTGCTGTAGTCCTGGGTTTCAATCCTACTACTAACTTGTTGGCTCGCGATTTGTGTACAACTCAGTCTCACAGGACTTCCAGGAAGGACCAAATCCAGAAAGTGCCATCCAAATCTTTAGTCAACGTTCGGTTAGGATCATCATGTATTCCTGACCAGTCTCCTGAAAGTCTGTCCCCTCCTCAGTGTCCTGATGCTCCATTTTTCATTCCATCTCCAGTGTTTCCAGAAAATCAAGCTTCCACTTTACAGAATCCATCCAACGCTCCATTTCTGGATTTATTTTGGATTACTTTGATGGAGATTTAACGCAATACTTCGCACTAGTTAACCGATATCTTTCCATGATGGAGACAGACCCTTCCCCTCGGAATTACTCCCTCCAACATAGTTAAATTGTTGTTCCTGACCTTCAGAGGAGAAGCCTTGGAATGGGCTAGTCCACTAATTGAAACCAATGACCCAGTTCTTCTCAATCTTGTGGCCTTCAGTGAGGTGGTAATTAAGAAATTCAATTCATGCTCTTATCAGTCTTCAGGGAACCAGTCTATTTCAGTTGAGGTTCCTGCCCAGTCGGGGCCAGGGCCAGTCGGGGTTTCTATCTATCTTGGTTCATCCGAGACTCCTGTTGCCAGCTCAGAGACTCCAGCAATCAGCTTACCTGTTGGTTTTCTTCAGCTTCAGTCTACTGCTTCTGCTGGGAAATCTACAAAAAGGAGAAAGAAGAAAAAGGGAGAGTCTAAGTTGAAAGCCACTGTTGGACTTCCTTGGCAGCATGAGGATACCCTGATATGCCCTCTACCTTTTGATTCAGACTCTGACATGTGTTGAGCGTCTGGAATCCACTCCTTAGGGTGGGGGTACTGTCACGATCCATGCAATTTCTCCTCCATGCCTGGGGTGGCGCTCTCTGCTCTGGTGCTCAGCACTCTCTGCTCTGTATCTGCAGCTTGGTAATTAGCTGTTACCACAGCTGTGAGCAGCACCTGAACTCACTATATAGGCCAGCCACACAGGCTCCCAGTTGCCAGTTCATTGTTAAAGGTTGCCTCAGTTTCTGGTCCTGGCTATGCTGGTCTCTACTGCTGAAATCACTCATAGTACTGCCAGGCTCCAACAGCTATCCCGTGTAGCTACTCTGCTACAGTGCAATCCTGTGATCCTGCTACAGTGCAATCCTGTTATCCTGGTATGTTGCATACTCTACCACAGTGCTATCCTGTGATCCTGCTACAGTTCAATCCTGTTATCCTGCTACGTTGCATACTCTACCACAGTGCTATCCTGTGATCCTGCTACAGTGCAATCCTGTTATCCTGCTACGTTGCATACTCTACCACAGTGCTATCCTGTGATCCTGCTACAGTGCAATCCTGTTATCCTGCTACGTTGCATACTCTACCACAGTGCTATCCTGTGATCCTGCTACAGTGCAATCCTGTTATCCTGCTACGTTGCATACTCTACCACAGTGCTATCCTGTGATCCAGCTACAGTGCAATCCTGTTATCCTGCTACGTTGCATACTCTACCACAGTGCTATCCTGTGATCCTGCTACAGTGGAATCCTGTTATCCTGCTACGTTGCATACTCTACCACAGTGCTATCCTGTGATCCTGCTACAGTGCAATCCTGTTATAGTACCTTCACAGTCCACAGTGTCTCAAGTGTTTCCACAGTCTACACCGTTTTCATGTACTCACAGTCTCCTATCATCCCGTGTATTCACAGTCTCCTGGCATCCCATGTCCCCTCAGTACTCCCTTTCATTTTGTGTTCTCTAATTATTCCTGGTTTATACTTATTGTTTACAGTTGTACACTGCTTTAATAAACTTGCTATTGTACCGTGAACATCAGTCCCTGCGAATATGTTCTCACAAAGGGAAATCCAACGGATTCTGACACGTGGGTCCCTGGTGAAGACCACTGATATGCTAGTCTCCACTCTTCTTTTGAGAGTCTATGCCAATCCTACAGGTACAGTCAATATCCATACTATCCCTGCGAGAGTTGTGACAATTATGTACAGAATGAGTGATCTCATAGAATATGCTACATAATATTACACCAAACATTAACAACTATAAACTCTACAGGCAACCTTGAAATGGATATGAAACCAAGTGAAGCAAACAGTTTTCAGTAAACGTGTGTGTACAGTATATTATATTTGGACTACCAGCATTAAAGTGCAATTACCAGGCTTTCAGAATGCATATTGAAAACCAAATTTCAACGCCTGCGTGTATGAGCTCTGAGAAAAATATTTTCCTATCGCAGCTTTTTATAATACAAGCATTATTCATGAATTCCAAGTTGTTACACCGTATCGGATTTACAGCTATAAATTATTGATAGAAAATAAGCATGCCAATATTTCATACTAAAAGCAATCATGTTTTATGAAAGCCAATTTGTGGCTGGCCATACATTTTATATCTGAATTAAGTAGTTATTTCAAAAATAGAGATGACATCATGCTATACAGTGCTGAGTTTGCTGTGGGAAGGAAGAGAAGTTTGAAAAGAAGTGACTCATTTTGTCTAGTCTAATAGGGCATTAAAGGCATCTAAATAGTCTAGATTTCTAAATTAATGTAGTCTTTCATAACTGCAGAGCATTGGCTCACCTGCATATATCTGAGCTGAGCATAAATCAATATTAAGATATATATATATATATATATATATATATGTTCCACACGGACCGGCACTCCCTCCTCCACTTTATATTAGCTCCGGTGCCCTCCATGGAAATCCAGACAGACGAGAAGAAAGGGGCGGCACTCGGAGACTTTAAAGTTGAAAAAGTGTATTTCACAAATAGACCGACATTTTGGGGTCAATATACCCCTTTGTCAGGATGAACAAAAGGGTGCTAACTAACTAACATACCTTAAATAGGGAGAGGTCCCACTCCGTGAATCACGCCCGCCCGGCCGCGCTGCTTCCCGCCTGGCTTCCGGCTTCCTTTCGATGATGTCATCAGAGTCGCATCCGGTTGCTGTAGCAACCGAAGATGCTGAACGGCCGGGCTGCGGCGCTGCGTGAATAAGAGGAAAAAAGGGATAAAAGGGTGATTCTAAATTACAGTACCCCGTCACCGCAATAGGAAAAAGAGATCAATAATGGCAGTCTCTGAAATATCAGATATGCTGAGGGAAAAACATACCGACCGGGCAACAATTGCTCAAATGTTTGGATAATGCATGTAAACAAAAGGCTCACTTAGAGGGAATTTAAACGGTGATCACACCGGAGCCTAAAGCTCAGTTAAGAATAGCCAAAAAAGAGGGGAAGTATATTTTCCCTCAGCATATCTGATATTTCAGAGACTGCCATTATTGATCTCTTTTTCCTATTGCGGTGACGGAGTGCTGTAATTTAGAATCACCCTTTTATCCCTTTTTTCCTCTTATTCACGCAGCGCCGCAGCCCGGCCGTTCAGCATCTTCGGTTGCTACAGCAACCGGACGCGACTCTGATGACATCATCAAAAGGAAGCCGGAAGCCTGGCGGGAAGCAGCGCGGCCGGGCGGGCGTGATTCACGGAGTGGGACCTCTCCCTATTTAAGGTATGTTAGTTAGTTAGCACACTTTTGTTCACCTTGACAAAGGGGTATATTGACCCCGAAACGTCGGTCTATTTGTGAAATACACTTTTTCAACTTTAAAGTGTCCGAGTGCCGCCCCTTTCTTCTCGTCTATATATATATATATATATATATATATAGTGTAACAATACCCTTCTTCTGCGCTAATAAATTTTTTGTAAATATGTGACAAAATAGTAGGCAGCTACTCTCACTAAGGGGGTCATTCCGAGTTGTTCGCTGGCTGCCGATTTTCGCAACGGAGCGATTAAGGCAAAAATGCGCATGCGCATGGTACGCAGTGCGCATGCGCTAAGTATTTTAGCACAAAACTTAGTAGATTTACTCACGTCCGAACGAAGAATTTTCATAGTTGAAGTGATCGGAGTGTGATTGACAGGAAGTGGGTGCTTCTGGGCGGAAACTGACCGTTTTCTGGGAGTGTGCGGAAAAACGCAGGCGTGCCAGGATAAAACGCGGGAGTGTCTGGAGAAACGGGGGAGTGGCTGGCCGAACGCAGGGCGTGTTTGTGACATCAAACCAGGAACGAAATGGGCTGAGCTGATCGCAGTGTAAGAGTAAGTCTCGAGCTACTCAGAAACTGCTAAGAAATTTCTATTTGCAATTCTGCTACTCTTTCGTTCGCAATTCTGCTAAGCTAAGATACACTCCCAGAGGGCGGCGGCCTAGCGTGTGCAGTGCTGCTAAAATCTGCTAGCGGGCGAACAACTCGAAATGACCCCCTAAGTTCCCTGTTAGCAAGGACCAAAGTAAAAATCATACACAACAATAGTAAGTGAGCGCCCCAATGCTAAATGTGTGACTAGACATAGATTAATTGGTCGTCCAACACCCCAGACTCAATATAACTCCTTAAAGTCTCTTTAGATAGATATTAAATGTTCCAATTGCACACTTTTATTTAAAGTTATTTTTGCATAAAATCATACACATGATAAATATGGTAACACTCTGTCCCTGTTTTGACAAAAAATTCTTCTCCCGATTTCTTGCTAGGAAGATCTGGGATCACAATTGTAAGAAAAACCCAATGTGTTTCGTTTCTAGTTGAGACTTCATCAGGGGTATATCTTCAGATGAAAAAAATGGTTTGAATATCAATAGTGTATCTACTATGACCACTTTGAGCCAGTTAAAGAGAAATGTGATTCTTTATCCATAACAACCTGACTTTTTATTTGTGTTAGTATACAAAATCAGAAAATAGCAAAAAAGAGTAAGAGTGACACTTAGTGCACTTAGGATCTGGAAATTAGGTGATATTAAAGAGAGGCTCTTCCTACCTCCACCACAATATGTACAAAAAACGAAATCAAGATACCACTTCACCAGCGCTTTAGTGACAAGTTAGCAGCTCCAACTCTCATGGGCTATTTCACCCCTTCCTTCGTTGAATTAGCACGCTGAGGTAGCCTTGAGAAAGACCCGAGGAGGGTCGGAATGCGTGTGTGCTTGTGAGGCTGAAGACCGGTGCATGACGGTAGCTCACACTTACCTGCCGGCGGAGGAGATGATCTGGAACATAGGAGGGACCCGCAGCTGCAGCCGGGAGGACTCTTATGTTCACATGCTTTTAATAACTGACCGCACATCAGTTCTCTCCTAGAGAGAGAACACGCCGGCGGAACACGCCTGGCGGCTGAGGCGCTAAGAGATGACGCTAATGTGCTGCGCATAGCACTTTGACGCCATCTCTCAGCACCTCAACCGCCGGGCGTGTTCCGCCGGATGGGCATCTCTTTCATTCACAATGGTGGGGATAAAAGGTAAGCACTGTTTTATTCTTGTTTATCCTGAAGACAATTTATATTAAATTGAAACGCTGATCTACTACCTTTGAGCCTCTACTACCCGAGTGCTGCACATCTACTACATTATATATATATATATATATATATATATAATTATTATTATTATTATTATTATTATATGTCTAAAAAATCCTGGCTTAGAACATAAATAAGCCTCCTACATGCATGTAAAACATTATCAGGCTTATCTGATAAAGAATCTTTTATGATTCCTTCCTGATGAGAATATCTGCTTCATATATGACCTAAGTCCCTATGGGGAAAGGGGACATACTGCATATAGGGCCTAATTCAAGGTTGATCGCAAAATCAAAATCTTCCTCTAATGTGCAAAACCATGTGCACTGCAGTTGGGGCAGATACAACATGTGCAGATAGAGTTAGATTTGGGTGGGGTCAAACTGAAATCTAAATTTCAGTGTACAAATAAAGCATCCAGTATTTACCCTGCACAGAAACAATATAACCCACCCAAATCTAACTCTCTCTGCACATGCTATATCTGTCTCCCCCCCGCAGTGCACATAGTTTTGCCCATTGGAGGAAGATTTAGCTTTTGCAATCAACCTTGAATTAGGTTCAAGATGACAACCTCAACTGTGGTGCGGTAACTGCAGGTAAGCTCAATGCTTCCCTGCTCTCTGTCCAGCACCCAGTGCTAGCTCTGCCCCCTTCCCATCAGCCACTGTGGCCTTCTGAGAGGTCATCTTGTGGCGCATGCGCAGCAGGGCCTGCTGGCTGACTTCAAGACTGCAGATGAGCACCGCTGGAGAAGACATAGTCGCTGGAGCCTGGGACACCGCATCCTGAGATGTCGAACCTGAACTCCATGGAGAAGCAGAAAGCTGAGCTTTCCGCTCTTTCATGAATTGCACTCCCCATACTAAAGGTAATGTGATTCAGCTGCAAAGGGGGGTTGCCACTGGAGAAGTCCTTCTTCATGGTAACCTGCTTCATGAATAGCCCAAAGCAGAGAAAAGCCCTGTTTTCCACAAAACAGGGCTTTTCTATGCTTTATGAATAGACCCCATAGTAACTTAAAAGGGATTTTGAAGTATTTGTGCTGTAAGAGGCATTTACTTATATACTGAAGTGTTTCCAAGTCCACTTCATTCCTATGGTAGTGGGTGGAAGGCTTGGGAGGAAGCATGGTAGAAACATGACCAGTCTTAGCTACAAGAATAGCCACCATCTGCTTGGCAACTCTCCGCTCAAGTTGGAACTTCTGTGGCGCACACCTCCAACTGGGGTCCCCTGGACTGATTGTTGTTAGTTCTCAGGATCAAAACAGTAGATCCAAGATTCATTGACACTGATGATCTCCAAGACATAGTTTGAGCACCCGACATCAAACCTGGCCAGCATGCTGACGCACCAAATCACCTGAGCCTCCTTATGCTTTTGAGTTAGCTCATGGGGCACCAAGCATGCAAAACTTTCCCTCAGTGATGGCGGACATAGTTCGTCTTCCAGGGACCATCTCCCATACTGGAATTCTACAACCACTCAAACACAGTGGCTCAGGACAGTGCTTCCTCTCAAAAAACAAATCACTGTTGGTCAACACTCTCCTGCTGTTGTAGACCACCCTTGTAGCCATAGAAGATCATGTCTCTCCAATGGCCTCTGTTGAACTCATAATGAGTTTGTAAAGAAAGCAAACATGCTGTATTCTTCATTATGCCGTGCTGCTTATGCTGTATACGGTTCAGTACTGTCACAACTGAGGGCCTGAGCTGACGGGAGGCAGCCTCGGTTGTAGGGGCTGAGATGTAACGGAACCTGGGAGGTTGTATCAGACCCCTAGACATGTAAGTAACATGTAGAATAACTGCCCGAAGGCGTGACCACGACAACCAGGATAAAAGTCAATGATGTTTATTATGACAAACTCCGTAACACAGCAGCAGTAAAAGGAAACATAAAAGTCAACAGAGGATAAATACAATTCCTGGGTACTACAGGGTGGCAAGGGCCACAGGCACTGGTAGTGTGAGACAGTTCTTATAATCTTCTAGTTGGAAAGTCCTTACCAGGCCTGACTGTAGCAATGGAGAGAACCCAGGATCGTTCCAGCTGATGTTCCAGGAAAGGCTGGGCTGCTGAAGGTAAAACGGCTGCTGTGGATACTGGCTGGAACCAGACTGTTGTTGGTACGGAGTGGATACTGGCTGGAACCAGTTAAATAATAAATGAACTTGAGAGCGATGAAATAATAATGAAGTTTGGAGTTTGAGAGCGGTGAAATAATAATACCGGTGGAGAGTGGTAAACTGCAGAAAAGGACACCGGCCCTTTAAGAGAAGCTATACACTGCTGGAAGCTGGGCTGGAAGCAGGTGATTGTTTGAGAGCGGTGAAATAATAATACCGGTGGAGAGTGGTAAACTGCAGAAAGGACACCGGCCCTTTAAGAGAAGCTGTACACTGCTGGAAGCTGGGCTGGAAGCAGGTGATTGTTGTAGCTGGAAACAGGTGAGTCCAGAATGGATCGGAGAGTCAGGCTACACCGCAGATGGAATGCTGGTGCGGGTCTCTATAGCAGAAGTCTGGAGACAGGAGCTGGAAACCTGGAAGACAACCACAGGAGAGAGACAAACTGGAACTAGGTTAGACAACCAAAGCACTGACGCCTTCCTTGCTCAGGCACAGCTTACTTATACCTGCAGCAAGGAAGGGGTTGGCTAGGCAATTATGCAAATCAACAATACAGACAGCAGATTGGTGGAAATTATCAGATGACAAAATCCAAGATGGCTGCGCCCATGCAGACACTTGGAGGGAAGTTTGGTTTGTAATCCATGTGAGAATTGAAGCAGCAATGGCGGCGCCGGCCACAGGAGACAGGAGACGCCAGACTGATGAATGCACATCCAAACCACGCGGGCACAGCGGAGGCCGCGGCTGACGTAATCGCCACTCTGACACTTTGCATGCAGAAACTCAGGGACGGCGGCGGAGGCCGCGGGAGACGCCATGCCAGATGTAATATGGCGTTTACTGTGACCGCGTCTCAGAGAGACAGGAGAGGATGCAGGAATGTAAACATCAGGATAACAGATGGGATCCGGTCCTGGAGCGCTGAGCCAGCCTTAGGAGGCATCTGAAGGGTAAGTAATGGCGTCCAGATACCCGGATCGTGACAGCACCCCCCCCTTTAGGAGTGGCCCCAGGACACTTCTTAGGCTTTAAAGGAAACTTTGCGTGGAAATTTCGGACCAAGGCAGGAGCATGGACGTCTGAGGCATTGGTCCAAGAGCGTTCTTCAGGACCATAGCCCTTCCAGTCAATGAGGTATTGTAACTGACCGTAACGGAAACGTGAGTCCAAAATCTTGGCCACCTCGTACTCGACTCCCCGTTGAGTCTGAACTTTGGGAGCTGGAGGAAGTGCGGAATGAAACCGATTCAGGATCAGCGGTTTCAACAAAGAAACATGAAATGTCCTGGGTATTTTCAAGAAGGATGGTAACTGTAACCTGTAGGCAACAGGATTGATGACTTGTTCAATCTTGAAGGGTCCGATGTAGCGAGGTGCAAATTTCATGCTGGGAACTCTCAACCTCAAATTCTTCGTGGACAGCCACACACGATCACCCACCTTGAGAGCAGGAACCGCTCTACGCTTCCTATCGGCAAACTTCTTATACCTGAATGAGGCTTTAAGCAGGGCTGCGCGGACGTTCCTCCAGTTATTTGAAAACTGACGCAAGGTGACATCCACTGCTGGAACAGAAGTTGCGGGAAGCGGTTGGAATTCTGGGACTTTAGGGTGGAATCCATAATTAATGAAGAATGGTGTAGAAGAAGATGAGGAATGGTATTGATTGTTGTGGCTGAACTCGGCCCAAGGAAGGAGTTGAACCCAGTCATCTTGAGAGGAAGACACATATATACGGAGGAAGGCCTCCAAGTCCTGATTCACCCTCTCGGTTTGACCATTGGTCTGAGGATGGTAAGCCGTGGAAAACTTTAACTTGACTTGGAGGGCTTGACACAAACTTCGCCAAAATTTGGCTACAAATTGTACTCCACGATCCGAGATGATCTCTTCAGGAAGACCGTGAAGTCGGAAGATCTCTTGTATAAACACTTGAGCCAACCTGGAAGCTGACGGAAGACCGGTGAGAGGGATGAAATGTGCCATCTTGGTGAACCGGTCAACTACCACCCAGATGGTATTAAACTTGTTGCAGATAGGTAGATCGGAAACAAAGTCCATCGACAAATGGGTCCAAGGTCGACGGGGAACAGATAATGGAACCAGTTGCCCCGCAGGCGACTGGCGGGAGACTTTGTGTTGGGCACACTTTGGGCAGGAGGCAATAAATTCCATAACGTCCTTCTTCAGAGTTGGCCACCAGTAGGACCTAGAAATAAATTCAAGGGTTTTCTGAATGCCTGTATGTCCAGCAAAACGGGAAGCATGGGCCCAATGCATGAGCTTCTTCCTTAGAACTGGCTTAACAAAACTTTTCCCTGGCGGAGGCGTAGAGTCCATCCCTACCGTGGAGAATGCCAACGGATTAATAATAGGATGCTTGTCTGCAGACTCGGACTCATTTTCTTGCTCCCATGAGCGGGAAAGGGCATCGGCCTTACGATTCTGAGAACCCGGACAGAACTGGAGTTTAAAGTCAAACCTAGAGAAGAAAAGTGCCCATCTGGCCTGACGAGGATTCAGACATTGTGCGCCTTTGAGATATAAAAGATTTTTGTGGTCGGTAAGTATGGTGATTGAGTGGGAAGCTCCCTCCAACAGGTATCTCCACTCCTCCAGAGCGAGCTTGATGGCTAGCAACTCCTGATCGCCAATGGCATAGTTGCGCTCAGCTGGGGAGAACTTCCGGGAGAAGAAACTGCAAGGATGTAGATGTCCATCTTTGGCCCTCTGGGATAACACTGCTCCTACTCCAACGGAGGAGGCATCTACCTCTAAGATAAAAGGAGAGTCGGTGTCGGGCTGTTTCAGAACTGGTGCAGAGATGAACCGTTGCTTCAGAAGGTGAAAGGCCTGTGTAGCTTCCTCGAACCACTTGGACGGATTAGCACCTTTCTTGGTTAATGCAGTGATAGGCGCCACAATGGTGGAAAAGTCTCGTATAAATTTTCTATAATAATTGGCGAACCCTAAGAACCTCTGGACCCCTTTGAGGCTTAAGGGTATAGGCCAATTCTGGATTGCTTGGAGTTTCTCAGGATCCATCTCTAGTCCGGAACCGGACACAATGTAACCTAGAAACGGAATGGTTTTAACTTCAAACACACACTTCTCCAATTTACAATAGAGGTGATTGACACGGAGACGGGAAAGAACCTCTTTTACCCAGAAACGATGATCTTCGAGATTATTAGCAAAGATGAGGATGTCGTCTAGATAAACCACGACATGGCGGTACAAGATGTCCCTGAAAATCTCATTCACGAAGTGCTGGAAGACTGCTGGAGCGTTGCTCAATCCGAAGGGCATGACGAGGTACTCATAATGTCCGTCACGGGTGTTAAAGGCGGTCTTCCACTCGTCACCCTCACGGATTCGGATGAGATTGTAGGCACCCCTCAAGTCCAGCTTTGTGAAAATAGTTGCACCACTAACTCTATCAAAGAGCTCGGTAATCAGGGGTAAAGGGTATCGGTTCTTGACGGTAATATCGTTCAGACCTCTGTAGTCGATGCACGGATGCAGACCACCGTCTTTCTTCTTAACGAAGAAGAAGCCTGCGCCGGCTGGAGAAGAAGATGGTCGGATGAAACCCTTCGCCAGGTTCTCTTTGATGTACTCTTCCATGGAGTGTGTCTCAGGCAGAGACAACGGATAAGTTCGGCCTCGCGGTGGAACCTTCCCTGGAATGAGGTCGATTGGGCAGTCCCATTCTCTATGAGGAGGAAGGATATCAGCAGAGGCTTTACTGAACACGTCCGTGAAGTCTTGATATGGAGGAGGCGGAACATCAGATGACCTGGGGAAGGAAGAACAAACAGGAAGAACTTTGGCTAAACAAGTCTCAGCACAGGAGGGACCCCATGCCAGTATTTGCGTAGTCGTCCAGTCAATTGATGGGTTGTGGAGACGGAGCCATGGAAGGCCTAAAACCACTGGATGTGTGGCTCTTGGAATCACTAAAAAAGAAATATACTCAGAATGAAGAACTCCCACTCTCAGATGAACTGGAAGTTAAGGAAATGACTGCGTCAAAAATCTTGCTGCCATCCACGGCAGTCAAAGAGATGGACGAGGACAGTCTCTCGGTGGGTAGGGACCACCGTTTAACATAAGCTTCGGTTATGAAATTCCCAGCTGCTCCGGAATCAAGGAGGGCAATGACGTTCCTGTAACGTTGAGCAATTTGGAGCGACACTGGGAGGTTACAGTCATGAGGAGATGGAGAGGAGATCATTACTCCTAGCCGGCCCTCTCCTTGGCGAGCTAGGATCTGGAGTTTCCCGGACGTTTGGGACAGGCATTGATAGTGTGCGACGGAGCTGCACAGTAGAGACAGAGAGACTCAGAGAGACGTCTTCGGCGCTCAGCGGGAGATAGACGGGAACGACTAATTTGCATAGGCTCATCCTTGGATGGAGATGGTTGACGAGGAGGAGGAGCAGAAGATTTAGGAGTAGATGATCTTCCTCGCTCAGTTGCTCTCTCTCTGAAACGTAGATCAACCTTCGTGCAAAGAGAAATTAGCTCATCCAACTTAGAGGGCAAGTCTCTGGTAGCTAACTCATCCTTGATGCGTTCTGATAAGCCATGCCAGAATGCAGCATACAGGGCCTCGTCGTTCCATGCCAGTTCGGATGCCAGGATTTTAAACTGTATAAGATACTGTCCCACAGTACGTGTTCCCTGGCGTAAACGGAGAATCTCAGATGAAGCAGATGTTATCCGGCCTGGCTCGTCGAAGATGCGCCTGAATGTAGCTACAAAGTCAGTATAGGAGGATAGCAGGGGATCAGACTTCTCCCATAAAGGTGATGCCCAGTCAAGGGCTGAGCCACTGAGAAGGGAGATGATATAGGCAATTTTGGTACGGTCACTGAAGAAATTGCCAGGTAGAAGCTCAAAGTGGATTTCACATTGATTGAGAAATCCCCTGCAGAACCTTGGAGATCCATCAAATTTTGCTGGCGTTGGAAGATGAAGATGTGGACTGGAAATGGGTAAGGTGGGTGGGGTTACAGCTGGTGTCACTGTAGTGGACGCACCGGACGTGCCAGGTCCACGGAGGGTCGTTTGAATCCCATCCAGCCGTGTAGAGAGATCCTGGAGACAGCGGATGATGTGGCCCTGTGCAGCCTCCTGATGTTCAAGTCGGGCTGCCAGTTCTTGCATTGGCCTGGCCGCTTGATCCTGGTCTCCGGCTGGATTCATTAGGTCAGTGCTTACTGTCACAACTGAGGGCCTGAGCTGACGGGAGGCAGCCTCGGTTGTAGGGGCTGAGATGTAACGGAACCTGGGAGGTTGTATCAGACCCCTAGACATGTAAGTAACATGTAGAATAACTGCCCGAAGGCGTGACCACGACAACCAGGATAAAAGTCAATGATGTTTATTATGACAAACTCCGTAACACAGCAGCAGTAAAAGGAAACATAAAAGTCAACAGAGGATAAATACAATTCCTGGGTACTACAGGGTGGCAAGGGCCACAGGCACTGGTAGTGTGAGACAGTTCTTATAATCTTCTAGTTGGAAAGTCCTTACCAGGCCTGACTGTAGCAATGGAGAGAACCCAGGATCGTACCAGCTGATGTTCCAGGAAAGGCTGGGCTGCTGAAGGTAAAACGGCTGCTGTGGATACTGGCTGGAACCAGACTGTTGTTGGTACGGAGTGGATACTGTCTGGAACCAGTTAAATAATAAACGAACTTGAGAGCGATGAAATAATAATGAAGTTTGGAGTTTGAGAGCGGTGAAATAATAATACCGGTGGAGAGTGGTAAACTGCAGAAAGGACACCGGCCCTTTAAGAGAAGCTGTACACTGCTGGAAGCTGGGCTGGAAGCAGGTGATTATTGTAGCTGGAAACAGGTGAGTCCAGAATGGATCGGAGAGTCAGGCTACACCGCAGATGGAATGCTGGTGCGGGTCTCTATAGCAGAAGTCTGGAGACAGGAGATGGAAACCTGGAAGACAACCACAGGAGAGAGACAAACTGGAACTAGGTTAGACAACCAAAGCACTGACGCCTTCCTTGCTCAGGCACAGCTTACTTATACCTGCAGCAAGGAAGGGGTTGGCTAGGCAATTATGCAAATCAACAATACAGACAGCAGATTGGTGGAAATGATCAGATGACAAAATCCAAGATGGCTGCGCCCATGCAGACACTTGGAGGGAAGTTTGGTTTGTAATCTATGTGAGAATTGAAGCAGCAATGGCGGCGCCGGCCACAGGAGACAGGAGACGCCAGACTGATGAATGCACATCCAAACCACGCGGGCACAGCGGAGGCCGCGGCTGACGTAATCGCCACTCTGACACTTTGCATGCAGAAACTCAGGGACGGCGGCGGAGGCCGCGGGAGACGCCATGCCAGATGTAATATGGCGTTTACTGTGACCGCGTCTCAGAGAGACAGGAGAGGATGCAGGAATGTAAACATCAGGATAACAGATGGGATCTGGTCCTGGAGCGCTGAGCCAGCCTTAGGAGGCATCTGAAGGGTAAGTAATGGCATCCAGATACCCGGATCGTGACAAGTACCTTGACATTTCGCAAGTACTTTAGTCAGAGATTACAATTCACAACCAGGCAGTCAGATTGTGTCTATTCTACTTATGCACTGCACATCTGGAAACTTATTGCACACCTCTTATAATACCGACCAGTACTGTACAGTATACGTCTTGTGATTTTAGTCTGAAGAAGCAATTCCTACTATTGATTCTTATTCTGTAACCTTTTTAAGTTAATATTTGAAATGTAAATATTATATAAAAATCACTGCAATCATTCCAGTACAGGCACTGTAACACCACAGGGGCCACTCAGTCGGTGCTGAGAGGTGGAGGCAGGGTCGGACTGGCCCACAGGGGTACAGCGGAAACCACCGGTAGGCCCCACTGGCTGGGCCCTCCTCCTCTAGGAATCAGGTTCTAGACTGTACACTTGAATTATGTATTATACATATGTTACCTTATACTGCACAGGATTATGATGTAGTTTCTACAGTACATTGCTGTCATTAAACTGGCACATTATCATGTGATCATATCACATTATCATTCATTTCTATATAAATTTAAATTATCAAGGAGTCCAGACCAGGTACTCTCTAATGGTTAGCCAATCCTCTGTGGTGGCAGGCCACACACCGTTTGGAGGCTGGCCACACCTCTAAGCATGGGCCCCTACCACTGCATACCCCTGGTGGGCTCTTCATACTCCAGTCCGACACTGGGTGGAGGTGCAACTTATCAGAAGCACCGTCCATGGATATTATTTTAAAATGTGAACATAAAGTCTAAATAAAGCTCCAGTTGTACTGTACTGTTTTATCATGAATAAGGCATTAGCATTCAATATAGACATCTCCAACAATCTATTTCTGGAAATCTGGAAGGGCAACAAAATGTTCTGTGAAGATGCGTCAATATTGGTGTAAATTTCTATATCTGGAAACAACTAAAGCTGCCAATTGATGAATTATCATCCTTAATTATGATACCGTGGGTGTTTATCTGTTATATAGAAATCTAAATGAAAATTATTTTCTTAATCTAGCCAAACTTGTCAAACCTGTAAAAAAAAATAATAATAATAATAATATTGTGATGTTCTTGAAGATGTTCTCAGTCTACTTTTACACATGATTACATCCACAATTCTACACATTGTTGACTGGTTAACTAGCCTATACTGTATAACACTACCAATTCAGAGCCACCATGCCTATTATGCTAGATAGCAACTTTAAGGAGCTTCACTCTGCACTCTGAAAATGTGCTTGTTTTATGTACTTCATTAAGAGCTATGGGGGTAATTCCAAGTTGATCGCAGCAGGAAATTTTTTAGCAGTTGGGCAAAACCACAGATATAACATTTGCAGACTGAGAGAGTTAGATTTGGGTGGGTTATTTTGTTTCTGTGCAGGGTAAATACTGGCTGCTTTATTTTTACACTGCAATTTAGATTGCAGATTGAACACACCACACCCAAATCTAACTCTCTCTGCACATGTTATATCTGCCTCCCCTGCAGTGCACATGGTTTTGCCTAACTGCTAACCAAATTCCTGCTGCGATCAACTTGGAATTACCCCCTATATACAGTGTTACTCCTGCCTTTGGTGTGTATGGGGGTAATTCAGAGTTGATCGCAGCTGCAAATTTGTTAGCAGTTGGGCAAAACCATGGCCCTCATTCCGAGTTGATCGCTTGCTAGCTACTTTTAGCAGCCATGCATACGCATAGTCGCAGCCCACGGGGGAGTGTATTTTTGCTTTGCAGGAGTGCAAACGCCTGTGCAGAAAACGGTCAGCTGACACCCAGAAACTCCCACTTCTTGTCAATCTCCTAGCGTCTGCCAGTGCGACTGAAAGCATCGCTAGAACCTGTGCAAAACCACGATGCTCTTTGTACCCGTACACCACGCGTGCGCATTGCGGTGCATACGCATGTGCAGATTTGCCATTTTTTAAAATGATTGCTATGCAGCGAACAACGGCAGCTAGCGATCAACTCAGAATTAGGGCCCATGTGCACTGCAGGGGGGCAGATGTAACATGTGCAGAGAGAGTTAGATTTGGGTGGGTTATTTTGTTTCTGTGCAGGGTAAATAATGGCTGCAATTTAGATTTCAGTTTGAACACACCACACCCAAATCTAACTCTCTCTGCACGTGTTATACCTGCCCCCCTGCAGTGCACATGGTTTTGCCCAACTGCTAACACATTTGCTGCTGCGATCAACTCTGAATTAGGCCCTAGGGCCCTCATTCCGAGTTGATCGCTCGCTAGCTACTTTTAGTAGCCGCGCAAACGCATAGTCGCCGCCGACGGTGAAGTGTATGTTTGCTTTGCAGGAGTGCGAAAGCCTGTGCAGCCGAGCTGCAGCAAACACATTTTCTGCAGAACAAGACCAGCCCTGTAGTTACTTATTCTGTGCGATGATTGCTGCGTTGAATGACACGGTAATGACGTCAGAAACCCGGCCAGCAAACGTCCGGCCATGCCTGCGTTTTTCCAAACACTCCCAGAAAACGGTCGGTTGCCACCCAGAAACTCCTATTTCCTGTCAATCTCCTTGCGTTCGCCAGTGCGACTGAAAGCGTGGCTAGAACCTGTGCAAAACACAATGCTCTTTGTACCCATACGCTGCACGTGCGCATTGCTGTGCATACGCATGCGCAGTTTTGCAATTTTTTTAAATGATCACTACGCAGCGAACAACGGCAACTAGCGATCAACTCGGAATGACCCCCTATGTCCCATGAGCTGGAGTGTCCCTCAAAGACTATTGCCCTTGTATATCAATGAGTGATAAATTTCACTGCGAGTGATAAATTGCACCAGCCAATCAGCTCCTAACTTCCATGTTACTGGCTGTGTTTGAAAAATGACAGTTAGGAGCTGGTTGGCTTGTGCAATTTATCACTCACGGCGAAATTTATCACTCATTCATAAATAAGGGCATATATTTGCCCAGCACTGATCTCTTCTCTACTAATACAGCGTATCTGTTTGAAACAGGTCAAGGTGTTGTCAAGTTCCTCTAAGAAAGGCTGTATGTATAGACCAGTGGTTCCCAAACTTTTTTGAATTACGGCACCCTAGAGTATTAGATTTATTTTTCACGGCACCCCTAGGCCAAAAGTTTCTTTTTGAGAAATTTAGAAAGAAATATTGAATGAAGCAAATTTTGTTTATGTGTCATCCTTAGGTTCAGTTATATGGTTGTAATACCCGGTTGTATGTCGGGTGCTAATTTCGATGCCATGAAATACATATGTTGATTAGCTTATTAAAATGTTTAATGGGACAGCCATGGCAGAGTAATATAACAGGTAATGCCCTATGTTTGCAATAAATATCTGCATTACTTATTTATTTTGTAGAAAACAGTATAATAAGAAGTAATAGTGAAAAAGTGATTGTAAATAGTTATTATTACTTGTATCAATAAGTTTATTATGGTGGATAGTACTTATATGATATATATATATATATGCACGGTCAGTCTATGTATTTATACAAGGGTGCTCGCGGGGGAGCTTGAGGACTGAGGAGAGGGAGACTGGGTGACCACGAGCGGAGAGGAGCGCGGGGAGAGGCGGCGGTTGGTGTCGCAGAAAGAAAGGAGGGAGCAGCGCTGGGAGACGCGGAGGAAGAGAAACATCGGACGGAGCGGGTGAGACAGCCGGAGCGGGTGGTGAGCCGGAGGAGTGATGCTGATAGGAGAGTAAAGAGCAGCCACATACCGGAACGAGGAGCCACTTCCCCGGAGACCTGTGGTGGATAACGGAGCACTGGGACAGCCTGGTGGCTGGAGGCAGCGGGTCGCGGATGAAAGTGAAAGGAGGAGCCGGAGAGAACGCGACGCCCCGGTCCAGACCCTGAGACTGAGCCATTGGAGACAACAAGGTTTGAGGCCGCCCAGCAGGAGGGGAATTTGGTAAAGAGCCATCCCCTTTCAGTGACTGCTCCTAATGCCGGTAAGCATCTGAACTTGTGAGTACCCTAATCAGGGAAAGCCTAGCAGGCTACCTATTACCAATCACCAAGATAGTGGATTGTCTAGAAGTAGGATCCTCACCCTCCGCTGGCATATATCGGCTATAGGGATTTCAAGTGAACAGTTAAAATTACTTCGCCACTTATACAGTGTGGCCGGCATCCAAAGGACACAAATAGACACTCCAGCAGTCAAAATTCTGGAGAAAGCTGTTTGAGAGTTAGCTCCGGCCAAGCCTAAGGAATTTAGGAATATTTATGGTAACAGACAGGTGCTGCAGGTGTGTCCTTGTGGAGAGAGAGAGTATCGTGAGCCTAACAGAGAGGAAATTCTCCCGTTATCTTGAAGCCTGTAAATTATTGTCAATGTGACTTAGTCAGATAGAATTCACTTCGGTTGTTAACTATGAACTGCATTTAATAGACATTATTAGCTATATTACTACGGTGAGAGACTTGCAGCTTACAGAAGTGACTAACAGTTGTATACTTACAGTATGTCCGAAGTGGTAGCCTGTATTACTACTTGTCGAGGCAGAGCGTAATATTTGAAGCATCAGTCGATGATGAAGAGCCGCTATACACTGTAGCTAAAATATTATATTTAAGCTACCCGAGGACATCTCTAGAGACTATCCCTATAATATACAACAGCAGCGATCACGAGGGGAACTGATATATATATATAATACTTTTGCGTCCCCTATGAGGATAGGCTTATCACCATCCATTGTATTCCGTAAATTCATTATTCTAGTTGAAGATACAGTGAGGAAAGGAGTCGCAGTTAAGCGAGACTAATGTCATCTGCCCCAGGCAACTAGAGGATTATGTGCAATACTACCATCGTTGATGCGTGGGTTGAACAAAATGGAGATGTTAATGGAGCTACTGAACCACACCTAATAAATAGCATAAGGGAAGCATCACAGTATTTTACACTGGACTATACTACTGGAGTTTCTTCTTCTACCCTATGCACATAGATAAACTGACTTTGACTTTATACCAATCTGCAGTAAACTAACTTGAGTTAGCATCCTATACTTCCAGTACTTCGTGTAGTGTTATTTACTGATAATTACTCCACAGCAAAATACCCGGGTACTTTCTAACAACGGCCGTTGAACTTAATATTGTTTTTGGTACCACGGTAACGGTTGTTGTTTTTTGTATTTGCATGCATTAATCCATGTATAGGAATGGTATAATTAATATTATATTTTAGCCCAGTGGTTCCCAAACTGTGTGCCGTGGCACCCTGGGGTGCCTCGGGACACTTGCAGGGGTGCCCTGAGTTGGTGGTCCAGGACCAATTCCTACTATTTATTGTCAATGTGATAGGTAAAATTAGTGCTGGTGGCTGTCAGTAATAATATATGTGGACAAACAGAAGCAAATCTTGTCCCTCACCATGTAACCCTTTCTCTGGTTGGTTTCTTTTAATTTCGGTCCCAGTTTAGATAAATGGTCTCAACTGTTAGTGCCTCCACCCGGGCTATTTTTTTAAGCGTAATCACAATGGGTCAGCTCGGGAAAACCCAATCCGTTTTACTATAAGTACCGTGTCGTTGGGTTACTTACTTAATACTTCTCTGTCTTCTTTTCTTAGGAGTGAACAAACTTCTGTTAATCTATAAACCACTTTCCAGGTAAGTAACAAGTTAACATACATTTATTTAGTCTGCATAGAATTCAGACATTACATGTAATCATTTCTACCAAACGTCTTAGGCTAAAATATAATATTAATACTTATTAATTAATAATTATACTGTTTTCTACAAAATAAATAAGTAATGCAGATATTTATTGCAAACATAGGGCATTACCTGTTATATTACTCTGCCATGGCTGTCCCATTAAACATTTTAATAAGCTAATCAACATATGTATTTCATGGCATCGAAATTAGCACCCGACATACAACCGGGTATTACAACCATATAACTGAACCTAAGGATGACACATAAACAAAATTTGCTTCATTCAATATTTCTTTCTAAATTTCTCAAAAAGAAACTTTTGGCCTAGGGGTGCCGTGAAAAATAAATCTAATACTCTAGGGTGCCGTAATTCAAAAAAGTTTGGGAACCACTGTTTTAGCCTAAGACGTTTGGTAGAAATGATTACATGTAATGTCTGAATTCTATGCAGACTAAATAAATGTATGTTAACTAGTTACTTACCTGGAAAGTGGTTTATAGATTAACAGAAGTTTGTTCACTCCTAAGAAAAGAAGACAGAGAAGTATTAAGTAAGTAACCCAACGACACGGTACTTATAGTAAAACGGATTGGGTTTTCCCGAGCTGACCCATTGCGATTACGCTTAAAAAAATAGCCCGGGTGGAGGCACTAACAGTTGAGACCATTTATCTAAACTGGGACCGAAATTAAAAGAAACCAACCAGAGAAAGGGTTACATGGTGAGGGACAAGATTTGCTTCTGTTTGTCCACATATATTATTACTGACAGCCACCAGCACTAATTTTACCTATCACATTGACAATAAATAGTAGGAATTGGTCCTGGACCACCAACTCAGGGCACCCCTGCAAGTGTCCCGAGGCACCCCAGGGTGCCACGGCACACAGTTTGGGAACCACTGGTATAGACCATTACCCATAAAAGAAACTATTTTGTATATGTGCTCCCGATGTAGGGGCATGGCCTCATTAAAATGGGTGTGACCTCGCTAAAATAGCCATGGCCTTGCAGGAAAAGACTACTTTACACCCCAGTTTGTGACCCTGCACTGCCAGACCTCAGCCACCACAGGAAAGAAAAAAAATCCACCATATTAAGCCCAGTACAGTAATGCCCCTTGCACCATATTATGCCAAAGAAAGCCAAAGCCTATGTGATAAAAGATAGATTATCATGTTCCAAAATGCATGAGATCCCCCCAAAAATCACAATTCATTGGATCTCATAAAATGAACATTAACAGCAAGTATACTAACGTAAAGGTAACAAGATAAAACTCTAATGTCTGACTGGTAAAATCAAATGAAAGCTCTAGTGTCACTAGAAATCCACATTTCAGGGTATGTGCCTAAAACGTAGTTATAGTCATATTTGCATCCAATTACTATGCAAAAGTGGCACGTTTCTCAGTGAATTAACCACAGTAGGTTCCTGGACTGCCTGGAGAAAAGTGAGCTCATGTGGACTGTGTAGTGATTTGCTGCAACCGCGTCATTTCATGAAACTCAGCCCCCCAAGTGGAGTACTTTGTGAGTGAGGAGGGGGAGCAGGATACCAGCCAGCAAGTGATGCGGCCAGAGCCGAATTAAGGGGGGGGGCGGGGTCACAGGGGGTTAGTTCCCTGGGTCCCCCACCACACACCACAGTTCGGACCTGAAACACGGATCTGCAATGCCGAAACAGCGCCGAACCTGTTATGTGCTGCTGTGCTTCCACCGGCTCTCTGACTTGCCACACGACTTGCGCGGAGGAGACGGCCCGGGGGGGGGGAGGGGGGCGGGGGGGGGGGGGGAGGTGTTGGGCAGCTGAGACACACATCAACCCTGGGCCCTTTGTGTCATGGGGCCCCCACCGGAGCTGCTGCATAGGGACGAGCTCCGCTTGTCCAAGCTCCACCGCCATCAGCAACACTCAGCAGCAGCACGGCAGTTGTCCACAGCAGCGCAGGGAGCTGCT